>NC_048220.1:43682604-43783448 GCF_002007445.2 Ailuropoda melanoleuca
TGATAAATCCTCTCTGGAGTGAAGTTAGACCATTCATATGAAATACCTTACAAATGTACAAATCTTTGTCCTACGAATTCTACTTCTGGATATATATCCTAAGCATTAATAAAGATTCTGTATTACAAATGATAGAAATATCTTAAACAAAAATGGGGAATTTATCAGCATGGGAAGCTTAAGGAGTGGAGCTAGGGCATGAGTAGATCAGAGAATTCATCCAGTGTCAGGAATCTCTCTTTTTTCTGTCTCCTGTGTCCATTTTCCTATCAGTTGGCCTCATGCATAGGCCAGCTTCCCCCTCGGGGGTGGCAAAGATGGCCTTCAGAAGCTCTAGGATTATGTTATGGTCAACTCAGTAGTTCCAAGAAAAGTTCTTGAACCAATTCTGTTTGGCCTTTTCAAATTCAAATGCCCAGGCCCTGATGTAATGGCTGGTTATTCTGGGCAGGCCTATTCCATGTGTCCCCTTACTGGGACAAGGACAGGGGATGTCACCCCACTCCAACAATATGGACTCAGAGTGGAGAAGGGTCATTTCTGAAAATAAAAGAATTATGCTACCAAAAGAAAGAATATTGAACCAGCCTCTCCCCAGAATTTCTACAAATAAGAAAATCCAAATTTTTCTTATTCACAGAGATGTTATTAGTAGCATTTGGTTTATAAAGATGAAAATTTGAACAAGCCTAAGAATCTTACAACACAGGGTTGATTGTAAATTTATATGATCAAATATTAGACCTTTTTTTTTTAGATTTTACTTATTTATTTGAGAGAGAGAGACCGCACAAGCAGTGGGGAGGAGCAGAAGGAGAGGGAGAAGCAGATTCCACTCTGAGTGGGGAGCCCAACTCAGGACTCGATCCCAGGACCCTGAGATAATGGCCTGAGCCAAAGGCAGACTCTCTCATGCGCACTCTCTGTCTCTCAAATAAATAAATAAAATCTTAAAAAAATAAAAGTAGAGTTATCCATGTGAAAAAAGATGATTGTAGTATAGTTGGGTATGGAATGCAAATTATAAAATTTATGCATTATGATCCCTTTATATATATATATATGTATATATACACACATGTTCCATATAATACATACATGCATACATGCATAATACATACGTACATAGAGATGCATAGGGAAAAGTACAGGAAGTGATGTACCTATATGTTTATAATTATTGATGAGCTATGGATTACAGATGATTTTTGTTTACTTTTTCTTTTTACTTCTAAGGATTGTTACTTTGCACAAAAAAACCCCCACAAAAACAGTGAATATATGTTAATCATACTATGAAGGTTATAAAAATAAAATTTCTGTAATTCTTTGATTCTGAAAACAATTTCTACCCTTCAAATGGCTTGTAGTCTAGTATAGACCAGATATATTTTAAAGTATACATATAAGCCTCCAAAGTTCGGTAAGATCAAGTAAGTTATGTGTGTATGATGGTGTATATGAACACATTTGAAAAAGTATATGCAATGCAATAGAATATTATGAAATAACTTCATACAAGCACAATTTGTATGTAGCACATATACACAAAATACAAAATAAATTGAAATAAGTGTTGGACTTCCTGGAGGCATGATGTTTGAATCTTATTCTAATTATATGAGATAACCAGGGTGCCTATCACCGTCTCCTCTTCACAGATGAAGAAACAGGCCTGAAAAGCAATGTGACTTTCCTGCAGTAACATTTAATGACTGAACTATAACTCAAACCCAGGTCTTCCAACTGCAATCCACAAAAGTTTCCATAGAAAGTGTCAGAGAAACTCAAAAGTAAGATCAGATCCTGAAACCCAGGGCAGTCAGAAGATTTTTAGAAGGAAATGAGGATTACACTTGGGCTTTGAAAGGACAGGGGACACAGACCAGTGAGAAGGGGGTGGTAGGAGGACATTCCAGAAAAGTGACATGGATAGAGTACGCTGCGGGCCATCTATGATACAGAGCAGGGTGTGGTCCTTTCAAAGAATCAGATGTGGGCAAAACTTGAAAATTGTTTTGTCTTGCTGAAATTTTTCTTTAAAAACAAAAAGGGCTGTTTTTGCTTTTCAAATGCAAATATCCTTTCCAGCCCTCCCCCTCAAAAGAAACCTTCAACCAGATCATTTAAGTTTCTTATCTGTAGTCCTACAGAATGATAAATAATAACCAGGAGTTATTTAGTTGGGCTTCTTAGGAATTCTATTTTAAAAGAGAAATGAGAAGCTGTCAACACAGTATACTAAAGACAAATTATGAGGATGACAGTTTCACAAAGAATGGCAAGGCCTTTCAACTCAAGTCGAGGGAGGCTGTCTGAAGACAATACATGCATTTTTCCCCCACCTCAGATGGGGGTCTCAAAGACCAAGAATACAAAAGGCAAATGTCAATCAGTATGCAATTTAAGTGGCCATTTGAGGAAGTAAGTGTTGGATTTTTATAGCATAAAGTTAGTAGTGGTGGGAATACTTTGTTTTAGCTTTTTGAAATATTAGCCTTTTCTCTGGTATTGTGGAGTTGGAGAGTTACTGACCTAGAAAACTCAAGGGTTTATAAACATAATAGCTAAATAATTCAGAATTCTATATTAATACTATCAAGGAGAATGGTGAAAAAACCCAGAATCTAGCCAAAGGTTTTGGATGTGACTGGTTACCCAGAAACATTAATTCATCACAAATTTATTGAGGGTTTCCTTCTTGCCAGGCAGTGGTGACTGGTGCTGGTACAAAGGCAAGTAAAACAGAGCCAACTGCAGTCTAGTGAGGGAGCCTGAACTAGAGAGATGGACAGAAGAGGGCCTAACCCCACTGGAAAAAGAGGACAGGCCAGGAGAGGAATCAGGGACTGGTTCCCACAAGGGATGATACCTCAGCCAGTACAAGGGCGAGGAGAAGTGTATCACCATAGAGAGGCAGTAAGCAGGCAGGAGAGAGAGCAGGTTTTGTTCAGGAAACTGCAAGTAACTTGGGATGCCTGGGATATAAATGTTATCAGGAAGGTCATACAGGAACTTGGAAGCAAAAGCCAAATTATAGAGGCCACATAAGAAATTTGGGTTTCATTTTGTAGACACTGGGGAGCACCAAAGGAGTTAAAACAGAAGAGTTTTCATGGCTAGATTTGCATCTTTGAAAAATATATATATAAGAGAGAAGACTTGGATATCATCCTCAGTCACAAGGCACTCCTTAGTAATTAGGTGCCTGACAGGAGACGGCCAGACAACCGCCCTTGCAGGGACAGGCCACGGGCCTGTCGCTCTCCCACTCTGGGACCTCCAGCTGAACGGGGTGTCCTAGCCTAGTTTTAGGTGCCCCAATCCTCAGTTTAGGAAGTATTAGGAGAAACTGAGACTGAGATTCTAGAGAACAATGATTAAAGGCAATAATGGGATAAAAATTTACAGTGAAAATTACCTTTTTTTTTTTTAAAGTGTTCATCTAAAAGAGAGGTGCCTTTTCCCAAAGAGCCTGCCACATCGCTCAAGACATTTTTGGAACTTCTCTTTCGGGAATTGCTTTAAAGGCCAGCCCGGGAGCCACACAAATAATCATTCTTGTCTCTTTATAGTTGTATTTTTCAAAAATTTTTTATTCCAAAATAAGCACTACCCAATCTGATTTTTTTTTATCCTACTCACTCAGCTTAGCACTGAATTAACTTTCTACTTATTCCCAAAATTAAACCCATCCTCACATCATGAAAATTTCTTACCTCTGAAGACATTCAGTAGAGTACTTCATCAACTACGTACCAGCTACAAGTTTCTTGACCATGAATCTCACAAATTGCCTATGCAGTGGGGGTGATAACACATCTTTCCTGCCTACCCCATGTGGTTACTACTATGAAGGTAATAGCAGACAACACTTGTAAGCTTTTTGTAGAGAGCTGTGTCAGTGGATGCTCTTATTGTCACTTCATGCTTTGCAGGCAATTCCAAAGTGTGCATTTGTTCCGGTGTCTGTGTGTGCATCTCCCTAACAGACTGTGCGCTTTAGGATGGCAGGGCCTGGATCATATTTGGCTTTGTGTCCCTGGTGTCTGACACAGGGTCTCACACATAAAAAGTCCTCAGATGTTTGTTGAGTGAATAATTTAATCTAGTTTCTTGCCTTATCTTCAAACCATATGTAAGAAAAGGATAATACACTTGAGATTATTCAGTTAATGAGCTCAGAGGCCACTTACACTTCTTCAAGTATGTGAGTAGTTTATCATTAGGAACTAGCTGTTCATCTCTGAAGGGGCCAGAACAAATGGCTGATGAAATAAATCAATGTGAAAATGTAAAGATTCTTAAACTTCAGTGCTGTGGTCTTAACTTTGGCTGTATTTTAAAATCACCAGGAAAAAATTTTAATTACCAATTTAATTACCAATGCTGGGGCCCCATCCCAGCATAATTAAATCAATACCTCTGGACGTAGAAGCCTGACATAGTTTTCAAAACTACCAAAATGATTCTGATGTGCAGCGTGTATTTGATGCAGGGCTCTAGCACTAGTCTGTGAGAAACTGCTTTAAAAAAAAAAAAAATCTATCAAGGGGCACCTGCCTGGCGCAGGCAGAGGGGCATATGACTCTTGATCTCAGGGTCGTGAGTTCAAGCCCCACATTGCACAGAGTTTACTTAATAAAAAAATTAAAAATTAAAAAACCTATCTAGTTTTACATTAGGGACCATAGTCAGTAGAACAGAACATAAGGCATGCCCCCACTGCAGTCTATGAGTAACAACTAGCCGTTAAGTGATAGGAGCGCAGTGGAAAAGCAGCAGTCAGTACGTGCTGAACTATGAGAGGTCATGAAAAGGTGGGCTTATGCTGAGCATGAGACTTTCTGCAGAGCTATTAGACATTTTAAAAGTTTATCACAGAAATAAAAGACATTCCTTGCCTACAAAAGGAGGTCAAGTGTTCGTTTAGCAGACCAGCTAGTACCAGCCAGCAGGCCTGGCCAGTACAAAGGATCTGGAGGTTTTGCTTTACAACACAAATCACCATTCTCGGCACTGGGAATACAGCTGTAAACAAGACTCAAACCGTCTCGAATAACTGACAGTCTGTTCACAATTAAGTAGACAGACAATTACAAAAGGGTAAATGATGAAAGAAACGAAATAAGGTTGGTGAGATAGGAAGATGCAGTTGTTAGAGAGTTTTAAGGGTCCGGCTGAGGTAGTTCCGTCTAATACAACAGTCAATAATTCCTGGTCAAAGAAATGTATAAGAAAGATTATTTTAGGGGCAACTGGCTGGTTCAGTCAGTAGAGCATGTGACTCTCGATCTCAGGGTTGTGAGTTCAAGCCCCATATTGGGTGTGAAGCCTACTTAATTAAAAAATTTTTAAAGATTATTTTAGAACCTTTGGAGGATTAGAAGAAGGAGAAACAGTACAGATGTAGAACAGAACACCTACAAAAGTCTAAGGGTGGGGTGGTAAGTTCCTAAATTGGCGAGATTTGGAAAGAAGTGGTTTATAGAATTTCCAAAGAAAAAGATGGCTGTTTACATGATATAAGTAATCTTAATGCATTTTAGTTAGAAACAAATTATTAATACTGGAATTCTATATTGCACTACTTACTGTGTGTTTGAGAATAAATACCTCTCTTGTATTCTCCATTAATATTAATTGCTGTCATTTCTTAATCTATTTCACAACTGTGGGAGAACTTTAAAAACTGAAAGTCAAATCAGTGAGTTTAGTCAAGGTCCAGGTCCTTTTCAAAGAATCAATTGTTTACTTTTGTTTTTAAGTTCATACAACCCCATATGGGGGAAAAAAACAAAACAAAACCTTATTCTACTAAATAACCTTAATGAAAATGTAAGCCTCCTTGTTTCTGTAACACACTAAAGTCAATGTTCTTATTTGAGAATCTGAGCGTATATAAATTTTTTTATTAATCAGAACTAAACTTTTTGTCTTTGCCTTCAAGTGAGCAAGTTCTAAAATGTTCATATATAAATGATCAGTGTACAGTTAATTCCAAAAAATGAACCTGCTCTTGTTGGGCCATGACCAGACACAGAGTAAATAGCATTGAATTATTGGGACATACAAGATTGTAAATGTACTTGAGTTAAGTCTGTAGTATAAGTCTGCATGTGTATTCTCACAGGAGACTGTAAAATGTGGGCATGCTTTCAATTCATGCAGCCTGTGATTTATGGAGGCACATAGGTCAGGAGTTTATTATGCTGAAAATCATAATAACTATTTTGTTTTGCTTTTTAAAATGAAGTGACCAAAGCATGTTGAAAGATAAATGGGTGAACCATTTTGATTATGCTTTTATTTCTATTAAAGATTAAATATTATTGCTGAGTAACCAGCCATGCTAAGTATGATGATATTAAAGCTGAAGTAGTTTGTAAGGTGATAGCCCCTTCTTTCCTCTGGGTTTAGGTTTGTTATTAATCAAAATGTTGGACTTGTTTAGTGCAGTGGTGTATGAAACAAACAGTTGAAAAAGACAGCTACTTTAATTTACGGCTTTCTGTTTTTTTCAGATTTGTAGGAAAATCTGTTTCTCTTTGTGGACTTTGTGCTATTGTTCACATGTCTAGAGTTCATTTCTTATACCAGAGCCAACTAAATCCAATAATTGCAAGATATTCTCATGGGATAGAAAGGAGGAAGGTGCCTATAAGGTTTTAATTGATAAGTTCTGGTAAAGCCGTTTTTGAAATGTGGACAGTCCCTAATAGAAATGGATATTACAAAAAATCCATCTGTATTTTTGGACAGAGAGAGCAATAATTTTTGAAATAGAAAAAATGTGTATTTAGAAAGATATTAGGAGCGCCTGGGTGGCACAGCGGTTAAGCGTCTGCCTTCGGCTCAGGGCGTGATCCCGGCGTTATGGGATCGAGCCCCACGTCAGGCTCCTCTGCTATGAGCCTGCTTCTTCCTCTCCCACTCCCCCTGCTTGTGTTCCCTCTCTCGCTGGCTGTCTCTATCTCTGTCTAATAAATAATAAAATCTTAAAAAAAAAGATATTAATAAGTTAGCTAAAGACAGTGGTTTTATTTCTCACTATCAATACAGGAGTATTGAATAAAATTGTTTCAAAGGGCATGTCGTTTTGAGCTACTTCCTGGTTTTGGCTTAGGTATCTGCACAAGAATCGTTTGCTAAACATTTACAGAAAGGCAGTGCAGGGTCTGTACTCCCCACAATGTGTGGTAAAGGACCTTCAAAAGGACATCCTGCCACCCTTCAAAACTTGTTCCTCAGGAGTGGAAATGCACTTACAATTCCTAAAAAGTATACTTTTAGTATGCAGTACAGATTGTAAGAAGTGTCAAAGAAAAAGACCACCTCTCATTAACTGAAACAAAAGGTTTAATTTATTACTTAAGTAAGGAAAAGCTATGCTTTTTTAGGCCCAGTTTCTGAGCAAAATGGGTTGCAAATCTCATATAGAGTTTTGGGGTCAGGGATTATTTGGGAATCGACATCAGCGTCAGTAGCTCCATTACTGCCGAGAGACTGTCGGTGATTGGCTGCCTTTCAGAAATATGTTTACTAGAGAGTCCATCACTGATTGGTCAACTATCAAAAGCATAAGGCTGTCACTGATTAGCTGGCTTTCAAAGGTGTATTTACTGAACTGAGTTGTCACTGATCATTTAGGCCTAGGCACATCATCATTAATTGGTTAAATCTAGTTTGGTTGTGTTTCAAACTGCTTCTGGTTGTCCTTTGTTACCTTGAATGTAGAACAATCAGCCTTTTTCTAGGAGTTGGAATTTTTTTATTCTCAGAAGCTAATACTTAGTCACTGTAGGAAAGTGAAAGCATAAGAAAATCAGACTTGAGGAATCCATTTAAATAAGTAAGGGTCCTATGATGCATTTCCTTTTTTTTTTTTTTTCATATTTGTAGCTTCTAGGATTTTATTAGTATCTCCATTGAAAAGTTGTAATCAAAACCTATGAATACCCTACCTTCCTCTTCCTACAAAGAATCTACAGATTTATCCTACTAAATTATATGATTATCCATGATAAAATTGATGCTATTTATTCTGTTACCATAAGCTTAATTCAGAGCGCTTTTTTCTATTTCCTCCATTAAAAAATACCTGCTCATTTTAAAAGAAGATAGAAACAATTTAAAATGGAAACTTAGAGGGGCTCCTGGGTAGCGCAGTCGTTAAGCGTCTGCCTTCGGCTCAGGGCATGATCCTGGCGTTCTGGGACCGAGCCCCACATCAGGCTCCTCCGCTGTGAGCCTGCTTCTTCCTCTCCCACTCACCCTGCTTGTGTTCCCTCTCTCGCTGGCTGTCTCTCTGTCAAATCTTTAAAAATAAATAAATAAAAAAAATAAAATAAAATGGAAACTTAGGAAGCATGGGCCTCGGTATCACCATTCTTGAAATTACCTGTCAGCATGGTTTTTCCACTGTAATTTCTATAGTAAAGAGGTTACTATACTTTCTGATTTTTTTTGTTGTTTTGTTTGTTTTTCTTTCTTTCTATATATGTACGTGTGTGTATGTGTGTATATATATATGTATATATAGATATATGCCATACATTGTTACATTAGATTTAGGTGTACAATATAGTGATTCGACTATCTATACCTTAAACTATGCTGACAAGTGTAGCTACCATCTGTCACCATGCAACACTATTACAATACCATTGACTATATTCCTTAATGCTGTGTCTTTTATTTCCATGACTTATTCATTCCTAAGTGGAAGCCTGTACATCCCGTGCCTCTTCACCCATTTGGCCCATCCTCCCACTCCTCTCCCCTCTGGCAACCATAAGTTTGTTCTCTGTATTTATAGGTCTGATTCTGTTTGTTTGTTTATTGATTTGTTTTTTAGATTCTACATCTAAGTGAAATAATATGGTATTTGTCATTGACTTATTCAGTAAACATAGTACCCCCTAGGTCCACCCATGTTCTAAATGGCAAGATCTCATATGATGCCTTTTGTAAAAAAGGATATTTACTGAAGCAAGAGAAGTGTAAGAAGTCAGCAGTTCTGACAGGTGATAGGGTATGTTCATGTACTGAAATCAGTTATGAAATTTGATGCAAATAACATTAATAATAAAGAATAGAAATGTGCATGTGATTTACCTCATGTAGTAAGTTGAAGTAGATTCTAGGTCATGTATATAATGTTATCACTTGTACTAATTGCATTCCAGTAAGCTTTTCTGGGATGGAAGGGGTGGGAATAGTAGTTAAGACTCAACTTGTCAGCCCTCAAGAGCAGTAGCGACTGAATCCTCAGTACCACTAATATTGTAACATTTTATTTCCCACCAAAATCTTTTCTTCAAAATCTGAATATATCCATGAGAGTTTATCACATAAGTAAACTTCACCCAGCATGTGTAATACTGCAGGGAAAAGGGGTGGGGTATTTGTGCTAGTACCTACTGCCCAAATCTCCGCTTATATAGGGGAAAAGAAATTAATGTAATATTTGGGTTTCGTGTGAAAGTTACAACGGGTGTATGGCGAGTGTTAATCCTATAGACAATTTAGCACTATCAGCTGCGATAAAAGTGTTGGGTATGCCCACTCTAAAATTGCTTAACTAACAAGTGGGAAAAGTCTTAGTAGTTTTGTTTATATATCAAAACTGAACTTTTCTGTTTCCAGTTTCATTCAACTGCCCTGAAATCTGGTCTTTGACTTCCCCATTTGTTTCTGACACCTCCTAATGGGGGCAGAGCTAATCGCTTACATATTTCCCTGCTGCTAAGGATAGCTGGCTTATGACCACTTACGATTCAAGCACATGTTGATACCTTAAGACCAGTAAGCATTTGATAAAGTGGGAAAGCAGGATGGTTAAATTTGTTGTAATCAACATTAAGAGGAGGAAATTAGTCCATGGAGCTATGCCAAAGCTTAGTTTCCTTTTGCACACACAAAAAAATCGTTTTTTTTAACCCTGAAGCTCCTCAAAAAAGGCAGTCATAACACCATTTGAACAAGAATTTTCTTAACACATTCCTGACTCTTGATCCCTTTAACTACTGAAAACAAAAAGATCAGATAGGGCTGGTTTATTGTCTGGAGTTCTGCACTGCAACCCTGCCCACTCTAAGTGAGTGTGCTCTTTAAAGGAAGCTGGCAAATGTGCTCTGGGTTTAGTTGAAGGAACACTTCTGGGTAGAATTCCTTTAACCTCCCATCAGGAAAGGACCTTCAAGTGAAGACTGAGGCAGAGAGACTCATTACTAAAAATACAAAGCAACAGAACAAACCCCAGACATGTTTTCCAAATTTAAGTGTTTTCTGAGAAGTTGGTTTCCATGTGGTATAAGCACCAATAAACAATAAGCCCATGTTGGTGTTCTGTACCCTCATGGTTCACTATGCCAAGGACAGTATAGTATAAAATTTCTACTTTCTGTTCTCCAGCCAAAATCACTGAACCATCTCTTTCCCTCTTCAGGATGTCGCATGTACTTCAGTTTGAGGATAAAACCAGAAAAGTGAAAGATGCAAGCATGCAAGATTCAGACACATTTGAAATCTATGATCCTCGGAATCCAGTGAATAAGAGAAGACGAGAAGAAAGCAAAAAGCTGATGAGAGAGAAAAAAGAAAGAAGATAAAATGACAATAATGTTAAATGGAACTAGCTAGAAATGTGCCTGCAATAAATGGCCTTATACCAGCCATTGTTCCCAACAACATCACTTATAACGGTGTGAAAAGAAGTATTTTCGAACCTGTTGTCTGGTTTTGAAGAACAGTTATCTTGTTATGTAAATTGTAGAATGATTTAAGCAAATGTTTTTGGTTACTGGTACATGGTTTTTTTCCCCTTCATTTGACCTTTTATATTGCTAAATCTGAAATAAAATAACTTTCCTGCCAGTTTACATGTTAACTATTTGTAGACTGTGCCAGCCTGTGTGTGTCTTTTTATCCTAAAATATGTGAAGACTTTGTTTTCAAGACTTTTTTTATAAGAAGTTCTTGCAAGAAAGAGTATTTAAGGGAAACCTCCCTGGCATTCTGTTACCACATTGCTAAATTTGAAATAAAATTTAAAAAAAAATACATAATATAAAGACTGATTTTTGTTGTTGTTGTTTTGGATATAAATAACTAAAAATAGCCAAATCAGTTAAGACTCAGTAACCCCATGCGCCTTAATGTTTGAGGAATCCCTAAGGGAATACTCTCACCTGCATCTTAAGCCAATGCCTGGGTTTTATAGATGTAATCAAGACACTGTTACACTAAATAATATGCTTACTGCACACACTGGCCTCATACGGGGCTACCTGTCTATCTACTCCTCTGCCATTCTCAGCATAGCAACAGCAGGAGCATAGGCAGAGGTCCCGTTCTAGCAACAGAACTCATCAAGAATTTAGCCTTTGATGACAATGACTTATACTGGTTATTTACTATATATTATCTATGTTTTACTCAGTTTTTCTAGAATCTGAATCCTCAAATTATACCATAGGCTGACTTTCAGTTATCTAATAAAGCCTCACCAGCCACATCTTTTCAGATAGTGTCTCATTGACTCTCTTTTTCCAAATGTAATCCAACAGACTTTCTCTAGAGCACTTGTTCTCAAAATGTGGTCCCAGATATTACACTGCAGTGGCAACAGTATCACTTGGGAGACATGTTAGAAATGCAAATTCTTGCCATACTCCCGGCCACCACCACCTCACTTCCAGATTACTGAACCTGAAACCATGAACCCAGAGGGTTTGTTACACAGATTGCTGGCTTCACTGCTAATGATTCAATCTTTGGAGCAGCATGGCAATATCTGGTGAAGTTAAAGATACACATATCCATTTATCCAAAAATTCTAATCCTAGGTCTGCCCCCTAAAGAAATTCTCACACATTGCTCAAGGAGACCTGTACTAAATACACATTGAAGCATCAACAAAAGAATGGATAACTAAGTTGTTGTATATCCATACTATGGAATACTGTGTAGTGGAGATCGATAAACAAGAGTTATATGTGTTGGGGCGCCTGGGTGGCACAGCGGTTAAGCGTCTGCCTTCGGCTCAGGGCGTGATCTCGGCGTTATGGGATCGAGCCCCACATCAGGCTCCTCCAGTATGAGCCTGCTTCTTCCTTTCCCACTCCCCCTGCTTGTGTTCCCTCTCTCCCTGGCTGTTTCTATCTCTGTTGAATAAATAAATAAAATCTTTAAAAAAAAAAAAAGAGTTATATGTGTTAACTTATCTTTAAAATAATGTGAAAAAAAGGGAACCCTCTATATAAAAATTTAAAACATGCAACACAGCATTCTATTTTAATGATGTACACATGTAGCAAAAGTATAAAAACATGAATGAAAATAGTGGTTACCTCTAAGGAGGCAGGAATAACATATTAGGGGCTTCATTTGTGTTTCTAATGTTCTATTTCTTAAGGGAGATGTTGAGTACTCAAGCCTCATGATATTCTCTCTATATTCTAGTATGCCTGAAATATTTCATATTTTTTCCTTTACGATCATATCTAGAACCTGAGGTGAGACGACAGAAGGACTCCTAATAGTAACAAGAACACTTTCTTTTTTGCTTCAGAAGTAGGAGAAAGTTTCAAAGAGGAGGACAGGGATATGATAGGGGTGTTCTGGGGAAATACTGACCCACTCAAAGCAGGGTGATTAGACATAAACCCACCAAAATATAAGCCAGTGTTTAGAAGTGTGCCCTATCTTCCCCTCACCGCAAAGTTATAATATCAGTTGTTTTACATATATTCATAAAGCAAAATTATGTTTTCCAAACTCACAAAGTTTCTGTTGGTTATTAGGAAATACATTAGCACTGGATTTGTTTATATCGAAGAATCCTATAGGTTTCTCTCCTGTTTCTACCTGGTTGTGTCCATCTTTAAGAACAGAGGGGACCACAGACCCTAGAGTACAAGCCAGAAGAATAATATTTGAGGTATAAAGATACAAGTGAGTGACAAAATTAAACCCTTGGGTTGGTTGAATGCTCCCTATCCTGCTTTAACCAAGAGGAGCAGAAAAATCTGAAATTTTACAGAGATTAGAATCCCATCTGAAAATTTCACCATGATAGTAAAATTCACTTGGAACTTAACTGTATCATAGCAAAAACAATTTTTTAAAGCTTAAGAATATTAGTAATCTCTTAAATACGGTACTAAATATGCTTATAGTGAAGTCTTTTGAATATCACAGGAATGTGTTTGGGCCCAAAAAAAAATCAGGTCAAAGACAAAAAAATTAAAAAACATGTAAGAAAATTAGGCTTTATAGTTCATTCTAATTTTATATTTATTTGGGTTTACTTTTCTTTTGTGTGTCTTGCTAGGGATGTCACCCTGAAACAGTGAAGTCTGTCAGCATTCTTGTTTGTTGTCTATCACAATCCTGGACCTTCTGGAGATCAAAGAGAAAAGCAACTCCTGGCAATTTTCATCTCATTTTCTGACTAGCCATTTTTTCACTATGGTTAAAGCTGTTGGCAAGGTGGAAGTTAAAAGTAACCCTAGAGCTCTCCTTTCTCAGTAGGTAATTGAAGTAGATGCAGAGCTCTAGAATTTTTAATGGTGTAATATCAAAACGCATATTGTCACATGCCTCCGCTTTCTTTATGCTCTGAAGCCACACAGTCAGTAATACATCTGCTGCGTTTAAAAATGGGGACACCATAGAACAAGGTCACTAAAACGTGTGAGACGAGTGGTTTGCTGCTGTTGTTTTTAGAACAAGTTCAATAAGCTATGGTGTCCTTATCAAACTGTCACTACCAAGTTTCTTGATAGGATCTGACGTGTGAGGTACATAAACCTGTTCTGCTGTATCAGTGTGGCCTGTATGGAAAAGGTTAGATGAATGCAGAATATTGCCCAAACACGCTGTTTAATCTTGGTGATAACAAGAAAAAAAAATAGAGGTGTGAAGTGAGTTACCATTGAGGGTTGTATCAGTATAAGCAATTTGTATGTACGGGGTGTAGAGAAGTTAAGAGGGGTTACATTCTTTAACACTGTCATTCACAAAAAAAAAAAAAAAAAAAAAAAATGTTTGGCCCCCNTCCTCTATGGCTTTGACTCCATTCCAGTGACTTTATACAGTTTATCAGGTGGTACCACTTCTGCTTACTAGAAAGCAGGAAGTTTTCCTGCTACACATATATTTTGTCTTGTTGTTTTACCTTTTAATGAAAAGAAGTGAAACAGAAGCCATGTTTTAAAGAAATCCTTTTTAAGTATTTGATGAAATTTTAATTCCAAGAGAGGGAAAAAAACACCACCAAATCTTACAAAGACGGGTATTAGAAGTCCCCTGCTTATAGAAAGAATACTCATTTATTTCCCAAAATCCCCCTCACCAAAGCCATACAGGAACATCTTTGTCACAGGTGCTAGAGTTTCATTAATCCCTGTGCGAGTTATTTTCAGTGGTGTACTGGTAAAATGGAAAGAAACAAAATGCCCTGATTTGTAGTATTTGCAGATTTCCATGGTGTAAATACCACGGCTGACTTCAAGCCACCAAAGGAAGCCCCAGTATACAGCTGGTTATTTTTCCCATTCTGTTTCACCGCAAGCTAAGAGCTTATATAGTAACTCTTGCACTGGCACTAAAGAACTTAGGAAAGCTTTTAAACTTTTTCCAAGATCACAATCTTCATGTGTATTTCTATTTTATGTGATTACTTCACATAATTTGGTCAAGTTCTAAGTTCTAGTAACATCTGCATCCTATGTTTTTATGACTAGTTTGTATCTTTAGATTCTCTTTCAACGAAGTTTTCCAAAGCCACTTGGCTCACATTTATTTTTCCCTCTGCCTGTCATTTTTGCCTCAGTCATATGTCCAACTCAAGAAGCAACCACATCTCACAGAAAAAAAGTAGGGGGAAGGAAGAAAAAATGTAATTATAGTTCTTTGAATTTTTTCCTATAAGTGATAACATACCAATTCATCATTTTATTTTTTTAAAGGTATTTTGGGTTAGGATTAGAGAATCCTACCTGGAGAGAAAAGAAGACTGGCTTCTAATTAAAGTGCAGACAGGAGTCTGGTCTCTCTCCACATCTGCTGGAAATTATTCCTTTAAGGTTAGATCATGGTATTAATTCATGTTACTTGTTCAGCAAAAACAACTTCTAGAGGCTTTCTTCTCAGCACCAGTCACAAAGAAGGTATTCTTGGTCTTTTAGGAAGTTATAGTCTCTCATCTTCATGATGTCAAAAATGATCATTGTTGCTAAAGTTCTGATACTTTTTATTAATTAAAACAGTTTTGAGAGCAGGAAACTCTCAAGTGACTTTCCCATTTCTGACTTTAATCTAGTTGGAGCTTTAATATTCAAACTGTTTTAATAACAATATATTTGAAATGAAGGGTATCATGTATAGAAAATAAATGACTGAAGTAGAATATATTTTATGGTTAGTTCTCAACAGTTTTTTTGATGTGTACAAATTGTTCTTTAATTTGCAGTTTTTGAGGAAATATTCTGTTTAGGGTAAGAGGAATGTGATCATTTTATCTCTGTTCTAAAGTTATACTATTCATTAGTGTAAATGAATAAACTGATTAAGAATGGATACTATCTCGGGGCGCCTGGGTGGCACAGCGGTTAAGCGTCTGCCTTCGGCTCAGGGCATGATCCCGGCGTTATGGGATCGAGCCCCACATCAGGTTCTTCCACTATGAGCCTGCTTCTTCCTCTCCCACTCCCCCTGCTTGTGTTCCCTCTCTCGCTGGCTGTCTCTATCTCTGTCACATAAATAAAAAAATAAAAAAAAATCTAAAAAAAAAAAAAAAAAAAAGAATGGATACTATCTCCAAAGCAGCTAAAGAATTCAAAAAGCGATTTTTGATTTAATTTAGACAAGTTATACATGATAGTATGTGAGGCCCAGGTCCATTTCAGAGTGAAATTTCATAATTTCATTATATGGCTTTCATGTCCCATCAATGACATGTCCAAAACTAAACTCTCATCTGCACTTCCTAGCCCTGCCTCCACCATTCCTGCTTTCTCCGCACCATCACCCATCTCTGCATTGGCAATGCCATCTTTCCAGTTGCTCAGGCTAAATATTTGCATTCCTGTCTTTACATCACACCCCACATCCATTCTGTTACGATATTCTGCTGACTGACACCTTCAAACTATATCCAGAATTTCACCATTATTTACCACTTCCTACTGTTACCACCCTGGTCAAAGGGACCATCAACTTTCATGTGGACTACAATACTAACACCATAACTAGTCTCCCTGCTTCACACTTATTTCACTGTAATTTATTATTAACATAGTAGCCAAGCGAAGCAAAACTTTTTAAAACAGAAGTCACATAGTTATACTTCTGTGTTTAAAACCCTTCAATAGTTCCCGCATTTAATTCAGAGTAAAAGCCCACATACTCACAATAGCTACAAGACTCTAGATAACTGCCACCCTTTCCCTTAACCTCTGATCTCCTCTCTCATTATCCTCCCCTTTGCTCACTTTGCGCCAGCCATACCATCCTTCCTGCACGTCACCAAATGAGCTACATGTGATCCGCGTCAGGCGCTTCTACTGAATGAGCCCTCCATCGCAAACTCGCTCCTCGAGATGTCCAAATGGCTATTCCCTCAGCTCCATCAAGTCTGCTCAAATGGCACTTTTCCAATGAGGCCCACAGTAAATGCTCTACTTTAAAATAGCAACTCACCTCCTTCCCATGTGCTCAATCTTTCTAAATTTCCATTTCCCATTATGTTCAATAATACAATAAACATCTAAGCACTTTGCCTTATAAATGTATTTAACTCTAACAAACAACCCTATATAGCAGGAGCCCCTGTTATCATTTCACAAATGAAGAAACTGAGCCTTAGAGAGGTTTCTTACTTACTTATTTATCATCCAATCTCCTACCCTAGAGTGCCCTACATGAGGGCAAGAATTTTTGTCAGTTTTGTTTACTATTATTCCAGTGTCCAGAACCATGTCTAACAAATAGTAGACATGTAATAAATACTTGTCGAATGAATAAATCAAGAAGTACATTTTTCAAAAGTATCCAATATCATGTTATTCCATATTGTGTCATTTAATATTGCCATCATTTCACAGAGTTAGAACATTTTTACACTAAAAATGAAGGAAGTATTCAACCTCAGTTCAGGGACAGCTCTAACATTTGAATAAATTTAGCTTTAGGAAAACCTTACTATGTTGTCCTTTTCTCATTTGAACATAAGACACTTTGTCACAGATGGGCAATGATCCACAGACCAGTTTTGGGGAACCACATTTCTGTAGGGAAACACATTTCTACCCATATTCCCTGAGTACCTGCTCTTTTTTTAAATTAATTTCTTAAATTCAATTAATTAATATATAGTGTATTATTAGTCTCAGAGGTAGAGTTCAGTGATTCATCAGTTTTATATAATAGCCAGTGCTCATTACATCACGTGCCCTCCTTAATGTCCATCACTCAGTTACCCCATCCCCACCCACCTCCCCTCCAGCAACCCTCAGTTTGTTTCCTATGATTAACCACAAAAGACTTTTAATCATAGGAGTACCTGCTCTTTATAGAAAGCAATATTCTAACTCCTGAGATTAGAAAAAACTGAGGGCCAACATGTAATGTATAGAAAGTAAGGCTATAAGGTTTCAGAGCTGCAACTGATTTAATGGGCAAATGATATAACCTCCTAATATCTGTTTTCTCTTCTCTCACATGGGAACAATAACAGCTGCCTTTCCCACCTGTCACAGTCAAAAGAAAAAATAGACAAGAAAACTGAGCTCTTAGAAAGCTTATAGTGATCAGAGCAAAATGGATGGTTTGTGCCAAACACTCTTCAAGGCACTTCATCTGTAGTAACTCTTTCAATCCTTATAAACAAATCTATAGAGTAGGCTCTCTTATTATTTCCATTTTACAAATGAGGAGGAGATCTGAAGCTTAGAAAAGTTACATAATTTGTCCAGGTCACACAGTAAGTAGAGGAGCTAGAATTCAAAACAAGACTGACTCCCAGAGTTTCTGTCCTTGATTACTAGGATACCATGCCTCTCATTACATAAGCCAGACTGTTTTATGGTATACCTTATACTGACCTACAGAGTTTATAAACTAGTGAGGCAAAGGGGGAAGACAACACCCAAAACTAAAATACAGAAAACAGTGATTACATTTGAAACGATTTATATATGTAAAATTGCTGGTGTGAACCAAAATTTCAGTTTGGTGGCATTAATCTAGAACTGTTTCGTGGCAGAGGCAATTTTGACCATAATTTGGAAGGAAGGGAGAACATGGCATCGAGAAGAAGGTCATGCTTCAGGTGGAGAGGACACTGTGCAGACAAGCTATTAAGATAAATGCAAGAGACAGCAATGTGTCTACATAATGCCAAAACATCTGGTCAATTCAGTAAAAAAAAAAAAAATCTCTATCAATGTAGTGAATTTCTTCAGTCAATCCAGATGTTTGGCATCTTATAGACAAAACATCCAAATGATTAACTGAAGATTTGACAGAGTTGACTGGATTAACCAGATGTTATAGCATTGTATAGACATGGTGTCAGGACGATTGCTTGGCTGGAGGGGAGTCCAGCTGTAAAGGAGATAATGGCCCAGGCCATGAGAGGGGGCTTTGGAGCAGAGGACCTGGAGCTTAGATTTGGTGCAACAGGGAGCTGCTGGAGGAGGAGTGTGATGGAAATGATGCTTCAGGAAGAGGATTCTAACAACTCTGAGAATTAAAAAAAAAAAAAAAAAAAAAAAAAAAAGGGGGNGGAAAAGTTGTAGACAGGAAAGAGGATGTTAGGAGAGTGCAGGTGTGTGTGAGGTAATTAGAGCCTGGACCAGAATCAGGCTTGGGAAAGCAACAGGAAGGAGCGGATCTGAAAAACATTACAGAAAAAGAACAGGAAGTCATGATGGCTAGACAAGGGAGTGAAACTGCACATCACCCTAAGGTTGGAAGTGCTGAGGCCTGGGAAAGCAGCTGCCTTCAGCCTCACCACAGTAGTAAAGCAAGAGGGGATCCCCAAGAGACTCCTCCCCTCAACCTCTGTTCCAGAGGCCACAGCCAGGCCCACAGGCAGAGGGAACTTGAATCACAAACACATCTCTCATACTAATGGTCCTCAATCATTTATGAGCCACCTACACAGATTCCCCTTCAAGTCCAATTTCATAAAAGGATTGAGAATGCTGGATTCAGGTTGTCAGGTAGACACAATTTCAGTGAAAAGCCTAAAAAGATGGTATTTTAATGGCATTTGCTTTTATACGACATATAATGTAAACCTAAGATGTATAGGGGTATGAGTAAATTAGATGAAGTGAGATTATGAAAACTTACACAACACATATATTACTTGACAGACTGACATTCTAAAAGCCTGTTAACAGGCACAAGTTAATGGCTGAATGCAAGAAGTTACAATATATATTTTTTTAAATCCTTAATTTATGAAACCTTGGAATGTTCAACCCTTGGTTTAGATATTTCACAGATTTTTTAAAATTTCAAGTATCTTATTTGATAAGAATCAAGTTTATAGGGAGACACATATTCCAATCTGTTAGATTCAAACTATGCTGGTTGTATAATAGCGTGCTCATGTGTATTAAAAAAAGTATTCTAAATATCCTTGCAATTCATGGTTTTACAAATTCGCAGTTTCAAATATTTACAGCTGCAGGTTTATCAGCCTACATAGCCATTGTGTGCCCTTTACAAACACACCCAGGTTTTCTTCAACGACTTCCTTGCTCATTTCAACAGAGAAAGAACCTTCAATAGAAGTCAAACTCTGTTCATGGTTTGGTACAAAACTGAGAATCAATCTCTATTTCTCTCTTTCCTCTCCCCTCCTCCAACCAGAGGAATAAAACAGAATGTAAGATCATAAATATATGAACGAGCTTCAAAATCACCCTGAAGGAGGCAGAGGGGTCGGGAAACTTGTTAAAACCAGTTTTCCAGGCCTCAGAAATGACAAGTCCATTGATATGAGGTAGGAGCCCAAGAAGCTATTGTTTTTTGTTTGATTTTTAGCAAGTTCTCCCAACTAATTCTGATGCCAGTTTTCTTGAAAATTAGATGCACTGCTCTAAAGCAGAAAGCTTGAGACTGGAAAACATCTATTGGACATGTGAATCTAAAATGGTTAAAGCAGATTTAAAATTTCTTTTCTTAACCCAAGAAATCATATCTCTTCATGTAATAAGCTCCTAGGTAAATCCGCTGTGTTCTTTGATGTGCAGAATTTTCCACAGAAACAACATAAAGTCAAGTACACCTATGCACGAACCTGAACAGCCTAGAAGACAAAGAGGACAGCTTGTCTGTTCTCAGGTCACAGCACTTCCCACCAGAGCCCTTCTTGAACACAATGTTTACATGATGGGGAAATGTAACAAATGATCTTGGTAAATGTCTCCAGTGCTCCAAGGCTAAGTGAGTCACTTATTTATCAAACAGAAAAAAAAAAAAGCTGAGTTCACTGAAACAATGGGTGATTTATCCAGGTATTTAAATACAACCTTCATACAGCCATCGTTTTATAAGGAATACCTTGAAATTAGTAGATGGCTAACTAGTTATTCAAAAGGTAAATCAGTGAAATGTTCCCCATCATAACATCGAGATTAGAGTGCTTGTTCTTTACATATCGTCTCTTAGGTGCCACTTTTTTGGCAGTATCGACCACACTACAGTACAAGACTGGTGGATTTTTTTCCCCAGTACTATAGCTCCATTTGCCTTAAAATCAACTTATTCTCTTAAAACTTCTTCCAAGGACACAGGAAAGAAAATAAATTGGGAGAATTTTGTTAGAGGCCCTCATTACCTAAGGTATCAAAATTGAAAGTCAAATTTAGTTTTTATGTGCTTCAAATGATGCTTTTGAAACACATCGAGGATATTACAAGTAAGCCAAGTGGTTTGGACTTGAGCAGTGATTCTTTCCCACTTATCTGTTCTCCTGCCACTTTCAAATCTCATCTAGCAACCACAGAAAATGATCTCATGCCCAAGTGGGAGAGAGTTAGGACAGGATAGGATTGCAAAAGAAAACCTTCACCAGTTTTCAAAACACAGAAAGTACCTGCATTCTGATACAGGTTAAAACAGAGAGAAAGATTCATTTACAGGAGCTCCTTCTTATCACCCACATAAAAATACTAACGTTCAAAGCCTCCATCTTAACCACAGTAATGATAAGGGTAAAATAATAAACATATTCTCTTTAGAGTATTTCAATGATTCCATAGCTTTGACATTATAACATTGAAATGCCTTTTGATTACTGCACTTTTTTTTCCTCAGGGTCATTACTAGCCCATATGGTGCCTCTGTGTGAATTAGAAAAAGGCACTCTTTACTCAAGACACTTTACTTCCATGTCAGAAAATTGTGATAATATACTGATTTTGTTTGAACAAGACACTTCACCACATCTCCAAGAAAAATCAAGATAATAAATATCAAATCTATGTTGCTGGTGATGTGAATCATATCCCCTTAGTCAGGGTACCCTTGTGCAATGATCAATGGCACAACTGCGAGAGACAGCTCTTCCTGCTCTCCCCCTGTACTGTCAGGCTTCTCCATGTGCTAGCCAACCCAAAGGGTCCTGAGAATCTTACTGAAACCCTAGTAAACTGCTCTGTCAAACATCACTCATATTCTTCCTGCCAAATTCAAATCTACCTTTTCGGAATTCTCTCCTCCTACTTTTGATCCTGATTTCTCTTTCTCCCTTTCCTACTAGCAATTCTTGTTCTGTTTCTGTTTTTCCTGGGCTCTGTTCTTAGGCTCTAGTTCTGAGGAATCTGGTCAATATTCCCTGAGATAAAATGGCCTTTGGAGCTAAGGCATTTTGCAGGTGGAAGCTAAAAGGGCTGCCTATTTCACACAACTTAGCCTGTACCACTTCACTGTTTCCCACAGCAAACATTCCAGTAAATACTTGGCTTCCTGTAAAACTTGGGGCACAGGCCTCTAGATTCAGTGACAAGACAATAACCTGTGACGTAGGCCACGAGATGTTCCATCACATGTGCAGAGGTCCATGACTTGTTCAGGAAAAGGATGTGGAATTTCAGACTCTACAGTAACTAAAGAGACTTCTGTCAGTCACTGTCCAGGATCACAGCCCTCTGCCTCTGGCCTCCAACGTTCTACAGCACTCTGAGAAATATGGTTCTTCACCAAGCCTACAATTCAATACCCACCCAGTAAGAGGAAGAACAAAGACATTCTTTGCAGCCCTGTTAGCTGTATGAGTAGCTAAAGTGTCTCTACACGGGCTAGGGACAGTCCCAAGTTTAAGAATGAGATCTTCATGCCCTACCAGGCTGGGGGAAGATCATGTTCCTGAATGACATTCGAATATGGTCCATGACCTGTCTCCAGCTCCTGGGTGAACCCTCTCTGTATGCATAACGTGGGAAAGTATTTAGTGCCTCTCTTCAAAGAAAACCTCCTCTCTGCTAACAGGGGTTAGTAATATGCTAGAATGGAAAACATACCCCTGTCTCTTCTCTTTTCTTCTCCCTCCTTTAAATATGTAAGACAATGTCTCCTGAACTTATTGGAAAGAACTACCTGAAGAGGCAGCTATTTCAAAATCCATGGTGACCAAAGAAGTCTTCCAGCATCTGAATGTCCATTCCCAACTTGCCTTGTATCCCACATTATCCTCACCGTTGGTGAGTAAAACATATCCCACCAATAGGGGAAAAAATGTTTTGTTTTGTTTTTCTACAAGTGCACTTTTCCTCCAACCATCTTCGGTGCAAAAAAATGAAGTAAACATTGACCTAAAAATGTTAAAGCACCTTTAAGAACCAAGCAGGGTTTTTTTTCCTCTTCTCAGCCAATGTGATGTGCGCAAGGTTTGACATTTCCAATGAAGTCTAAAATTACAATAGGGCTAAAAAAATAACCTTAGTGGCCACTGGCCTGACATGAGTCTGGTTAAACCTTAAGGAAACTCTTCCAAGATAGGAGTTAGATGCTTCAGAATTTGTTGGAATGTGGTCAACAGAAAAATAAAATTTTAAAACCTGGTTTACTTGCCTGAAGGACCTCCATGAGGTAGACTCTATACAGGAAAAATTCCATCTTCCAGAGTGAATATTCACTCATTTTCTTTTCCAGCCAGGAGTTTGTTAGAAGCCAGCAGGCAATGCAGTCATGTGGTAATGTCCTTCCCCCTGCCAAGATGGATTAATGCTGGGAGAGCTTACAACTAGTGAGTAATCAGTAGTGCTTGCAGACCCTCCAAGATCCCCAAGGTGTGATTATTTTCATACGTAGATTTCTGTCATCATCCTCCAAAGGGTGCTTTGTCATTTCCTTTACTCTTCCCTCACTGGACTCTCAAGACCATGTTACAAGGACGACATAGTTTCCAAGTCATTGCCAATCTCCTTTTCAAACCAAGTTAGTGAGCACTTTAGACACACTGCTAAAATGTGAAGGCTATATTAACAAAATTTTGCCAGTTTTTTTTTTTAATGATTCTGTAAAGGTATGAATAGTTGTTTATTAAAATTAGATTTAGAACCTAACTCTCCTCTTGGCCCACTGATGTGGTTTATTATGTGCCTACCTAATCCTCAGATTGATATTAAGGTGTCAAGGAACTATTAAGATCTCGGACTATGAATAACTAAATTGAAACAATAACCTCATGACACCCAGGTGGCTCAGTTAGTTGAGCATCCAATTCTTGATTTCGGCTCAGGTCACGATCTCAGGATCATGAGATGGAGCACAGCATTAGGTTCTCTGTTCAGCAGGGAGTCTGCTTGGAATTCTCCTTCCCTCTGCCCCTCCCTCCACTTGTATGCACACCTGTCTCTCTCTCTGAAATAAATAAATAAATTGGGGCACCTGGGTGGCTCAGTCTGTTAAGCTTCTGCCTTCGACCCAAGTCATGATCCGGGAGTCCTGGGATCGAGCCCCGTGTCGGGCACCTGTTCAGCAGGGAGTCTGCTTCTCCCTCTGCCCCTCACCCTGCTTGTGCTCTCTCTCTCACTCTGTCTCTCTCTCAAATAAATAAAATCTTTTTAAAAAAGAGATCCCAATTATATAAGATCTGAGTTTTCAAATTAATTGCTCCTCACATATTTTAGCATTTACTATCATTCATTCCTAAATTTCTCTTAACTACCATCCTATTCTTCGATTGGCATTCAACTCCACTCTGGGAATAAACAGGACTCTGAAATGGGAAGTCTCACATCAAAAGAACTCACATTCTGCAAAAAGCCTTATGTTCAAGTTCTGTCTCTGCCACCAACTAGTTGGGAAACCTTAGATAATTCACCTAAACTTTATGAGCTTTGGTTTCCTCATCTGTAAACTGGACATAAGGTTTACCTCAAAATATTGTTGTGAGGGATTAAATTGGCTCATTCTTGCAAAGTGTTTAGCACAGTGCTCAATAAATACTAACTACAATAGCGTTTGTGTTAGCAATTATTATTACTATTACTATTACCTCCTTGAGTCAAATCTTACCTAGTTTAGAACTCTTGTCTAATAGTAAGTTTTAGTTTCCATATAAGCTTTAAACTTACAGTTCTTCCTTGCTGGTGGAGCTGGGAATCAGGCCAGTGGATGCTCAGCAGAGCTGTGTAGCTACTTTGGATTGTCCTGTTACTATCCCTCTCCAATGCTGGTTTCCTTGACCTGAGCCTAACACCCTTCCCCAGGGCTTAGGGACCTGCAAGCCTTTGCTTCCTAGTCACTCAGGAGGTAGGTATCTCTTTGTCCTCTTCCCAGAGCTCTTCAGCTCTGAGTCCCAAGTCTTAAGGTCATATCCTACAAGAACGGTATAATTTTGGCAAACTGGGCCAAATGTATCTCCAGAAACTCATAAATTCTGATCAGCAACTCCAACACCAGGCTCACTGTATTGTCCCCGATTCACAGTAGCCCAAGCCATAAACCAGTGGGCCCTGCCTTTGCTGATGTCAGAATCTCCCAAGAGTTTTGAAAAACACAGATGTCTGCCCCAATCTCAACCCTGGAAGTCTGTATTTTTAAGTTGCCTGGGTAATTCAGATGATAACCCCAGTTTGAGAAGTTCTGATTTTAGCAACTACCAAACATCCTTATCTGTTTTTCCCATGTCTTGGAACTGTGTTATCTTTTCTGAACTACAGAAACCTGCTGCTGTTTCTTCTAAACCCAGTTCGTTGTTGACTCTGGTTACTATGAACTCCAAAAAGGTCATAGACACTCAAGCTGCTGATTATGGCTTAGGAATGAACCTTCCTCCATATCCCTATTCCCTTGGGCCCAAGAGATAGAAAATATACCATATTTGAGCCAAAGAAATAGAATCAAGAGAGTACCACAGTTGTAAAATCAGTAGCTGCTAGTGTCCAACAATGGACATGAGTTCTAAAGATTCAAAGGCCTTAGATTCCAATGGTGATCAAACGATAAAAACGCCCTTCTCCTTGTCAAGGCAATCTAACCTGATGCAGCAATGAGTGAAATGGTGTGATGTTCATAAAACCACCCTAGTGAGACCTTTGTTTTGAAAAAGAAAGTAAAAAAGGAAAGAAAATAGAAGGATGGTGACAAGCCTTGACGTGATTAAATCAGTAGGGCAATCTGTGTTTATGCGTAGTGTGAGGGGTGCCAGTTCCGCTCACCTGGGCCAGAACTCCAGCTCTATTTCCATTCATCTCCAGGCGCGGAGTGCGTTCTTACACCCTGCCCACTGGTGTGGTTCGCTGTTTAACACGTGCCTAAGAAACCAGACAAGTGCAGGCTGGAGGAGCTGGGGCACTGCACTGCAGGGCGCCAGAGGGGTCTCCTTCAAGACTGGCCACAAGGCCAAGTTAGCGTGAACAACCGCCGTTAAGAGGCAACGCTGTGAAGGCAAGATGGAGGCGCCCCTCACTCCATCTGCTCCTGGGCACTCTTTTCAGCATTCCCTTCTGAGCAGAGCCCCGTAGCTTCCTACTTGAAACGCTTCAAGTCTTCCTCCTGCTTGCCTGGCCTCACTCAGGATTCTTTTCAGAACATTTTACAAAGCCATTCCTGACAGGAATATATTTCACTGCCAGGAGCCTCTACTGACATCTCAGCCTCCCAGAGTCTTCTGATTACTCTCTTCTCAAGAGCACAGACAACCTTGTATACAAATTTTCTCTCAGATTGTGTGAGAACTTTCTCCAAGGAAAAGTGAGATCTCGGCCAATGTCTTCCCAGCACGGTGACAGTCAACTTTAAGAGCAGTGCTAGTCGGTTCGCGACCACTAAGCAAGCAGTACACAGAGCCACAACACAGAGAGAAGCCGCCTGGGCGGCGCGAGGCTGGCCACGCCGAGCAGGTGGCGCGCCAGCGGCTGGAGGGGCGGGCCTGCGGGCTGCGCATGCGCTACCTGCGCAACCATCAGCGCAGAGCGTTCCGGGAGGAGGCGCGGCGTGGCGGCTGGAATCGGGGCCCCGTCAAGGCGTCGGAGCTCGTGGTCGCGCTTGGGGCACCCTCTTGTGTTACCTGGACCAGAGTTCTTTCCAGGATTAGTCCTGACTTCGTGATTAATCAGCACTTTCTGCGTTTCTCGGGGTGACGTCATCTGCTCAGAGATAAATTAGGCTCCTCTCTGAAAGCTTCTGCCGGAGCAGGATCCTGCGTCTCGGAGGCTGTCTCAAGGACCCCGCCCGGCCCAGGCAGCCACCGCCAAACCCGCCCTGTGGTCCCTGGAGCGCTGGGTGCCCGGCTACAGCGCCCCTGTCATTGCTTTTGCTCACCGGTTAAATGCAAAAGCGCAAGGTTTTCTTTTCTTAGGTATGCCCAATTAAAAGGTGGAAAATTACAGAGAAAAGGAATCACCCAGAGCTTCATCCTCAGGGATGTTAATTCTGAAGCATTTGTGTCCAGTCTTTTTTTCCCCTTCTTTTTCCAACAGATTTTTAAGTTTTAAACATTGCTCAGCTGCAGTCATGTTATAAATACATTATTTTGTATCCTACCTTTTTTTACTTACTATTGTACCACAAACATGTTACGTACTTTTAGCAAACATTGCTTTAAAACTCATAAAGAGTTCCCTTAGTGGATGTACCATCAACATACTTAAATATAATTTCAATTTATAGACATCTAGTATGTCTCTAATTTTAACTGGATGGATAGTGGGTAGACCATCTCTGCACCATTCCCCGTGTTTGGGGGCTGTTGGTTGGTGGTGGAGTATACAAGCCCTACCTAAGAATTTCACCCAATGTCTGTTCAGGAGTGACAGAAACTTGAAAATTTCTGCTTTTTTCCATATTACTGATGGTAGAGGGTTAGGATAGCTAGTTGATGGGGCAGAGCAGTAGGATGAGCTTTCGTGCTCTTGAAGTGGAACGTCACAGGCATTGCCATGGAGGTGGTTAGTGGCAGAGGAGGATGCATCACTTACTCGGGTGAGAAAGAGAGATCAAGGAAATAGAGTAACCTGGCACCTAAAAGAAAAACTCTCAGGGGCACCTGGGTGGCTCAGTTGGTTAAGCGTCTGCCTTCACCTCAGGTCATGATCCCAGGGTCCTGGGACTGAGCCCTGCGTTGGGCTCCCTGATCAGTGGGAAGCCTGCATCTCCCTCTGCCTGCTGCTCCCCCTGCTTTTTCTCTCTCTCTGTCTGTCAAATAAATAAATAAAATCTTAAAAAATAAAGAAAAAGAAAAAGTCTCCATGAAGATAAGTGGCTGATGATTTTTAGACACTGATGTTGCAGTTTTCATTCTGTTAGTCACAAGCTCCAATGTAGTATTTGGGAAAAATCTCGCTTCTTTCTCTTATTTAAAAAAAAAAATCAGAAATTCAGAGAAAGAACTGGCCTAAGTGAAGGAAGAGTAACAGCACTTAGCATGTTTTTTGCCTTGCTGTGATTTACCCCTCTGTAAAGAGAGATGGGCATGTTTTTGTAAGATTCCAGGTAACCTAGGATAAACAGAGTCAATGAGCCATCCGATACTTCTCTGTGAGCTCCTGCATATACCTACTTCTATTACTCTCCTGAAAGTCACCTTGACTGGACATTGCAGTAGTAGACAGAGATGCTGGGTGAAAGGCTGGTCATTAGAGAATACATTCAAGCTCCCAGGGCCTTTTTTCCCCCAGAAGATCTTACACATACTGCTATTTGTTAGTGTGCTTAGTAAAGGGCATGAAATGCTAGTAGTTATGTGAATACCAAAACATGATAGGTCCCTGGTGTGCTTGAAATTGCAATTGTCTGTAACCCAAGGGATAAGCAGGAACAGCCAGCTCTTGGCATCTCCCTCTGCATCTCCCTCTTTGCTTGGTCTGTGGAGGCTTTCCCTTTATGAGAGAAAATGTGGCACAAACGGTCTCTAGTTGAGCCAGTTTTTTCAATGCTATCTGTGTGGAAAGCTAGACTGACCAACTGGCAAAGTTTTCTGTCTTGTTTTAAATGCACACCACAAAGCAGACCATTTGTGTAATTGGCATATACTTTGCAAAGTAGCTGTCAATTCTTGACCCATCTGAGAACTAGCAGTGAAGCAGTGATGTAACTTCAGAAGGACAGAGACAGGGGCGCCTGGGTGGCACAGCGGTTAGGAGTCTGCCTTCGGCTCAGGGCGTGATCCCGGTGTTGTGGGATTGAGCCCCACATCAGGCTCTTCTGCTGTGGGCCTGCTTCTTTCTCTCCCATTCCCCCTGCTTGTGTTCCCTCTCTTGCTGGCTGTCTCTATCTCTGTTGAATAAATAAATAAAATCTTTAAAAAAAAAAAAAAAAAGGACAGAGACAGGCAATGATGGCTTTCTTTTCCCTCTGAATCCAGAAGAGATGTTTGCTCTTCTCCCCATCCCCTTTGCAGACTGGCTTTCTCTACTGACAGTGCAGCCAGCCTCCTCCTTCTAACCCACTCGCTCTGTGGTTTCCACCTAGAGGACTGGGCGATACTTGCTCTAAGAGGACAAGAAAGCCAGTCTTCTGAGGGTGACACTCCATACCTGGCTGCCAGCAACAAACTGACCACCTCCCAGATCTCCAAATCGGCTCCTTTTTTAGTACCCAGGGATTCTCACAGCTCCCATTTCTGGAGGATGTTTTTCTTTTTGCTATCCAGCTCTCGTAGGATGGGGAAAAGCCAGCTCCATTTTCGTTGTGTCCACTGAGGTCAGTCACCCGGCCTGGTCTCTCAGCATCTCTTTCTCCAAGTCACAACATTCTCCAGGCACTTGTTAACCCTGCTGTGTTGTGCCCGTTAAAAGGTCACCTGCTTTTTGAATTCTTTCCACTCTCCTCCCAGTTATTTGTGATAGCCTCTTAGAATCTTAAAAATAACATTTATTTCCCCAGTGGTTTTGTGTATTTCCATCTGGCAAACTTTATTTTGTTCCATGTGTTTCTAAGGGAACAGAAACCAAAATGGTTTATATACTACTTCCTACAGTGGCCTGACTGATGTTTTCAGACTAGAATTGTTCTTCAGCCCAAAGTGGGTACACCCAACTATAAGCTGGGCCTTGATGAAGAAACTATATAAACTACAAGGACAATGGACATTGTCTGGCAGTTGGAAAATCTGCTTCATTGTACTTCCTTTAATCAAGCAGTGAATTTTTAAATAGATAGATTCAAGCCACTTTGCATGGATGTGATTACAATATAAAAGAGAGTTACATTAAAATCATGAACCATGACACTGTGTCCCATTGTTAAAATAAAACTGAGGGCAATGGAAGAAGTCAAAATGGAAGGCTGGAAGGGGTATACTGGGGGGCTTCTGGGGAAAGAAAATATGCAGGAAATGTTCTATTTGAAGATCTCAGTGATAGTTACATGAGTGTGTCCCCTTCGTGAAAATTCACTGAGCTCTACATTTATGATCACATTTTTCTGTATGTATGTTCTACTTCAATACAAAGCCAACTTAAAATAAACAAACAAACGGAGGGGTTTTGTTGAAGTAGGCAGTTCAGGCAATGAAGGCAATTATTTATTCAACAAATGTTTTAGTGCCTACTCAGTACACAATGGTAAACACAAACTTTATACAGATTACAGAAATAAGTTAGTGGCCACAGAGCCTGGCTTCAAGGAACTTACAGTTAAGAGTCAGCTACAACATAAGTTAAAAGGGCTCAATCCATGTACCAATGTTGGATTATTCATTTTGGCAAACATACCATAGTAATGTAAGACGTGAACATTAGGGGACATGAGCTAGGGGGTATATAGGAAACCTACAGACAATCTTTGCAACTTTTCTGTAAATCTAATCCTATTCTAAATTTAAATTTTTATTTAAAAAATTTTCAGTATCATTAGAATGACTATAAGGGAGATATTACTTTTGGACTAAGGGAATCAGAAATGACTTTGTAAGAGGAAAAAAATGTGTGAACCAGGCCTTAAATGAAGAGCAGGATCATAATAAAGGGAATTGGGGAAGAAGTTTTCTAGACAAGGAAAAAAATGCTACAAGAAACTGTGAAGTCAATAGCCACCGGACGGAAATAACCTGAATGCCCATCAATGGATGAACTGATAAAGAAGATAATATAGAGAGAAATATTATTCATACATATTATTATGAATAAGTATTATTCCTATAAATGGTGAAGTATTATTCAGCCACAAGAAAGAAGGACATCCTGCTGTTTTTGACAATGTGGATGGACTCTGAAGACATTATGCTAAGTGGAGTAAGTCAGAGAAAGACAAATACCATATGATCTCACTTATACATGGAATCTAAAGAAGTTGAACTCGGGGCACCTGGCTGGCTCAGTAAGTAGATCATCTGACTCTAGATCTCGGGGTCATTAGAGTTCAAACCCCATGTTGGGCACAGAGCTTGCTTAAAAATAAATAAATAAATAAATAAATAAATAGCTAAATAAATAGCTAAAAAAAATGAAAAAGCAGAACTCAGAGAAAGAGTAGAACGGTGATTACCAGGGGCTGGGCATGGGAGGTAAGAAATAGAGAGATGATGGACAAAGAGTACAAACTTCCAGTTTCAGATTCATTAGAAAATGAATACGTACTGGGGATCTAATAGATAGGGTGGTGATTACAGTTAATAATACTGTAATATATACTTGAAAGTTCCTAAGAGAGTAAGTCTTAAATGTCCTCACCACACACACACACACACACACACAAAAGGGAATTATATGATGTGATTAATCCTATGAGGGGAATCATTTTACAATGTATAAATGTAAGATTCAATACATGATAATACACCTTAAATTTACACAGTGTTACATGTCAATTCTAGAACTGGAAAAGAACTGGAATGTATAACAGGACCAGCATGGGTCTGCCCAAATAGTGAGTTGAGAGCATGAAAAAAGTGGTGAAGTTGCACTGGAAAGCAGAGGGCTTTATGAGCAGATCAGTAAGTGCCTTAAATTTCTAAAACTTAACGAATGCACGAGAAATTCGCTCTGAATTGCTATTAAAACCCATTTTTTTCTTTTATTTATTTGAGAGCGAGCACAAGTGGAGGGGGAGGGCAGGGTGCAGAAGGAGAGGGAGAAGCGCACTCCCCGCTGAGCAGGGAGCCCTACAGTGCAACGATGCCAGGCTCCATCCTAGGCCCCAGAGATCGTGCACTGAGCTGAAGACGCAAAGGCAGATGCTTAACCAACTAAGCCACCCAGGCACTCCAAAACCCATTATTTTACAATGAGAGATGAATACACTAATTTGAAAACCAAAAGAAATGAATATATCTAAATCACCTTTCAAGTGCGTGTATGTCTACTAAGAGCTAAAAGAAGTAAGTTGCAACATTTACTGAACAGTCACTATGTACCCAGCATTGTGATAAACACCTTACGTCTACTGTCATCCTCAGATCCTTATGAAGCATCTGTTATGATTTCATTCTGCAGATAGAAAATTGAGACCTTGTTTGTTTCCAGCAAATACGAAAGAGTCATAAATATAAAAAATAGATACAGCCACCTGAGATCCTGTTTGTTTCCAACAAATGCAAAACTCATAAACGTCAAAAATAGATACAGTGCTTAGTGCCAGAATGTGCTTCAGTGGTTAAAATAGAGCTCTGAGTTGAAAATATGTTTACATTCACATTTTATTTAAATTTATCTTTGAACTGAAAAGAGAGTCATCTGGGACTGATTTAAGTTCTTCAAGACCTAGTGGTCTTGATAAGTCCATTTATCAAGCATGTTTTATGGAATAATTCAGACAAGCGTGTTTGGCAAGCGGCAATTATCACATGGAGTACCAAAAACTGATCAAGTCTGGCCTACATAGACTAGACTAGATGTAGTGCAGGAGAGCTGCTTTCCAGTCTGATTGTAAACTCTTCTTCTGTGAAGTCAGACAACACAGCTATGCTACATAAGCTATAGGGTGGACATCCCAGCTCTGAACTGCAAGTGTTTCCAAATAGTTCCAAAGAAAATGAAAAGGATTTAACCTTCCTATCATGGGGTTTCTAGACGTATTGTGACTTGCATGCAAAGCCAAGTTACTATGTATTTGAGAGTCATATGGCTCAATAGTTACTGTCATTTTTTCCCTTACTTATAAGACACAGTGAAAAACAATAGGTTTTAATTTGGCTCTTAATAAATTTCAAATCATGCAGAAATTAAAAGTTCATCAAAGATTCGTAGTTTCTTTGAGAATTTCCTTCGTTTTTTTTTTTTTAGAAGACTTTCCCTCCCCACAATAAACCACAAAACAATTTTCCCCCTCTTTATATGTGTTGAAAGAGAATTAAATTCTTGAATGGAAATTGTGTTTTCCTTTAATTCCTGACAAACTCAGTCCTATACCTGACAGCCACAAGGTAGGAAGGCAGCTGAGTTATTCAAAGAAGCATTCTGTTCCTGATCTTGCCATTCAATATCACAGGGTGTGATGAAAACTGGAACAAATATGGAAATCACAGAGGTGCCAGAACATTACATTTTAAAAATGGAATTATTTGAGTCAATCTGGAATGTCTGGTTCTTTTGGTTTAGGCCTCATGGGTAGCATTGTGCTTCAAAAACAACTTGAATTGGCTACCAGGATTCCAGAAGGGTAACATAATCTCGTACCTTTGTGGAGAGATGCTTATCTTTGTCTACTGTTAACAGAAAGAGGCTGGATTCTTCCACCTTTTCATGTTTCAAAATGAAAATTGTTCAAATAAGTTTCAAACCTGAATGGAATTTGGAAACAAGAATGGGAGGATGTAATTTCTCAGTTCTTTTCAGTTTGTGCTAGTCTTTATTTGAAATAAATGCCCCAGCATGAATCAAATCCTTTACAGCTATAGAAATATGGGGCTTAGAGAGGCTTATCCTAACCACTTCCCCTTCTGTGATTTGGCAATCAGAAAGAAGTTCTCCGAGTTAGTAATCCTGAATACAAGGCTCAGACCTGAGAGGAGACAGAGACACTTAAATGAGACCCAGGAGTGGCAGAGGCTCCCCTCCCCTCCTGGAAATGCAGCCTGGAGCCCAGTGACCTCTGCCCCCTGCCAGTGATGCTGTTACCCCTGCCAAGGCCTACACACAAAGTTGTAGGGGTGTTGTCCAACCACAGTAAAGGGTTGGGGAAAACCAGAGGGAATTACAACACACGAAGGAAGGAATTTTAAGCTGTGTCATCCAACAAAGGGAAAAAAATCCCCACCAAGTTAAGGGGACACACCCAAACTGCTAACCTTGTTGACTTCTTGTCGCAGAGTGCAATGAATCCCCAGGCACCTTTGGGACTCCTGAGTTTCTTCTTGTGGGTTGGTCTAATTTCATCACTCCTCTTCTCAGTGCAGTAGACACCTCCATGCCTGGTCTATCCCACCTAGAAGACTCTTAATGGCTCCAGCGGGACAATCCACGATGCCTTGTTCCTTTTGAAGCGTTGCCTTCAGTCTGGGTTACAGACATACCTCTGAATTTTTCTACGTGGAATGTGCACGCACTCTCACACACATGCTTCTCAACCTGTAATGTGCCTATAAACCACCTAGGGTGGGGATTGAAGATGCATTTCTTACAAGCTGCCAGGTGATGCTGCTGGTGGGGTCAGTGGCCCACATTCTGAATAGTAAGGATCTAATCAATATTCAATCCCTATTCGACTATCTTCAATTATCCCAAATATCTTTGACAGTTCTTTTTTTTTTTTTAATTCAGGATCCAATCAGGAATCATGCACTACATTTGGCTGTCATGTCTTTTTAGATAGAGGATGTGAGCATTTATTTGGCTGTTTATTTGGTTACACAAAGACCCAGTGAAAGCAATAGCATTTCCCCTTGTGAGTCCCTCCTCCATTAAAGATGCAGACAAGGACCACACTCCTCACAGGCTCTATGAGGGAGGGGCAGAGGAGAGGGTGATGTTTTCAGTTACATCTGAAAGGAGCCAATCCCCTGGGCCAGTGGTATCATGGTGACCCGGAACCTGGAACTCCCCTCCCCAACGGTAGGAAAGCAATGATGAGCTTACAAAGTGCTGGATTTAACTGAGTTTGCAAGAAGACACCATTGGTGAAATCAAATGTTTGGCCACAGTTCCAAACCTATGGTAGAAAAATACTCAGTGCCACACAAATTGCAATGGGTGGAGTGACTGGCTGGTGTGCAAGAGTTTTGTTCCAGAAAGTTGGAAAGCTTGCAGCACCAGCAGTAGGTGGTGGCTTTCTTCTTCTTCATATTGCCAATCAGAGTGGCTGTGTGCAGACTGCCTGGAAGAGAGTTGAAAAAGATGTAAACAAAGCAAAAAAGATGAAGAAAGGAGCAAATAAGGAAGCACCTGAAATCAACACTACAAGTGAGGAAGGAATAGAATTTATCAGACGGAACATTGTAATACCCAGTGGATTTGTGGGAGGCTTTTTGCTAGGCCTTGCATCTTAAGGATATGAATATTCTATCATAGTAGAGTCTCCCGTAGGAAGAGAAATGGTGTCAACAAGGTGGTTTCTCGGGGCGCCTGGGTAGCTCAGTTGTTAAGCGTCTGCTCAGGTCATGATCTCAGGGTCCTGGGATCGAGCCCCACATCAGGCTCCCTGCTCAGCAGGAAGCCTGCTTCTCCGTCTCCCACTCCCCCTGCTTGTGTTCCCTCTCCCGCTGTGTCTCTCTCTGTCAAATAAATAAATAAAATCTTAAAAAAAAAACAAAACCCAAGGTTGTTTCTCAACATTACTCGCTGCCAGATTCTCCAGGGCAGTGAGAAACAGCTAGGTGGACAATACCAAACTCACACCTTAGTGTTTTGCTATGGAAGTTTGGCAAACTAGTATCTTCCGTAAAAACAAGCTATATGGCATGTATACAATACTATTTCTGAGAAAGACATGGTTTTCATTATTCTTTCTTAATTTGCATTTGTTTTTAAATTAGCCCATAAACTACTACCATTGGATATAGATATATAAAGAAAAAAGTGTACTGGATATATCCCCCATTGAAATATTATATTTGTTTTATTTAAATAAGATGTTCTTCATTTTGCTTTATAGTGTAGTGCTGCCAGTAATCAACAATTTGTATTAGAGCTTAAGGTTGTATTTGTATTAGAACATTAAGGTTAGAACATTAAGGTTGGCTCTTTTTTTAAAGATATATTTGCAATAAACTGAAGAACTGTAATGCCCTTTGTGGAAGGACTTAGAAGTGATGAATTATTAAAGATATTAAGCAAACTTAATACCAAAAAAAAGAAAAAGAAAAAAAGAGAAGAGAAGAGAAGAAAAAAGAAAAGAAAGGAAAAGAAAAGAAAAAAAAGAAAAGAAAAGAAAAAGGAAAAGAAAAAAGAAAAGAAAGAAAAGAAAAGAAAAAAGAAAAGAAAAGAAAAGAAAAGAAAAGAAAAGAAAAGAAAAGAAAAGAAAGAAAAGAAAAGAGAAAAGAAAAGAAAAGAAAATTACCCACCTGGAGTTGACAGTGTAATGGTTAGGTTCTTTTGTGTGTGTGTGTGTGTGTGTGTGTGTGTGTGTGTGTTAAATGCAAACCACATACATTGACCTGGATTTTCTGAAGCAAGTGCAGGGATATGCCTCCTACCTCAGAACAGCAGCACAACACTTAAACACAACTGCAAAGGAGTTTTACTGTCTTTGTTCTTAGATTTAAAGATCTTATCCATTCCCTTCAGAGCAAGTAGAATCCAGGGCTTGACAGCCAGTGGGTATACAAACCTCATTGCCTCTTTCCAAGAGCTTAGATTTTAAATATCTATAGTTCCTTCTAGAATAACTTTCTCAAGGGCTCCAGCAGGATGGGCCACAGGGACCTGCAACTGTCTAAATCTCACTACAGTGTCCAGCGTGGGTTCTGCAGTTGCCTCCCTCACTGGGTGTGCCCATCACTACTCACCTCTGCAAACTTGTCATAGTGGCTTCTGCTAAAATGTGTATATTGCCTAGAAGGAATGATGAAAGATGAATCCTTATGGTCAGCTGGCTAGCACACTCTCACCCGAAGAATCAGGAATCTGGAAAGGAGATAAACAGAGGCAGGGAACCCAGGTAAACAGATCATCTGGCATCCGGAATAAGAGTAAGTATCAAGAAAAAAGGTGACATCAAAAGGAAACCAGGAAGTCCCTGTTCACCAGCTTCACACCTTGTCATATGCTCAGTCAACACATCATGCTCCCAGGCAGCACAGGAGCTACTTCCTAGAATGAAAACAAATGCAAAATTAGAAGGTTTTAGATCCAAAAACTACCCCTCTCCCACTATGGTATTCCTCCTACAACATTTTTGTAGTATTTCAGCCTCTGCTTAAACATTTCCTAGGTGGGGTCCACAATATGCCTGTGTTCCTGTAGAATGCATAATATGTACTAACAGCCAACAGTTATTGAGGTCATTCAACACGGGCACCATCCTAAGGGCTTTACTCACACTCAATCATTTAATCTCAACAATAGTCCTAAAATGGTAGTTCTATTACAACCACCATTTCACATATGAGGACACTGAGGTGCTGAGATGTTTAGTAACCAGACCAAAATTATATATCCCTAAGTTGGACCCAAGAAGTAGGATTCCAAGGCCAGTGATCTTAACCAGTTCTCTAAACTGCCTCCCAAGAAAACACAAAACAGAACAACTGCTGCTAAATCCTAAAACATGTAGCACATATATTTTATATACTCAACTTAAAATTTTTAAATTCATAATGCAGTGCAGTACAATGTACTTTTCTTCATAGTGTCTTGCTTTGGCTTTCTGCTTTTTCTGTTTTCTAGATTTTACTTGTGGTAGGCTCAACACAGACCTCCTGGGAAAAGACTTATGCCAGAGAGGAAAGATAAAGATTCCTTCCATAAGTCACCATGACAGGAAGCTTCCCCAAGGCTACAGGGGGGATTTGAGAATGGATTTATGGGGGGGGGGAGGGGAAAGGGAGATGCCTAAATATTGTCTCTGAGACGATGACTTCCAAATTGATCAATCTTGGCCCAGCCTATTTTGATATCTAATAGACATCTCCAACTTACATCCAAACCAAAATATTTTATTCCTACCACCACTCCCCAATTAGCTCTCACCCACCTCATTAAAGCATGCCACTAGTTACCTAGCTCCATAGGCCAAAAACATGGCAGTCATCCAACATTGCTCTCTCCTTAACATCCACAGCAATCCCACTGGAAAGTCCTATTGGCTGTCTCTTCTCAAGATACCCAGCATCTAGCCATTTCTCACTGCCTGCCATACCCATCACCTCTTCTAAGTGACCACCATCTCCTGCCTGATTACTGCACTAGCCTCCCGGCTGGTCTATTTTCTACTCTTCCTCCCTCAAAGATGCTACCTCACATGGAAGCAGTGATCTTTAAAAGCATAAGCGACATCATTTCTCTCCCTGCTTAGAGCCCTCTAATGGCTTCTCATCAAACTTAGAATGAAATAAAAATTCCTCATCCTGGTCAACAGTATAGACTCTATGTGATCTGGTCCCTGTCTACCTCTGCAAGGTTATCTGCCCCCACTCTCTTCTTGCTCATTTCACTCTAGCCACATTGGCCTTCTTGCTGTTCCTTAAACACTCTAAGCTTATTATCTCCTTGCGTTTGCTATTCCCTTTGCTTAGATGCTTTTCCTCGTCCCCAAACCTTTTTAGAGCTCACTCCCTAATTCTATTCAAATGTCACCTCCACAGAGACAACTTCCCTGGACACATTTCTAAAATAGTAGCTGTCCCAACCCCACCTCCAACCATCACTCTTTATCTCCTTATTCCACTCTTTTTTGTAGTACATATCATCCCAAAAATCACATTTCATATTTACTTGTTTACTTTTTTATGATTTCATGATAAATTCCATGAAAGCAGCGATCTTATTTTACTTACAGTTGTTTCCCCAGTGACCGGAACATGTTAAGTGTTCAATTAATTTAATGAATAAATATATTCTAACAAGTCTAAAATTCATATTTCGATTTCCTTGCTGATATCCAGATCCATATATCCCATGTATCTGTCTATGACCCATATGTCCAAAAGGAAACTCACACTCAGCATGTTGAAAACTCAGTTCATTATTACTTCTTGTTCTCTTCCCCAAGCTGCTCTTCCCTCCTCGTTCCCAAGCTTAATTAACAGCACTATCATTCCACCTAAGTCAGAAATCTGGGCATTGTTGTAGATCTATCAATCTGTCCCCAAACATTGTCATTTCCCCAAACACTTGTATCAGGTTGTGTTCTTAGAAGCCACTCTAGCTAGTTTAAGAAAAAAAAAGAATTTATTAAATTGTTAGGTATCACAGAGAATCTTCAGGACGGCCTGTGAGCTAGGCTGTACACAGAAACCTTGCTGCTGCTACCACTGGCACACTGTGCACCACAGACAAAGCCCAGGGGGAAGAGTGCAGACCACAGTGTCACGCCACTATGCTCATCAGAATGGATTCCGTGTACCAACTCCATCTTCACAACCCTCTTTCCCAAAACAAAGTCCTGATGGGCAGAGCCCGGATTATATGCCTGTGCCCCATCTGACAGAGACACTGGGAAAGTGAGTTTCTGGCTTCTTCTTTGGGAATAAACACTAAGTTGGGAAACTCCCCAACTGTAGGAAGGGTTTGAGAAATGCTGGGCAGCTGCAAGACATCACAGACATCAGTTAACACTATCTTCTACGTCCCCAGTCTTCCCACCACCACGGACTCAGCTCTAGTCTTCAGAGCTCGTGGCCTTGACTAATGTGATAACCTCCTAACAGGCTCCCTGCCTCTTTTCTCACCTCCACACTAATGCTACCGCACTACATCTAAAAGCAAGCCTTACCAGGTCACTCCCTTGCTCACCATCCATTATTTAAAAACGAAAAGTCCCTCAGAAGCTCTTATTGCCCAGGTGCCTGGGTGGCTCAGTCAAGCATCTGACACCCGATTTCAGCTCAGGTCTTGATCTCAGTGTCTTGAGTTCAAGCCCTGCACTGGGCTCCATGCTGGGCGTGGAGCCTACCTAAAAGATAAAAGGTCTCATTGCCTATAGATGAAGTACAAACTCCTTTAGTTGGCCTATCGAACTTTTCAAAACATGGCCCTGGTCCATCTTCCCAAGATCCTCTCCTTTCTTAGGATCCTATGCTTCAGCTGCACCAAACCGCCCTTCTCCACATGTCGCCTGTTCTCTCTTGCTTCTGTTGCTTTGTACACACTCCTTCCAACTCCTGGGAATGGCCCTTCCCCAACAAAGTCTTACTCATCCTTCAAACCTCATCTTCAGCCTCACCTCTACCCTGCCTGATCCCCTCATTCAGTACAAGACACTCCCAACTTGGCTCTCCCTCCATGCCTGCCTCTATCAGTCCTTCTTCTATTCTGTGGTTAACTGTTTGCTTTACGTCTGTCTCCAAGCCAGGAAGGAGCTAGACTGTGATGTCCATGAAGGCAGGAACTACTGCCTTAATTCTGGATCCCTGACATGTTGTCTGGCCCAGAGCAGACAGTGAACTTTAGTTGGGTGAATAGTAATGCTGCCGCTGCAGAGAGTTGTCTCCGTTTAGGGAAGACTTAACAATGTGTCAGGCACTGTCAGATATGTATGATTTTCCTCATTTTATAAATGACGGAAACTTTCCTGGTGTCACACAATTAGGAATCAACTGATCTGAAATATGAACTTTTATTTGATTTTAAAGCCTAGATCTTATTCAATATATTCTACAATTCCTATGAATAAATGAATGAGTATGTGGAAGGAAGGATAAACAAACAGCAGTGTGAAACAGCTTAAATTCCTCCTTCTCTAGCCTGCATGGCCAGAACACATTCCTTGCCTTTTTGTCATTTTATTTATTCTGCTTGAAATACAAGCAGAATAAATAAAATGAAATACAACTGCCCTTGGAGACAGTAAGCTCCTTGAGGGCAGGGAGTTGTATCGTTCTCATTTCTATATCCACCCATTTGTATTAATTTCCTGGGGTTGCCAAAATAAAGTATCACAAATTGGGTGGCTCCCAGTTCTGGAGGCTGAACTGTGAGATCAAGGTATGGGCCATTCCAGGCCCCAATCCCAGCTTCCGGTAGTTCATTTGCTTGTGGCAGGAGAATGCTAATCTTCACTTGGCCTTTTCCCTATGTGCTTGTGTCCGCATTTCCCTTTCAGAAGGAGACTGTCGGGGCGCCTGGGTGGCTCAGTCGTTAAGCATCTGCCCTTGGCTCAGGGCGTGATCCCGGAGTCCTGAGATCGAGTCCCACATCAGGGTCCTCCACTAGGAGCCTGTTTCTTCCTCTCCCACTCCCCCTGCCTGTGTTCCCTCTCTCGCTGGCTGTCTCTCTCTCTCTGTCAAATAAATAAATAAAATCTTTAAAAAAAAAAAAAAAAAGAATGAGACTGTCACTTTGAACTAGGGCCCACCCTAATGACCTCATCTTAACTTGATCATCTGCAAAGACCCTATTTCTAAATAAGGCCACATTTACAGGCACTGGGAGTTAGGACTTCAACATACTTTGGGGGGGCACAATCCAATGCATAACACCACGTGTCTGGCAAAGTGTCTTGCAGTTAGCAGATGCTCAGTTAAGGTTTGCTAAAAGACCTTGAAGGCCCCCCAGTGAAACCTGGCCTCCCGCCAGTTTGTTTTAGACCCTCCACCCATGGGCAGAGGTGAGGTGGATAAGCACTGTCTAATGGCCACATCATTCCCTGCTATATCTCTGCGTGGCTGGTGGGTGGAGACGAGCCAGGGTGAAGGAGGCCCATCTTCTCTTAGAAAACAATGTTTCCTCCCAGGAAAGGTATAACATCCTGGGGCTCATTTGTGGATAAGAAGAAAGGGATCTGGGCAGGCTGCTTTTATGGCAGTGGTGTGGGCCAAGAAGTTGTAAACATGCCATCTTCTGGAATGTGTCTGCCTGCTTCACTTGGCAGACTCTTCAAGGACTGGATGAGCTCCAGCCAATGTCCAAGTCTCTGCATCCTTACTTGGGGCCCATAAGAATCTGTCCTGCTATCCACAGCCCACTCTTCTGTGCCTCTCTGTCTCACCCCCAGGCCTCAGGGAAAAGTTATTTTATCCTATTTTTTACATTTAGACACATATCATATTGAGCACTTCTTAGATGCCTGGCACTTCATGCACCTTGTGTCATTTGATTTTTGCTGTAACAGCAGAAACCAGAGGTTTCATTGCAGAATACATCTATTTTAAAATGAATGTTTTATCTGTAACATTTTAAAAATAATAACAGAATGTGAAACCACTGTACAGAATAAGAAAAAGAATATTACCTGTCATCTTAGAGGTTTCTGTGGACCTCTCTCCAATGGTACCACCCTCTCTTCCCTGCAAGAAAAACAGCATCTGAATTCTGTTTTAATCATAGCCCTGCTTCTCTTTATAGTTTACCAACCATGTCTGCATCTCTTAGAGTATAACAGTTTTGCCAATTTTTTCTTTATATAACTGGAATCATACAGCTTGTAGTAGTCTTAATAGCTCATTTCTTTCAATCAGTGTTATGTTTTTAAAGATTCATCCATGTTGATACATGTAAAAGTAGCCCAATCATTTTCTCTGCTGTGTAATTTCCTGTTGAATCGAGAAACACTATTCTACTCTATGGATATTCAAGGTGTTATCAATCGGAGCTATCATGGACAGTGCTGCTAGTACATTCTTCTACACATCTTTGAGTGCACATAGGCAGAATTTCCCTAGGCTACCTACTCAGAAATATAACGGATGGTTTAGGATAAGCACATTTGAACTTTACTAGGTATTGCCAAAGTGTATTTGTGATGCTTATACCAAGTTCCGTTTCTGCTAACAGGGGATGAGAAGTCTCATCACAGATTGGCCAACATCTAGATTTATCAGAATTAGAATTTTTGCCCATTTGGTGAGTAGGAAATTAACATTTTAATAGGTATTTCCTCGATTACTAAAAAGGATGAGCACCAGTGAGGCTGAAACTCTCATAAAGGGCCCATTTTTGTCCATTTTTCTATTGGATTGTGTTGTCTTTTTCTTATAGATTTGTATTATTTTTTTTTAAATACTCTGGGTACTAGTCTTTTTGATTATTGATTTTATGTGTTGGAATACCTTCTTCATCTTTATGACTTTTCTTTTTACTCTCTATACGATGTCTTTTGATGACAGACCTTTAATTGAATTGAATTTTTCGATATTTATTTTATGGTCTATGTTTTTGTATTTGGCTTAAAGAAATCCTTTTTTACTCTTAGAATATCCTAAAGATATTCTTCTCATTTGTCTTCTGAAAGTTTATACCTTTGCCTTTCATATTTAAGTCTTTATTGCACTTGAGCTTGTCATCTGTAAATTGGGATTTAAATTCAGGTTTTTCCATATTGATAGCCAAGTGTTCCCACACTCTTTCTTTCTTTCCATGCTATCTACAGTGGCTACTTTGTTTTAACCCACTGAGCCACCCAGGTGCCCCAATGGCTCCTTCTGTGCATGTCTGTTTGGAGTCCTCTATACTTTTCTATTCATCTGTTTGTCTGACCCTGCATCAATACCAGTCACACTGACTTAATTCCTATAGCTTTATTAGGTCTTGGCATCCGGTAGGGCAAATCCCCTAGCTTCTCTTTGTCTTCCCAAGAGTATCAGATATTCTAGGACTTGTGCTCTTTCATAAAAATTCTAGTAATAATTTGTCAATGTCCAGGACAATCTCTGGAAAATACTGACTGGAACTCTACAGAATCTCTATATTTAACAGTCCTTAAGTTATTGAAGCTTCCTGCTGAAAAATTTGCTATATGGCTCCATTTACTAGGTCTTCTTTAACCTTGCAATATACTTTTCTTCACAAAGCAGTTTCACATTTTCTTCTTAGATTTGTTCCTACTTATATTTTGGTGTTTCCATAAATGACTATTTTCTTTAAAATACTTTTTTTTAAAAGATTTTATTTATTTATTTGACAGAGAGAGAGAGACAGCGAGAGAGGGAACACAAGCAGGGGGAGTGGGAGAGGAAGAAGCAGGCTCCTAGTAGAGGAGCCTGATGCGGGATTCGATCCCAGAACGCCGGGATCACGCCCTGAGCCCAAGGCAGACGCTTAAGGACTGAGCCACCCAGGGGCCCCATAAAAAAATTTTTTTTAACTGAACATTAACAATGAATGTGATTGTTCACATATTGCTCTTGCATCCAGTCTTTCTTCAAACTCACTTATTCATCCTCAATTTGTAGATCCTTTTGAGTGTTCAGAGCCTTTCTTTTCATTTAAATTTTTAAGCACTACTGGGGGTGTATTGTATGGTGACTAATATAACAAAATAAAAATTATAAAAAAGAAATAAATGTGGAAAAATTGACATCTTAAAAATAAATAAATAAGAAAAAGAAAAAAAAATTTCAAGCACTAGCTATGCAAACAATGTTCTTTATTTTTGTTCCTTTCTTATCTTTCCTAATTTTCTAATCATTGCTAGGATTTTCCAGTAAAATATGGGATGTCAAATGGACTTCCTTTTTTGGGGATGGTGGAGATCTTAAATAGAACATTTTCAAGTTTGGGGTGCCTGGCTCGCCCAGTGGGAAGAGCCTGTGACTCTTGATCTTGGGTCGTGAGTTCAAGCCTCACATTAGGGAATAGATTGAACTTAAAAAAAATAAAAAGAAAGTTTTCAATATTTCCTTTTAAATTAAATGCTTTCTGTAGATATTTTTGTGGATACTGTTTTCTAGGTTAGGTGCATCTCTTTTTTGCCTCTAGTTTTCTTTTTTTAATAATGAATAGAAGTTAAATTTTATCAAGTACTTTTCTAAGTCATTTGCGTCTGGTGGCTCTTTGTTTTGTTGTTTTGTGTGTGTGGAAAGCTTTTAAATTACTAATTTTTTTTTAAAACTAAGGTAGAACTATTCTAAAAGAAAGAAAGAAGGAAAGAAAGAAAGAAAGAAAGAAAGAAAGAAAGAAAGAAAAAGAAAGAAAGAAAGAAAAAGAAACTATTCAGATTTTCTGGGTTTTTTTGGCTTGTTTTTGCAGATTTTCTACTCTTTGAGTCAGTTTTTCTGAGTTATATTTTTCTAGGATTCAACTCGTTTCATCTAAGTTTTCAAATTCATTGGTATAAAGTTGTTCATAATGTCTTCTTTTCACCTATTAAATATTTTCATAATTGCAATTTTGCTTTGCACTTTTTTCTTCTTTTTTAAAAAGACTATTTATTTATTTATTTATTTGAGAGAGAGAGAGAGAGTGAGCGAGTATGAGCAGGGAGGAAGAGCAGAGGGAGAGGGAGAAGCAGACTCCCAGCAGAGCAGGGAGCCCGACATGAGGCTCAATCCCAGGACGTCGAGATCATGACCCAAGCCAAAGGCAGACGCCCAACCAACCAAGCCACCCAGGTGTCCCTCTCTTGTTTTCATTCACAGTGTGCTGTTTTCCTAGGATGCTTTTTGAGTTTTACTTTATCATGAGTTGTTCATTTTCCTTGTAACTTTATCTGAAGAAAATGTTAAAGGCTTGAGTTGAAATTGAGTTCCTTTCAAGAAGATTCAAATTACTCTGCCAGCCTCCTGGGGCACTATTCTGGTACTACTTTAAGTTGCTTCTTCATGCAACATTTTTTTGACCACAGAGGTGGCATGAATTCAGACTGATATGAGTCCCTTTATGAAGGCTCAGGTATGGTTCTTTCATCCTGGCGGAGGAGTTGTTTTCGTCTCTCCACACAATGACTAGGTCAATATAAGGAAATATTATGTTGCCCTGTCCCTCCTTGCTCTCACCTTCTGCATAGCAGGGTGTTTTGCTGGTTCATGCCTTGGGATCCCAGTTTATTTGGGGCGTCTAATTCAATCTCCACTTGGGGCAAGCTCAAGGCTTTATCTCCTACTTCTCAAGTCCTGCACATCCATCAAAACAGAAGTTCAAGTTTCCTGGCCTAGGGAAAAACCTCAGAGTGAAAATCACCTTGTTACTGAATTACTTCTGGGTTCCTGCTCTTACCTTACTTTTGCGATTCACAGATTTTTACTTTTAAGAGACTTTAACAATGTGGTTAAAACAAAAACCACTTTTTTCCCCTCTTCTTTCATTTTAGTCGTGCCGGTTGGAAGGGTTAGTCAGTGCATCTAATTTGTATACTGAAACCCAGGTGGTCTTCTCCAGATGGGTAAAATGAGACTTAGTAGAGCTATATCCATGTCCAAAAGCCAATAAATGAGTAGTGATGACACCTGAAAGGAACCATAGGTAGCCTGAACTCTCACACGGCCCTTTGGTTGATGGGCACATGCAGGGCAAATGATTTAAAGCCAGACTCTCATGCAAAAAGTTCCAGGAAGGCTTAGTATCCCCTGGGAAGTGGATGTTGATATTGTGTCAAGGGAAGAGTGGCGGCTTCCTTTGTGGTCACCTCTTCCATGTCATCTGCCCTTTAATACCAACTTGGGTCACAAATCTGACAATTTTGTGTGTTACATAAGTGGGAAAATATAGGGATAGGGAACTTTGTACAATCAGGCAGGTCAGAACTTTGACCCAGAGCATGCCCTTTATTCCTTCATTTAACAAACATTTGTTGAATACTTTGCTATTCCATGGGGATTCACTGAAAACAAGACCCAGTATCTGCATTCATAGGGCTTACAGCTGGTGGAGGAGACAGAGAAATGGAGCACACCTCATAAGGGTAGGATGGTGTCGCAAAGGGGTAGGCACTGGATGCCATGGCAGGACAACGGAGTTGGGGCCAGGGAGATCATGCTGAAAGAAGTGACGTCTAAGCTGAGACTTGAGGCAAAGAGAAATTGGTCAGAGAGAGAGAGGAGAAGGCCATGGAGCTCCACACACAGGAAGTCCTGGGCCCAGGGGTTGAGGTGAGGAGTGGCATGAGACAAGGTTGGAAGGTGGGCAGAGGCATATGGGGCAAGTGTTGTTTCTGTTGCCTTCAGAAGTTTGGTCTCTCTCTAGAAGGAAATAAGAAGCCAACGGGTTTTAAGGACACTTCACTCAGAAAAATCATTCTGACTGCATTGTAGGGATAGACTGCACGGGGAAATGAGATTGGGACGGCCTGTGGGGACTGAGACATATTTAGGAAATGCGTGCTTTGGAATTCCACTCCTGGCTCCATCACTTTATAGCTGTGCAATTTTAGGCAAATTATTTAGTCTTTTCTGCCTCCCCTTCCTCATCTGTAAAGCAATAGTATGATAGGATCCACCTTAAAGTGTTGTTATGAGGCTTAAATGAGCTAACATACATAGAGTACTTTTGACAATACTAACGTCTACTAAGGGTTTAATCTTGTTATCTGAACGGACCCACGGGACTTACTGGGTGAATGAATAAAGGAGGTGCGGAGAGAAGAATCAAAGATGGTTGATGAAGGCAATGTGATAAGGAACCCGGGTGAGGTGCAGGTCAATTTAGTAGGAGGAACCAGTGGGACATCCATGTAGAGAAGTCTAGTCTCCTGCTGGAAGCAGCTTAGGTAGACAGGGAAGACATCTCGGGGGAAACAGTGAGCTGAGTCGTGAAGGACAAGTAAGAGCTACTGAGGTGATGGGGAGAATGGGGCAGAGAGAAAAACACGTAAAAGCAGACCAACAAGAGAATAACATAGCTGGAGCAAAGGCTGAGAAAAGCAACAGTGAGAGACAGAATGAGGAAAAGGTAGGGGTCTGATCTTATAAATGGTGCTAAAGTGTTCATGCTTCTCAATACCCATAAGAAGAAGGTGACTTTTCTTTCTTTTCTCCTTTACCTTTTCTGGAACACACTGACTTCTTAAAATGTCCCCAACACCCAGAATGGTCTTGTCCTATTGCTTGAGCTCAATGAAAATAGTTAATAGCATAACTATTTTATCAGTGTGGTAGCTTGGTATATAATGTCTTTTGTAGGCCTGGACTTCTCCGTAATTCTGCATCAAAGGGGTTCTTTCCAGAAAGTGGGGTTGAGGCCTGGCTACCTTTTTCTCTGTGGGACACCCAGGGCAGATGATGGACTTTGATGGTAAAGAAGAAGCTTCTCTGCTCCTCTTCACATGTCAAGTCTGTGGCAAAGAGCCAGCTAGAACTCTGGACTTTGCTCACTGTCAAGCTCTCAACATGATTTGTTCTTTCCGCCTCTGACTCTTGGTAAGCCACCCAAATGTAAGCCAGAAATGTAACTTCAGGCCAACGCTGACAGAGGTCCTCATGATTTTCCAACATCAGGAGCCCAGGTGTGCTGGTCATGATTCTTCATGCCCTTCCCCCTCACTCTTCACAGACCTCACTTACTGTAAAATGCCTGCGGCAGCACCATCAGGCAGCCTCCCCCGAATTCGGCCAGATGAGTCATGGGCTGCTGATTTCACATCCCTAGTGAAACATCCTGAAATCCTGCACATTGGTGTATGTCTATAATATTGGGTCAGTGCCAGTCTCGGCGCTTCTCAGAGTCACTAATGTTCTCCTAGGGGATTATTTACTTCTGGCTCCATGGGTTCTTTCAGGATCAGGGAGACATTAATTTCAGTGGAGAGCTCCGGGATTCTGCGGGAAGCCAGTCCTGGGTTCAGATCCTGACTCATTCATCCATTAGTTGTATAACCTCTGACAAGCTAAACCTCATTAAGATCCCCTGTAATATAGGGATGATAATGACTACCTGGAAGGATTGCTGGAAGGATTAGAAACAACTATATAAAGAACCTAGCATGTGGTAGGTATTCAGAAATTGACAGCTACCATTAATAATAACATTTTGTAGGCTCTAAGCCTTAGGGTATTAGACTGCATGATTTCAGAGTTTCTGAGAGCAGATCTAGCCATCGGTGCTGACATGCAGTTTCCTGCCAGGCCAGGCAATGAGGTAGGCTGGTGGTAGGGAGGGTGCAGAGGTGATCTTACCCTAGACTCCATGGATTCTCCTCATTTTAGCCCGTACTCCATAGGGCAGTGGGCAGATTAAAGGGCACATCTGTCTCCATGGTTCACCCTTTCTCCCCAGCTTCAGAGAAACTGTCTTCTTTATGAACCACTTTTACAATTTCCCCAAGGCTGATATTTAATATATAATTCTCTAATTAGCACTTCTCAGTCACCATCTCCAACCGGTCCACAACACCCTTGGGAATTTTGATGCGATGGAATCTTTAATACTTCCCACCCCTCCCCAGCTCACCGCAACCCTCTCCTCCAGTGGATTTGGCTGAGAAGGCGGGTGCAGTAAGTTTCTCGCCTTATTCCTAATGCTCATTTCCTCATTCACTGTAGGTTGGTATCTCAGTCCAGCTGCAGCCCTTGTTCTGGAATCATTCTGGACAGGGAGGGTGAGATATAATGCACACACAACTTACCTTTCAGGCTTACAAGCTTAAAATCCCCTCTACAGTTATGGCTGAACGGTAGGAGTGCCAGGAGAAAACAGGACGCTTGCAAGGCTCCGCAAGGATAATCCTTTGGGATTTAAGCAATCTTCCCAGCCAGACGTTACAATGTGCTAACACCCTTGTGAGTCATGAACTAACTCATGGTCAATTCTGTTTGGAGAACAGGATGAATAATTGAAAGTAACTGGGTGTTTGCCTGAATCTGGGCCTAACCCAGTATTTATTCTGTTTTCTTGTCTCTTTTTGCCTAAAACAAACATGTCTAGTTTCCCATCTTCTTCTACATTCCCTGCTTAATCCTTCACTGGCTTTTAGAGGAAAGTCCAAAGTCTTTAACACACTCTAAAGACCCCAATGGGTGGTCCTGCCTATGTCTCCACATCTCTATGCCAAACTAGAAAGACTAGAAGTGAGGGCAGCCACATCCTTGGGGGGTACATGCCTAAAAGCCATAAACCTAATTTTTTTTAACTTTTGGAATAATTTTAGACTTACAGACAAGTTGCAAAAAATAAAATAGAAAGTTCCCCCATTTCTTTAAACCAGCTTCCCTTAGTATTTACATTTTATGTGACCATAGTACAATGATCCAAACCAGGAAAATACCATTGGTACAATACTATTAACCGAACTACAGTATTTATTTGAATTTTAGCAGTTTTCCCACTAACTTCCTTTTTCTGTTTCAGGATCCAATCTGGGATCTCACGTTGTATTTACTTGTCATGCTTTAATCTGAGTTTCTTAGTCATTCATTGTCTTTCATGACCCTGACCTTTTGAAAAGTGCTGGTCAATTATTTTGTAGAATGCCCCTCAATTTGAATGTCTGGTATTTTCTCACGGTATTTTTTGGCAAAAATACCACATAAGTGATGTCATACTCTTCTCAGTGCATCACAGCAAGGGTACATGATGTTGGTATGTCTTACTACTGGTGATATCAACCCTGATCGCTGACTAGATTTTCTTCTTTATGCTTAGCTTCTAAACATTTTCATTTCTTCTCTAATTATCCTTTCTCCTCTGGGGAATTCATCCTTTCTCATGAGTTTGAGTATCGTCTATCCACACCTCAAATATAACCAAATTTATAATCCATATATTAAAGATTTTGTTTATTTAATTGACACAGAGAGAGAGATAGCGAGAGAGAGAACCAGCACAAACAGGGAGAGTGGTAGGGAGAGGGAGAAGCAGGACCCCCACTGAGCTGGCAGCCCGACTTGTGGCTTGATCCCAGGAGCCTGGCATCATGACCAGAGCCGAATGCAGATGCTTAACTGACTGAGCCACCCAGGTGCCCCCCCCAATTTATATATATATATATATTTCTTTTTTTAAAGATTTTATTTATTTATTTATTTAACAGAGAGAGAGACAGCCAGCGAGAGAGGGAACACAAGCAGGGGGAGTGGGAGAGGAAGAAGCAGGCTCATAGCAGAGGAGCCTGATGTGGGGCTCGATCCCATAACGCCGGGATCACGCCCTGAGCCGAAGGCAGACGCTTAACCGATGTGCCACCCAGGCGCCCNTTATGCTAGATCTCTCCTTTGAACTTTAGGCCCTATGTCCAATAGCCTACTTAATCTTCCCACTTGGATATCTAATAAGGATCTCAAATGTAATATTAAAAACCAAACTCCTGAATTTCCAGCCATCTTCTACATCTTTGTGAGTGGCAACCCATCTTTCCAGTAGCTCCAGCCAAAAATCTTGGTGTCACCTTTCATTCTTCTCCTTCTTTCTCATTACATTCAAACATCAGAAAATGTTGATGGTTCTATATTAAAAACCCATCCAGGTTCTACCACTTCTTACCACTTTCTCAGCTACCACTCCAATGGAAATTACCACCACCACCACCATCTTCACCTTGGATGATTGTGATTTTTACCCAAATGATCTCCTCGATGTTGGCCTTACCTCCCTAGAGTCTTTTCTCCATAGAGCAGCCACAGTAATCTCTTAAAAGTATTACGTCAGATCATGTAAGTCCTCTGATCAAAACCCTCCAATAGCTTCCCATTTCAGTTAAAAGTAAAATCCTTTTCCAGTGGTCTATAAGGCCCTACATGATCCAGTCTGCCAACTTTGCCAGTCACATCTCTGCATTTTCATCTCCTACTGCTCTCCTCCTCGATATTCCTTGAAAATCATCAAGTTTGTTCCTAATCTGAGGTCTTTGCTCGTGATTTCAGTCCTCTTTTTAGGAGTCTTTCACTCAGTAATGACAACTCAACCAATCCCACTGCACAAATTGGAATCTCATAGCCATCTTCAATGATTTCCTCTCCCTCATGTCCAATTCATCATCAAACACTGTGTCTTTTATTCCCCACATAAACAATGTTCAAAACTATTTCTCATCCCCACTGCTAATAGCTGAGTTCGCTATTATCTCTCCTTCCTGATCTCTTTGGCCTCTGCCAATCAATTCTCCCCTCTGTGGCCCAAGCCTACTTTACTAAATGCCAATCTGATCCAATCACAGCCTGCTTATATGCTCTTTAATGACTTCCCACAGCTGGGAGACAGAGACCACAATTCTTAACATGCCTTACATAGCCCTGCTGGTGTCGCCCTCATTCACCATACTCCAGCCACAGTGGCCTCCTCTCCATTCTTCAGATGGCACAATGCTGCCCCCTGCCATGGCCAGCACCTCTTTTTGGGAAACCTTCCACCCACCCCATCCTGTCCTCACTCTCCTGCTCACTCCTTTGCCTAGCTAAAATCTGTACCTATACATAAACATATTGCAACTTAATTATCATTTCCTCAGAGGGGGCCTCCCTTCCTCCTCCATCCAGAGAGAGTTGCTTTGTTTTATACTATCAAAGACTCTTGCTTCGTTCCCACAGAATGTTCATGGCTAGCTTATAATTGTCTATTCAGTACTAGGATTATTTGTCAAATATCTGTCTGCCCCATTAGACTGTACATCTTATTATAGCAGAGAGCTAAGTGGTTGACACACGGTTGACATTCAATAAATATTTGTTGAATGAATAAATAAATATATCAATGAATTGATGAAAAGCAAATCATGCTTTTGAAAGACAGATCTGGCAAATCAATTAAAAGGAAGAGAAAGGAGAAGGGCAGGGAGTTCTGTATAATTAGTAGGTTGTTTGAGTAACATAGACCGGGAGAGAGGAAATAAAATTCTAAACAAGGATGGTGGGAGGGGAATGGAAAGTAACTGGCTGGGGGGGGGGCGGGGGGGTATTGTGCTACTGATATACCAGCTTTCCCACAAAAAGCCAGCAACTCTGTGCTCTGTGCCCACTGCTCATCCCAGATGTGGGCGGAGGATCAACAAAGGCCTGGCACGTTCAGCAGTCTCAACACTTGGGGGAAGTTCTGTGGTGAAGACAAAAGGCACTCTCTAGGACATTTTCTCTCTTACAAAGACAAAGTCATTGGAATGACAAAGAAATTCCAGGACCATTTTGCCATCCTTTGGACTCTGGAGGTTCCTAAATAGGCTGGTTTCTGTGTTTTTAACAGCATCTGATACATTTGATTACATTTTTGATTCAAATAGTTCCATTACTACAAGAAGCAACTTCATTACCAGGAGGGCGCAGAGCCCAGACTGTACTAGCTCCCTGTCATATAATTTAGCCTCAGTCATACCTCAGACAATATTTACACAAGGTCACTTCTTCAAACCATGTCTAGCCTTCCCAAATGACAATATTATTTATGCCAAATGCTTCTCCTAAGGGATGGAAAACTGCCAGCTCTGGTTTAATAGGCTATACGGACAGGCTAGAAAAACATCATTTGTAGCACACACAATTTATGCATTTAGTGTATAACTAGGTGTACAGACTGATCATTGAAAAACATGGCCGAAAGCTGGCCCCAGGAAAAGAAAAAAAAAAAAAAGCCACAAAAGCACTAAGGTTTGGATCTTTCCTCCCTGATATTAGTTTTGGAAACCCTAGCTTTAGTCAGAATTATGAATGCACAAGAGGGAGCTGCCTCAGACTTCAGTGGCTACCTGAATATCCAAAATAGGGGGAAAATCTGCAAAAGGAAATTTAACTTGGGTGTATGTGCCCAGCAGCCATCCTCCTGTGGTTGCAAATTAATGTGACCATCCAGGGGAACAGGCAGCCCAGGGGCCTTTGGTAACAAAGAACAGTCTAACCCATTGATGTTAATTTACCAAATTATTCACATCCCGCAATCTGGAATAGAAATCAGTGGCCAAAAAATGCCTCCTCTACACCTCAGTCAAAACACCTATAAAAATCTAGATACCAGGAGGCAAAGTCTGGAACATAAACGACTTCATCCTGTTGCCAAGGAGTTATTAAAGTACCGAATGATGGGGCCGCCAGGGGTGTCCGGGCTACCCTTGCTTCCAAGCTCTGTTCTTGGGGGTATCTTTAATAAGACATTTGGACAAAATATATTGGTGACAACTCCTTTCTCTTAAAATCTAGTTAAGGATACAAGTCATACCTTCCACTTAATCCCTTACAGACCCCTGGAACTTTAAAATCTCTGTAGCAGAAAATTAACAAACTTCTGGACGCTGAGCTTTCACGTAAAGTATACAATATCTGTCCAGAGTTGCACGACTTGTTGATGATAAATATCACTAATACATAATTTATACATTATTGTTCTTTAAATAGATACTACCACTCCTACATAAAAAATTCATATCTAATTTATATTTTAGGAAACAGATGTCAATTACAAAGGGGTTCCAAAAATTCAAAATTGTTCTTTTGCATTGATGAATTTGGAATGATTCTTGGTCCTTAAAATGCTTTTTTTTAAAGGCTGTAAGTACTGTATTTTTGTTTCCAAGTGCTCCTTCCAGAGGAGTTGCCTCCCTTGCGCCCAATGTTTAGTAGTACTTGAGATATAATTATTTATTAACAATACTAGCATTAACCCTTTCTGACGAGCACTTGGCCAAGCAATTCCATGCCCAGGAATTAATTATTTCAGGACAATAATTAGGAATGTGTGTAGAGGTGTTCACCACAGAACTACTTCTTATTGGTAGTAAATGTACAATAAAAGACTGGCTAAACAAATTAGCCATATGATGGAATACCATATAACCATACAAAAAATCATGTTATAGAAAAATACATAACTTACAGGAGAAAGTTTACAGTACACTAAATGAAAAAAAGAGATGACAAAACCATATATGCCAAATACATGCTCAGATGGAATGATATCAAAATATTAACCCAAGCGGAATAGTCCTGAGGGCTCCCCAAAGTGGTGTGGGCAGAATTTAAGAAGGGGACTAAGGAAGTGCACTGATGTGACTTCATTAATATCTGCAGGCCAGGAAGACTTTTTACTTACGCTTTTATTATAGCAGTAATTTGCGTCCCACCTGTCATCATCCAAGCAAGGGAGGGATAGCATGGGCATTTTTCGTTGTCCCTATCCCAGTGGTGGTTTGGACAGGGCCTGTATAAGACTCCATCTGGTCTTCTGTCTGAAGCACTTTCCTTAAGTCAAGAGCAAGAAACCTGACTTCAGTCTCACACAGTGAGATCCCCTAGTCCTCTGTAGGAAAGCATTGCCATATGGTTCCTGACATTACAGCCCTCGTGGGTAACCCCTGAAACCATCTTCATGTCCACGTGATCCTACAGCATAGAGATTTAATAGGATATTGTAAATAAAACTTGGATAAACAGAAGCATGAAATGGGAGACCCCACAGGCTAGGGGGAAAAAAAAAGAAAAACAAACCTGCTTCGTCCGTTTCTCTGGCAAACAGATATGGGCCATGATTTATTAAAACAGGAGCTTTTTCAAGGCATGATTATAGGCAAGAGAAAGTTGAATAGAGCTTTGGCTTAGAAGTGCCTCTGCATGTTTCTGATGGACTTTCCTACTTGGACGTTCTGTGGGCTCTCCAAGCTCAATGCATTGGAAGCAAGGGTCATTCTCTTATTTTTTTTCCCTTATCATCACTATTTGGATGGCACTTGAATAGAGGTGACAGCAAAGCAGAAGAGATGACTAAGAACTCTGGTCAGAAGTGTTGTGAGACGGGAAGAGGACCAAGGACAGGCCCTTGGGACAGGCCCACATGTGAGGTAGAGGGAGAAAAAAGTAAGTCAAAGAGATCATCCAAGAAATCAGAGTAAGAATGACTTTCCTCTGTATCAAGCTATATAAACATAATTTGCTTTAAGGTGGAAATGTTAGTCAAAAATACAGTTTGAAGACAACATAGTTTTATTTTGTTTGATCCTAATGGATCTTTGCCTGAAACTAAAATAATCCAGCTGTATCAGATAAAACTAAGCAAAACTGTGCTTAAGTATTTCAACTATTTCACCCTCCTGAAAAAAAAAATGAAAAAAAAACTTTTTAAGACGTAAGTGAATAATTTATAATATAACTTTATATAAGAAGAGATCCAAAATGTTGAATGTCTCAAGGAAAATTTGTCAATGGGTACAACTTGAAAGGGTCCTACTGACTTTATGGGCCCAGGAGTCTCATTCATAAAGGTCGAACTGACATTTTTGCTTGAACATTTCATTAAACAGTAGGAGCTAATGGGGGTTCACTTTTGTTTCCTCGGTCAAAGTGTTGTTTGGCTCCCTGTGTTCAGAAATAACCACAGGGCTCACTCACTCAGCAGTAATGCTGAGAGCATCCTCCCAGACTGGAAGGTTGAAAACAGTTGCCTCTGTGGTTCCTGAAGCCAGGATCAGACTAGAGCAATTGTGCAGTCAATTTGGCCCATCATGAGGACTTTGGCTCTCAAATGGCAGGGCTCTGCAGACTAAACTAGAGGTTATTTTACAAGGACCATCAAAATCCTCATTTGCATGTGTGAAATTCCTGTGGAGAGCCTGGTTTTGAATCTGGCCCGTTGGGCCAGATTACAAGTTGAGTCTGCTGGTGTGAATGTAAATAGCATCAGCTAGACCTCGGCCCCTCCCCAGCCAGCCTTTCCCTCCTCTGGACCCAATCACTAGCCAATTGTTTGAATTTCAACACAAGTGACCCCAACACCTGCCATTCACCTCCAGCTTGCGGAAGACGTCACATTCTCTTAGAACAAATGGTCATCGACAGCCACCACCACAATAAAAATGTTCATTGAGTACTCACACTGTGCTCAAGGCTTTACACACACCATGTCCTCAGAGGCTCACCACAACCCAATGCAGTGTGGCATTACCACTGTATTATCATTTTTCAGGGGAGAAAACGGAGGCTTAGAGAGATTCAGGATAACTCATCCCAGGTCACACAGGCAGAAAGCAATCAATTTGAATGCAGCTAGTTTAACGTCCACATTTATGCCTTTTACCATTTTTGCCTGATGCCATGTTGCTTCCTTTAGTAGGCTGAGTTCATTTGGCAGTGAAGAGCAGCAAGGAACACTGGTATCAAAACCAAAAGGTTGTGCGATATGGTACAGATCATCAAGTTTGAAGGGAACTCAGTTACCTGTGTCATTTCCGTCTTAAAACAGAGTTGTGTGAATCATAGGGAGCCATGCCACTTGTGGATGGGGATTCTAGTTCTTAAAAAAATCTGGACATTAGAGATTCCTCTGAACCATCAGGAAACTTTTGCTTTGGGAGGTGCGTGACATAGGTCCCTGACATCCCTTCCAGGGAAGAATGCGGCACAGTAGTTACAAATATCCCAGCTCTCCATCCCTCCAGAACATCTTCCACATATGGAGGGGGGTGTCCTATACTCATCACCTGGACAGCAGTCTGGCAAACACTGGCCAAAGTAGTTTATAACATCTGGATAACTGTTTCCAGATGTGGCCTTCTCCTGAAATACTTGATTAAAAGTTTCACACTCAGCATCTGGAGATAACTGACATCTGCACAGAGAGTTCCTATCGTCTGCACCTAGAACAGAAGCAGTAGGGTCACTCCAAAGATGAGAGCATGTCCATAACAACTCAATGGCCCAAGAAAATGGCGAGATTGTGTAACTGTTGTGTCTTCATTAAGGTCAAGCGAATGGAGCTTAGCCTGGAGGCAGTAAAACGGACTGGGCAGACCAGGGGCTTTGGAATCAGACAGATCCTCGTCCAAACATCGACTCCACCAATCACCAGCAGGGGCTTTAGCAAAGACTCAACCTCTTGGAGCCTCAGATTTCTCCCCCGTAAAATGGGAATGCTACAGTTTTCAGGGGAAGATTGTGACATGCCTGCCGCGGAGCAAGCACTCAATAAATGGTTGTCTCGCTTTTTCTTCGCATTAGTTGAGTCTATAAGCACAATGCACTGTTAAGCTTATTACATAACTGAGTACAACACTTAGGACTAGGAGTTCCTTTTTCACTGTTGATACAGAACATTAACGTTTTTTAAGGACAAATAATAGTAGCAGATGTTTGTAATACGTCCTTTTGAGGAGGAGCTCAACTTCACATCAACAGGGGAAAATCTCTGAATTTGTCTTAGAAACAGATTCAGACCAATCCTGAGCCCAGATTAAAATTTTGCAGTCCCTCACAGCTTCTGGAGCTAGACATATTGGTGTTACAGAGAAAAAGGAGTCCAGCTAGACCTAAGGTTAAGATTCATCAAATCTGTGAAGGGATGAGACGAAATGATCCTCATTTAACACGTACAGGAAGGTTAAATGACAGCTTAAGTGTGGGGGTGAGGATTTAGTCCAAATGAGTAAGCTAATTTCATTCACTTTACAGTATTTTCCCCCTTTACTCTGAAAGTCCTCATTGAGGGCTATAATTTTTGGAGCACCAGCAATATCCCAGAGCAGTGACAGGCACTTTTCTTACATGACTTCCATGCAATCTTTACAACCTGCCTGTAAAGCAGGCATTATTATCATCCCCATTTTTCAGGTGAGGAAATTGTAGCTCCAAGAACTTAAATAGTTTACCACAAATCATAAAGCCACCCAGCAGCAGACCTGGAATTTGAACCCACCCGTCTAACTCCAAAGGCATCTGCCTACAGCTGTGAGACAGCCACTTCCCCTTACCATGAAGTGAGCGAAGGGCCGGTGAGAATGATTTTTCCACTCATCGCCTGCAATCACGATGATAACTCAACTGTGGATCTGCCCACAATCTGGGCTGTGCCCACTGTCCCTTATGGCTGCTAGAACACCTTTTCCTGCGGATCCAGACTGCTGCACAGGTGTTTGGTACAATGGCTCCCTTTCTCCCCATCTGCATCCCTGCACGGTGAGGCCCCGATCTGTCACGGGTGGCTGCTCCCCACATGTGCTCATAGCCCCGCTGATGAGAAATGGCAGGAGCAGGTATTAAAGGTGGAGGTTCTGGCTTATTGCTCTGAATGTATTAAAAACCATTCCCAGACTCCACATAAAGAGTTTTACACACACAGCACATATGATACAAGGGAGACAGAGAAGCAGACGTGGGGATAACCACAGTGAGACAAGTAACCACAACAGAAGTCTGGAGAGACAGGCCTAAGGAAAGCTACTTTCACAGACTGGGTGATGGATGTCTCCTCAGCAGACAGACAGCTAGAGGTACTTATTTTTATAAAAAGTTGACAGAAAGAACTCCAGACATCCAGATCTGCTCTCTTCCTATTCTTGTGTCCAGAGCTGACTCAGCCTCTCTGCTTCCCTTTGCAGGATGGTGAGTTATTCCATGCGCTCGTGCTAATTATCCACATCCCGCTCTCTCTTTTCTCACAGGTCGTTGAAATGTCTCCTTGTCTGGGTTAGGACTTGGGTGGATGCTGAATTGCCTTCTGGAGTCCTCCCCAGTGATGAATTTCTCATACCTAGGGTATTGTTTGAGGGGAAAATTCTTTCAATTTAAAGGCCCTTGAGATGGTTATTCCAAAGAATTTGTTTTACTAGGCTCTTGAAGACGATACTTACTATTTATTGAGTACACAGTAAGTGCCAGATAATTTCCATAAGCTATCACATTTAGCCCTCATAAAAATCACATAAGGTAGGTATTAGCCCCATTGTACAGACTGACAGCAGATAGGACATAGACAATAAATGGAAGGGAAGATAAAACCATATGGCATACAACCATTTCCTCAGAGTTTCTTTAGTATCCAAGAGGCAGAGTGATATGGTGAAAGGAGCTGCACCTGGGCCAGGAGATGAGCATTCTTTTTTTTTTTTTTAAAGATTTTATTGATTTATTCGACAGAGATAGAGACAGCCAGCGAGAGAGGGAACACAAGCAGGGGGAGTGGGAGAGGAAGAAACAGGCTCATAGCAGAAGAGCCTGATGTGGGGCTCAATCCCATAACTCCAGGATCACGCCCTGAGCCGAAGGTAGACGCTTAACCGCTGTGCCACCCAGGCGCCCCCGGAGATGAACATTCTTATTCTGGCATTGACACTAGCCAGATCTGGATCTGGGCAAGACCGTTTAGCTCTGTGCACCTCTGTTTATCTGATCTAAAAAAAAAAAAACAAAAAAAAAACAGTGGGTGGTTGGACTAGGCAATTTTTATATATAAGGCCTCTTCCTCTAACTTTCTATGGCTATGACCTATTTTCATATTGTAGTTAATAACGTCAGCCTCTCCATGAATAAAGTCCTAGGACAAAGCTAGTCCATCATCACTGAATTGATGTCTTTCATCACTCAGCTCTGGAGAACAGCCCATTCAAGCCATATCTAGATTGCAACTTAGAGTAACCATGACACTTTACTCTTTCCAGAGTAATTAATCAAGCCACAGCTTTTAAAGACAGGTTGGAGCAGAACTTCAAACCCTGTGGCATAATCACTGATGCAGTTGTATTACTACCTTGGACCTGAGAGGTTTCCTTACCAAAAATAGATATTTGGCATTCTGATTATCTACTGCTGTATAATAAACCTCCCTCAAAACTTAGCGATTTATAACTATTTAATTTTTTTTCATGGTTCTGGGTGTTTAAAGGCTCAGCTGGGTGGCTGTCTTTTGGAGTCCCTCAAATTCATTCCATTGAATGAAGGCAGAGGTTGGAGTCTTCTAAAGGTTTCTTCACTCACACATCTGACATGTGGGCTGGGATGGCTGTGGGCTTATTTGTCATACCTCTGTCCATATGGCTTCTCTGTGTGGCTACCTTGGGTCTTCTCATAGCACGGCAGTCTTGGGGTAGTCAGCTATCTTATATCATTGGGGTTGGATTCCCCCAGAGCGAGCATTCCAAGAGAGCCAGGCAGAAGCTGTAACCTTTCTTATGTATGACCTAGCCTCACTTCTCCTGTGAGTTATGCTGTTAGTTGCAGCATTCACCAACCAGCTCAAACTCCAAGAAGTGGAAGCATAGATTCTACTGCTCAAGGGGAGAATGGTTTGCACATACGGGACGGAACTGATGGCAGCCATCTTGAAGACAAGTTACTCTACTTGGCCTCTCTCAGAGCAAAATGAACTATGGGTAAAAGTCAGACTCTCTCTCTCATTCTCTCTCTCTCTCACACACAAACAGGTTGAACCCCGTAAAGAAGAGTAATTGTGGAAAGCACCCTTCCATTTCTATGAGATAACATTAAACTTTGTCACTGATGGAAAAGGGAGAGCACCTTAATTGAGGAAATGTCTTCAGAAGAAATGGTAAAGGCATGTTAGTGATCTAGTTAAGTCTGCAAGGATGGATCTTGCTATCCCAGTAATCTTGAGACAAATCCAGATGTCCATTTGTGATCATCCTCAAATGAAGGTGAAACCAGCGGGGTAAAGTTGCCAGACACAGTCCCAGACATCTACACAGATAAGCAGGCCTGATGTGTGGCAGTTTTGATGGGCAGGCTTAAGAACATGAAGAAACAAACTGAGGATCTGGACAATATCACTATCAGGAAAGCATATCATAAGCCCCAGAATGTGACATTGTCCCAAGAAAAACAGCAACCCAGAGGCCAACTGAAAAACTGGAGATGCTGGAGTAGAAAAGCAGGTCAGATATGAAAGTGGCGGTGAGCAGAGAAAGTCTGGATAACATGTTGGAACCCAATGAAGATGGCATAAGCCCTGGAACTGCAGACCCCTCAAGGGCTGAGATTATCAGTAAAAGAAAATATCTGCAGCTCCTGGGGAAGGAAAGAGACTTAGGGAGCCATCAAGGAAGCGGCACAGTGATCCTTTAGGTCGTGGATGCCAGAACAAAGCTAGAATTACCGTGGCTTGGAAGGTGAACCTAAAAGTCCCCGAAAGCAGCATTTCTTTTTCTTCATGACTCAGAGAGAGTCAGGAATGAATTCCCTAGACATGAAATTTAAGAGGTTTCTGGCCTGTATCTGGAATATTTAGGAGTTGTCAGCCTTGCAATCTGATGGGCACGGCAAGAAGTTCTGTGAGTCTAAGGGGCAGAGAGATGGAACAGAAAGCTATTTTGCTCTCTGGCTCTGCCTCCGGATGGTTAACAGGAGGCTTGTGCTTTAAATAGTAGGACTTTTAACACCAGAGGGCTCCAACAGGTCAATTGTAATCCTCCAGCTGACAGAGGGCACTAACTGGACCCGTCCTTCAGGTTAGAGCACTCAGTTACACCCACTGTTCTGGCTCTTAAAGAACTTTCCAGCAATTCTGGCAAGCATAAAAATATGCAAGTCTTTTGAACTCGTAATCTCACTTTGGAAATTGAACATAACTAAACCATCCACAAGCACAATACATGTGCCTGAAGATGTTCACAGCAGCATTATTTATAAGTAGACTAACTCCGTGCTTCTCAAAATCTGATGTGCGTCACTTGGAGACCTTCTGAAAAGGCGGGTTCAGTGGGTCTGGGGTGGGGCTTGCAACTCTCCATTCCTATTAAACTCACAGGTACCCATGCTATCGGCCCGCAGGCCACACTGAGTAGCAAGGGCTTACTTTATATGCAGCTAAAAAAGTATATGGCAAGACTTACCTAAATAACGGTAAGTACATCTGCTTGGAATACCAAGATCTATGTTAAAATAATATTGAAAACTAGCAACATGAAAAAGGTGTTTATGACCTAACAGTAAGAAAAACACAGGGTATAAAATCACATACACATTAGTAATTGTAAAAAAGAAATGTGGGAAACACTGGAAGAGAATCCAAAACTACCGAGTGCAATTATGCTTTCTCCCCTAGTTTTCAAACTTTTTGTTACGTTGCTACATTAGTTTCATAATCTAAAAATGCTGGTAAACAGTGGCATATTAAGTAGAGTGATCATACATCCTGCTTTTCTGAAATAGTCCCAGGGGTCAGTTAGCCCTATACAATTATTAACGGTGGTCCCTTCACTCTTGCAAGTGCCTTAGGTAGTTGATAAACTCTATGATCATATTAGATACAGGATACGTCTCAAGGCTGTTGGTGTGCTTTGTCACTCCAAAGCATTTGAAAAGCTGAACTGAAATGCCTAGAGGGAGGAGGCCATGGAGGTGGGGAGGTCTCTGCTGTGCACATTTTTTAAAAAATACGTTTACTTTTTAGAGCAGTTTTAGCTTCACAGCAAAACTGAGCATAAGGTACAGAGATTTCCCATACACATCCTGTCCAACCCCCACCCACGCTCGTCCATTATCAACATCCCCTACCAGGGTTGCACGTTTGTTACAATTGATGAATGTCCACTGACACATCATAATCACCCAAAGACCACAGTTTACATCACAGTTCACTCTCGGTATTGCAGGTGGACAAATGCGTAGTGACATGCATCCACCATTACAGCTGCATGTAGAGTCACTGCCCTGAAAATTCTCTTGCACATTTTTAAAGGTATATTTTGATGATAATAAAAGACCTTAACAGTATATAAATAGAAAATACCTTGATACAACCATGAAAGCTAGGAATTCTGCAACAAGGGGCCAGAGGAAGTCAGATAAACCTTTGCTGAGCTTAAAACTCTATCTCTGTTTGACCTTTTCTCCCTACTGCACACCAGGAGTCACTTCATAAGATGATGTCCTATGTGTCCTGGGACAATGCATTTTTCTCCAGCTGCTGCTGATTCTCCAAGGAGGCAGAGTTAATATTTTAATATGCTGATGATTTAGTTTGATTCCTGTTTGCTGCTTTTGCAAACGTGTGAAATTTTTAGAGCCAGACTTTTTCAGTGCCACCTTAAACCATAGTATCTCTTATTTCTTTTACTTTATACCTATAATAAACCTGAATCAAACTAGTGCTACCACTAACTGCTTACATTTTAAAAATCATGTTATTTAAGAGAAAAACTTTTAAAAACGATTGAATTAACTAACTACAAACCAAATTTGCTTACAGGAACTTCTAAGGCTCTATTCCTATTTCATTGACTTGGAATTTTATTATTAAATATTGTTTTTTAAAAAATGTGAGCCATCGACTGCAACTTAGGAAATATCTTATAAAATGCAGCTTCTGCCATACTTTATTCAAATTAAATTAAACTTGCAGTGTTATTTCTTTTGTCTTCTATGAAATTCATCAATTTTCTTTGTTCTTACAGAAATTAATATGTACTCCTCACACACACCCTGGTGAGAAACACTTAAGTCCTAGGCCTGAAGCGTTTGTTATACTGTCTTTGTCTGCTAGTGATTAGGTATGTGGCAATAGGGAGAGTAATGGTCTTTGTTCTTTTCTTCCCTCTGTGTATACTCTATTTCACCTGAACAGAGCTAAACTTATACCCCAAGGACAAGTGACACCAGGTGAATGACAATTGGCTAATTTGAGAACAGCTATTCAGAGTGAGTGTAAATTCTGATTGGTGGTGCTTTTAGAAACAAACTAACAAAAAAGGAGCCTTTTGGGGTGGATATTGTACTTCACCTTTTAGGTCATTTTAAATAATAGTGAGAGAGAGAGAGAGGTGCAATAGTTTGCCATTCCAAAGAAATAAAAAAGGAGGAAAAAAAGAGAAAGACAATAGATAGAGTTGAAAAGCAATGCCTTCTTAAAGTATACATGAAAAAAGAAACAAAGTAAGAGTGAAATGGAGTGTGAACAAACTCAAGAAAAAGCTTAAAAAAAAAAAATGCTTAGGGGACAAAGTGTTACCTAAAGAAAGGAAATCCTAGCTGGTGAGAGTTAACTTGAAACAAGAAGATAAAAATCCTTTATACAATCAGCAAACAAAAGCAAGGAAATATAAATTCTCAAATCCCACGGAGAGCCTGGAAGGGAAGTCAGCGAGACAATGCAGAGCGTGCAAGTTGAGAGGATAAATCATTTCTTTACCTCACTCTACACGAAAAGAAGATAACAGACCAGGGTGAGGTGTATTTTCCAGTAGAAGGGTAGGGATTGTTGAAATGCTTTTCCCTTACCACAAAAGGCTAACCAAACACCCAGTTCGAACGAACAGGATTCTCACAGCAAGACAAAATCCATTTCTACGGTGAACGTGGGTGAGGTACTTGAGTATGAAGGAAACAATCTGTCCCCTTTGGCACCGCATGAAATGGGTGTTGCCTCACAGATGAAGGAAGACCAGCAAGGACGGTAGAACTGGCATGAGCATCCTCTCTTGAGGAAAAACTCTGGGGTTTTTTGGGGTTGCAGTAGGAGTAATGAGAAAGTTGGGTCATTGGAACATTGAAACCAGGAGTTTCTCATCCATAAACTCAATTTTGAGAGGGAAGTTAAGATTGTTTAAAATAAAGAATCAGGGGTGCCTGGCTGGCTCAGTCGGAGGAGAATGTGACTCTTGATCTTGGGGTTGTGATTTCGAGCCCCAGGCTAGGTGTAGATATTACTTAAAATAAATAAATACAATTAAATTAAAATAAAGAATCAAATTCACTTAAAAACACTTACTTAGGGGTACCTGTGTGGCTCAGTTGTTAAGCATCTGCCTTTGGCTCAGGTCATGATCCCAGAGGCTGGGATCGAGCCCCACATCGGGCTCCCTGCTCAGTGGACAGCCTGCTTCTCCCTCTCCCTCTGCTGCTCCTTCTGCTTGTGCTTTGTCTCTCGCTGTCTCTCTCTGTCAAATAAATAAACAAAATCTTAAAAAAAAAAAACCCCACAATAAACACTTACTTAAATATCTCAGCATTTACTTAAAAACTACACACACACACACACACACACACACACACACACACACACGACCCTGGATTCCAAGAAGGAGAAGTCCACCAGTCTTGCAAACTTAAGGAAAAAATGTCTGGCATGGTATTGAAGCCAAACTTATTTTATCTTGGCCAAAAGCATTTGAAGTTCATTTCTCATAATAAAACACAAGGCTGAGGAAGAGTTCAGCACATGTTCAGAAAGTTTATTTTTTTTAATGGTTGGACAAATAGGTAACCCAAGCATACAGCATCAATGAACCTTACACTAATTTTCCAACATCACAGATACAGAGCGCATCAAAAGCAAACATTTGAGTTACATGAGTAACTAACTGGATAGGAGTCCTCTCATAGATGGTTTTTAGAACCATCAGTAATTCTTGTCTCTCACATACTGTCCTCATTGTCCACCTGCAAAATGGACTCTGTGATAATACTGGTTTTTCCTTATCCTGACTTTTTTTAAAAAAAGATTTTATTTATTTATTATTTATTTGAGAGAGAGAGAGCGGGGGGAGGAGCAGAGAGAGAGGGACAAGCAGACTCCGTGTTGAGCACAGAGGCAGGCATGGGGCTCTATCCCAGGACCTGAGATAGCAACCTCAGCTGAAATCAAGAGTTGGATGATTAACCAACCGAGCCACCTAGGTGCCCCCCTTATCCTGGCTTTTTTATTAAAACTTCAATTCAAATCTATTTGTAAATGCTGCAAAAAAAAAAAAAAAGGTCTAGGCTTCTTTGAGAAGCGGTTTTGAAAACAATGAGGAACTTGGTAAATCAACACAAGGTAATTTGTACACAAACTTGAGCTTCAATAATATATAGAGAAGAGAAAGTTAAAAAAAAAAAGTATCTTCCTAAAAAATCTTTTCTAGTTAGAAAGAAACCATCATGGAGTTGTCACGAACTATGGAGAATCTGACATCTTGATCTTCCTTTTTTTCTTGTTGGTTTCTGATTAAGACGCTTCCGACTTGGGAAGATGCAGGAATTGTAGGCATAGACAAATACAATTTACATTTTCTCTCCCACAGTCAGGGAGCAGTCCAGACCCTTTTGAGCACGAAAAGAAGACCATCTCACTAACTGGGGGACAAAGTGATAGTTAAAGGCTTTTGATGTGTTGGAGCAGAAAGCTTAAAGATTATTGATAGAGACTTTCCTACACTTTGAAGCACTTCAGGGTAGTAGTCTTTTTTTCTAAATCAAAACAAGAAAAAGTAAGGTTGGTAAAATAGTGGTTAAAAACAACTGAAGTTTAGGAAAGTATGTAATTGGCACCTAGGTGGTTATATTTCTTTCAGAATTTGTTTAGATTGTGTGAACATACATCTTACAAAAATGTCTTTTTTTTTTTTGATGGTACTATTATCGCCCCAAAAATGGCCCTTAATTTTTCTACATGATCAACGAAAACCAAAGTTAACTATTTCAATTCATAATTATTTTATGAAGGCTTTTTGCCCTAACAAACGTGGTTCTGGCTGGTAAGCTGTAAATTTCTGTAAACAGCATGTTTTGCCTCCACCATGTTAGCCCATCTCATTAATCATAAAAACTTTTTAAAACAAGGAAAAAGCCCCTGTGCTTTTATGGCAAAAGAATGAAAAAGTAAGAAAAGAGACATTTAAAGCCTAATGTCCTTGTTTTCTCTAGACTACAATTATTTTGTTAGGGAAAGCTTCTGTTACAACAGGAAATCCTGTTAGAACTGAAACTTGTTGCATTATCTGAGATGAATGTACTTTTAGTTTGTAGTACATCTCTCTATTCAAAGCTAGCTATTTGGAATGAAAAACCCAGGCTGAAAAAAAACCCGTATGGTTTCTTTGTATGTTTAAAAGAACTAATTTGCTGGTACTGATTTCTTCTTAGATAAGTCACATTGACTTTTCAAATGTTGATTTTTCAGATGAACCTAAGGGTCATTGGTCTGTAAGTAACAAGAAGGAACAGGCTGTCTTCTGGGGCTGTGCCTTCATTCATTACGCCCAAATATTCCAGGGAATCAGAGCAGGGCCTGTCCTCTGGCCCCCACCCTACTATACACACACCATATTGAATTTTGACCAATTACTTCTTTTTTTCCTCTTCATCTTTGCTTGCTCTTCTTTTGTTCTCTTCTCAGTTTTCAAAATAAGAAGCTTTAGCATATACTTAAATAAGTAGGTATAAATAAAATTATCTTTCAGTTTCAAAATTGTTTCCCAAAGGTATGGGAAAACCTTAATTGTGAAATGTCAAAAGGTCATTGAGACGACACTAGCAGTTAAAAGGAAGGAAGGAAGGAAGGAAGGAAGGAAGGAAGGAAGGAAGGAAAAATATATAGAAAAGTTAGACTCTATTAATGAGGAATTTGCAATAATCCAACCTGGTTGACACTAGAGTTTATTTTTTTACTATTTAGAAATGATTTTACAGGGGATAATACTCTGAAGGATTATAGCGTTAGGTTTAAATTACTTAAGACAATGGTTTGGACATACTGTTTAAAGCCAAATGAATACTGTTGTCTTCTCAATAGAATACATCCAGCACTTTCTCAGCAGCTAATGTGAGTCACTTTTTGATACAGAAAGCAAGAGAACCACATAATTTTTAAAAAATGCTTTAAATAAGATTTTTAAAAATTAATTCAGAATGTCTTCTCCTTTTGCGTTGTTCCAGATTAGGGAGTTTTTGCTGTTATTAACTGTTTTATTAAGAGGGAGTCTAAAGCTAATATGTTGTACAACACCATTGCACCTTAACAGATATCATTTTTGAAAAGACCTTAACTTGAAAATATCATGTTCAGAGCCAGAAAATTCACAGAAACTTCTGGGAGAACAAAAACATCTATTTAAAGGCAATTAATCTCTTACACTAACTCAGAAGGAAATGTCTCAGATGTTCATGGCCTACTTTTTATTTTGCACGAATTTCTAACAAGCTTGCATATCAATTCTTCTCACCCTTGAGAACTGAATCAACAAATGAGAAACAAGGTAGCAGAAGGAGATTCACTGACAGCAGCAAGAAGGAATAACTGATAGTCTTTAGGTTAAGGGAGGAATAGAAAAAAATACTACAAAAGAACTGTTGTCTCAAAAAATTTGGGTCTGGGGCACGTGTCTGGTTCAGTCGGTAGAGCACGAGGCTCTTGATCTCGGGGCTGCGAGTTTGAGCCCCACACTGGGTGTAGAGATTACTTAAAAATAAAATCTTTTTAAAAAATATTGAGTCTGACACCACTTAATGTAGCAGCAAACAGTTCACTATTTTCAGTAATATTTGAAAATACGAATAAATTTCAGCACAGTGTTAGGAATGACAATCCTTAACAATGGCCCTGAGGCATTAAGTAAGATCTTCTTTAAGAAGGCAAAACTAGTGTACCATATGCCAGAATTATCCTATCCCAAATTGTTAAAACAATTTTTTAAATTGAAAGGAAAGAAACACTTACAGGAAGAAACATCCTGTTTCTTGAAGATGCCAGGAAAACGCGACATCTCTGTGACTACCAGAATTGGAAGAGCCTAGAAAGCAGCTGAGTAATCACCTCTGAGCTGGAGAGTAAGAGTTACTGCTTTCCATTTTCTGCCGGGAGGACTGAAGGCAGCAGAGACAGTGCAACAGTGCCACTGGTTAGAACATTGGCAATGGAAAAGACACAGATACTGAAGTTAAATCTGTTTGACTCCTGCTTCTGTCGCCCACGAGTTGGACAGTTTTGGACAAATGACTTCTTCCTAAGCCTCAGTCTTCTGTCTGTAAATAGGGATCATAACACCTGCTTCAATGAGCTCTCTTAAGTGCACAGAGCGGGATTCCTACCAGGAGCTTAGTCATATACATTAGCTGACTATCCTGGGCTCTCAGTGACCAGCCTCTGGGCAGTTACACAAAGAGTAGATGTGGAGGATGCATGGAGGAAAGGGGTGACTCTTGTCAAACAGTGTTAAAGAGCTGACTTAAATACGGTTGAAAAATGAGCAATACACCTCCCTACCGCCACGGTGGCCTTCCAGAATGTATTTCCTCGTGTGTGATAGGAGCGGCTTTTCTCTCTGAGTTTCAAATGAGTAAAACTGGTGAAGGGTGGGAAAGCGATGAGACATTCGGCCGTGCAGTTATTGTATGTCCAACATATCTTGGGAATGATCATGAATCCTTCAATACTAAGGCATGATTCTAATAACATAGATTCATTTGCTCCTCTGTTCATCAACCATTCAACCAACATTTATTACGTGCCTGTCATATTCCCAGCACTGCATCAAGGACTAGGTATTCAAAGACACAGATCTTGCCCTCAGGCATCGTACAGCATCATGGACAGGCATGTCAACTAGTGTCCTAAAGCCATGGCACTCAGAGTATGGCCTGTGGACCAGCAGCATTGGTATCACCTGGGAACTTGCTAGAAATTCAGTATCTCAGGCCCCAACCCAGGCCTAAGGAATCAGAATCTGCCTTTTAACAGGATTACTAGGTGATTCACATGTGCATTATAATTTGAATGCACTGCTTTGTTGCGTTCGGCTGCGGGCATAATGGGATATATGTAGAATAAGGTGGGGCACACAAAAGTCCATTTTGACTTTAAGTGAATCAAGAAAGGCTCTACAGTAAAAATGACCTGTATTTGTTTGCTAGGGCTGCCTTAACAAAGTACCACACACTGTGTGGCTTAACCAACAGAAATTTATTCTCTCAGAGTTCTGGAGGCTAAAAGTCCAAGATCAAGGGTTCGTTCTGAGGGCTGTGAGGGAGAATTGGTTTCAGGCCTCTCTCTCTCCTTGCTTCTGATAGCCTGTCATTCCTTGGCTTATAAATGGCATTCTCCCAGTGTCTTCACATTGTCCTTACTCTATGCAAGTCTATCTGTGTCCAAATTTACTCTTTTTAGAAGGGGCCAGTCATTTTGGATTGGGCCTGCCCTAATGACTCCATCTTTACTTGACTGGCTACAAAAACCCTATTTCCAAATAAGGTCACATTTACAGGTATAGGACTTCAGCATCTTTTGGGGGGGGATGCAATTCAATCCTTAACATGAAGCCTGACCTCCAAGTTGAAAGATGATTCGATATTAGGGAAGTACCTTGGGGAAAGAGCAGGGAGGGCATTTCAGATGGTGGGTGTCACCTCATTAAAGGCATAGGTATGTGAGACAATCTGCTAAGGAGCGACATGCCTGTAACCACGGTTAAAAAACAGATGCAAATGGGAGGTAAGGTAAGGAAGTAGGCAGATCACTAGAAAAGTAGGCAGATCTCAAGATGCCTTAAGAGAGTTGAACTTTTATTGTGCGGGCAATGGAAACACACAGCCAGGTTTTTAGTTCCCCGGAAGCAGGGTGCAGAGTAGGCGGAGGTGGGCTTGGATTTGAGTCACCAGTGATGAGGCCACCACTCTGGTCTTAGTGAGAGATGATGAAGGCCTAAGACAGGGCAATATCAAAGAGGATAAGGGGGGAGATGAGAGTCACAGGGAAATGGTGATGGAAGCCAATCTGGAAGCTTCTTGGAATCCCAGGTTTTTAACTCAGTCTGTTCACGTGAGGGATACCTAACCTTGGGATTCGTGGTCCTTCAGGAAGAGAATGTTTGGCCCAAAGAGAAAGTAGGATGAAAGATGAAGGATGTTGCCCCTCCCCAGCCCCACTACTGATAATCAACCTAGAGGCACATCAGCAGACCTCACCGGCAACGTTCACACAGAGCTGCAGCAGGAGAAACACTCATGACTCTCCTGGGATTCGGCTCAAAGAACAAAGAGAAAGAGCCCAGATTGAAAGGCAGTCTCTATCAAACCAGAAACTTTAGGAATTAATTTAGAATCTTATCTTTCCAAACTGCTGGAGGTGGGCCAGCTCTTCAAGAAGGGTATTGGGAGAAAATCACCCAAGTATCGAATGGCTCAAAAGATCTGATAAAGGCATGTGCTCGCTGAGAAGCTGGGCAGCTCTGGCAGGCCTGTCATGGGCTGGGAAGTTAGAGGGGACTGTTCTAATCCATCTTCAATCTAATTTTTCTCCACCCAATTACCTCCTGAGCACCAGGCATGGCAGCCTTGGACTGCGGTAAGGCCCACTGGAAAGTGGTGCAGGAATCTCAAAGCCGCACATGATTCTCAGGGTCTCTTAAGTCAGCCAGAGTCCTCCCCTGGGCCAACTGACAACAAAGATGGACTGTGAAGGGGAGCGAAGTGACGTGGCAGCTAGAAATACAAAACTTCTCATTATCACGCCTTCGCAGCTTAGAATTTTTTCCGCAGAAGGCCAGATAGTAAATATTTCAGGTTTCATGGACCGCATACAGTCTCTGTCCCCTATTCTCTGCTTTAGTTTGTTGTTGTTGTTGTTGTTGTTTTAACAATGCTTTAAAAATGTAAAAGTCATTTTTAGTTTGTGGGTTGTACAAAATGAGGCTGGAGGCTAGAGTTTGCCAACCTCTGGCTTATAGCAGGCCCATGATACCACAGACAACGACAGACAAGCAATCCATTTTGCTTAATCATTTGAGGACATTTGGGTTTTTCTTCACACCTCTATCCAACATAGAGTCTGATTAACTGGACTCTTGCAGTTAGCTGACTTGAGTGCTCTCCAAGAATTTAGGAGCAAGGCTCGTGCAGCCTGGCTCCTGATGAGCATACCCTGAGAGCTCAGGTCCATAGTGATTGATGTGCAGGAAGCATATGGCCTCTTGTCTTCCACTGACTGCAATAAAGCCATGGGCACTATTAAGAAAACAGCATCCTTACTGAGAAACAGAAGGGAAAGGCCTGGCTCTGAAATGGCACGACTTCGCATTTCCCAAACAGTCATGGGTTGTACTTCCAATTAGCTCCAACCCTCCCAGCATTCTGCCCAGCAACTCTTGGGGGAGCAACTCTTGGCCAGCTCACACACGTCAGATGTTGCATTAGTAACCCACATCATAGAATCAATACAACAGGCCTGGTGTTTGCTTTCTGACTCATGGACAGGACTTCTTTTTTTTTTTTTAATGATTTTTTTATTATATTATGTTAATCACCATACAGTACATCCCCGGATTCCGATGTAAAGTTCGATGCTTCATTAGTTGCGTATAACACCCAGTGCACCATGCAATACGTGCCCTCCTTACTACCCATCACCAGTCTATCCCATTCCCCCACCCCCTCCCCTCTGAAGTCTTCAGTTTGTTTCTCATAGTCCATAGTCTCTCATGTTTCATTCCCCCTTCTGATTACCCCCCTTTTCTTTATCCCTTTCTTCCCCTACCGATCATCCTAGTTCTTATGTTCCATAGATGAGAGAAATCATATGATAATTGTCTTTCTCTGCTTGACTTATTTCACTTAGCATTATCTCCTCCAGCGCCGCATGGACAGGACTTCTATGGAAAGGCAGCGTGTATTCCCAACAATGCCCAGTCTGTTCAAGGTACAGACTCTTTTAGAAGTGTCTGGTCTAAAGCAGAATAGGAAAAAAGGGAATAATCTGAAAAGGAAGAATTAAAAAAAAAAAGGAAAGAAAAGAAAGAAATCTCTCAATTCCAAACCCAAATCTCTATTTTAAGGCCCTAAGATGCAGCTATAACTATGTGCTTACATCAATATCATGGAATGAATTAGGCTCATTAGACTCTAGCATATATGCAAAGACAAAAACATGTGATGTATAGCTATGGTTCTGGATGCTAGTAGTATTTTATTCCAGAAGCACTGACAAAGAAGTTGATTTCAGTGTACATAAAGATAGCTGGGTATTTGCCCAGTGACCTATGGCATAAATAAATACACATTGTGTACCACTGGGGAAAAAGAGGAAAAACTGCTCTGTTACCTTCTCCTTTCCTTCAAACCCCCCAACTCTGCGCAGCACCCAGCCTGCTGTCGGTTTACAGTGGGCATCCTGCCAATAATCAAAAGGAAGAAGGTATGTCTATCATTAGAGCCTGTGTGAATTTTTTGGTCACGTGAGCCCAGACAAAGCCATTCTTGTCCTAGTAGGTCAGTGCACTCCTGAGCTGTACCCACAGGCACTTCCCTGGGTGTCTCCGAACCCCCTCAAAATGAACTTGCAGTGTATGTGTAGCCCAGAAAATTGTCGGGTGAAAAAAGAAGACCAACTTTTCAGATATTGCATTGCTGGCTTACTTTATATCCAGAATATTCTGTTTACATAGGGTATTTGTTGAACTTAATATAACTTGGAATATGCTCACTAAAATTTCTAAAATAGCATGTAAACCTTTGTTTTAGATTTAACTACATCCATGAACTGCTATTGATCTGCATTAGTTGAAAACTGTCTACAAAAAGTTAAAACTGACTAATATGGTAGGAATATACAACAGTACCAAAGATGACAAGCAAGTTGCTCTTTAAATTATGTTCATTTAATAACTGAAAACATTGTACTGTACATAAAAGATTTTACAAGTCATAGCATGTTAACTGCTGTTTCTCAATGTACCCTTCTATCTGTTCCATTTCCTTCTGAATGCCATAACCCAATGCCCTGCAAGTGTTAAGAGAGGACAGATTTTGAGCTATAGTAGTGAGCTCCACCATGCACAGCTGCCTTCTTAGAATAGTACCGCCCACTGCCAAAATAAATGAACAGCATCTTTTTGTGGGACTTACTGTCAGAAATGCTCTAGTCTCACATCTGCAAGTTTGATTGGTAACAGAAGCAACACAAGGAAAAATATGTGATGCCTGCATTCTGCTTAATGGTGCGGTCTGTGCATTTGTTATTTAAGACCCGGCCTTCATAGCAACTTTTGAATATGCAAAATGAACTTAGGGATGCCAGAGTTAACTAACACCAGCTTCATATGATGGACAAGCTTTGTAAACAATGAGGATTCTAACTTCTCTTGACTTGAATTCGGGAGCCTGACAATTTCTATCCCTAGAGTTAGGAATTTGTATAAAGTATAAATAGATGAGTTCAGGTCACTTTTACTTGCCAAAAGATGGAGTACAGATTGGTAAGGACACTTGCACACCCACAGGCTACTAGATGTAGGAGGATTTTCATTTTTAATGCCTAACAGTAATACCTCATTTAAATTCAGAGAGATGTCCAGGCTTTTCCTCCACGGAATGGCAGGAATCTATTTTAGATCTTAGGCAGACACTTTAGAAGTCCTGGGTTGTAACCTCCTTTTGCTAAATTTCCTTCTGCACACTTCTTCAAGAATAACTACTACTCTACTGTTCTCAAAGTGACCATGTAGTCAGTTGGATACAACAGAAGAAGGTCTAATTTTTTCCATGTCATTCACAGCGCCCTCCAGATACTTCAGTGGCTCAGCCTCTTGCCCAAGACAAATTTTCTCCACTTTCTCCTTCAAGCCACTGACTTCATGGTTCCGTACAAATCAATCCCCCACACAAAATACATCCACGTTGCCACAAAAATACCCATCTCCAGTTTGACTCCTGGCATTTGAGGCTTGACACTCAGAGGTTATAAAAACCAGGCAGGTTATAATCTCTGAATTGAGAGTGGGCCCCAGCGGATTTTCATTTTTCCAGAGGCTGAATGTCCAGGTCGCTGCTCTTCCTCTGGCTGCTTGCCTTTGGCACTTTGCTGCCCATTCGCTTCCCTCAGAGTCTGGGCAAGAGAAGTAAATGCAGTTTGAATTCACATCCGCCAATGCTGTTTCTCCTTAGATACTGCCTGGTGAAGAACTTGGCCAGGAAGAAGATTAAAATGCCTAAATCATTTAAAAAAATACATTATCTATGGATTGCAGGCATTCGTATTTTAGGGACTAAAACAAATTTTATACCTCTGTAAACGAGCAACTTATTCCAACAATTTAGGAGGAACGTAGACAAGTCAGGATCCAAAGAAAATGAATCAAGAACTAGAATATGGAGAAAGCTGAAAAGAGTGTTGCTGAAATCTAGAAAAGGAAAGGCTCAATGCTGATTTCCCGGTCTGAAATGTGAAGGGCTCATATTGGATGACAGCTACAGGTTTTTATAGCTGTAACTTTCTACAAGTTTATGGATAAGTATAAGATTGATCATTATTTGTTCCTGCATAGAGTGATAATTACGAGGAAAGAGCTGGGCACTCGGGGCTGGGCTATTTTGCTTTTCTTTCAGGATGCTGCTCTAAGGTTGCCAAAGATATTCTAATAGTCACTATGAATCCACCATAGCACTTGCTATGTTCCAAGCACTATTCTGGGAGCCCAGGATACAAAGACAAATAAGACCCAGACTCTGCCACCTGGGAGCCCAGCAGCTAGTGAGTGAGACAAATGTAAAAATCATCCCGGTATAATATATAATAAAGTGCTTTGCTAGAGATGATGCACGAAGTGTTTGGAGTTGCATTAAAGAACAAATAACTCTAAGAGGAATCTAAAAAAGTTTCTCCTGACATTTTTATCAGGTCTTGAAGGATAAGGTGAGGGTGCTCTAGGCAGAGGAAGGGAAGGAAGGGCATTCCTGAAAAAGTGGTAAGTGAGGAATGGGAGGTAAAGGAGCAGCTTGTGGGGCCAACGTGGTGTGAGAAGAAGGCAAGGACAGCAAAGTGACTGGAGATGAGACTAGAAACATCACTTTACAGGGCGCCTGGGTGGCTCAGTTGGTTGAGCATCCAACTCTTGATTTTGGCTCAGGTTACGATCTCAGGGTCATAAAATTGAGGTCCGCATTGAGTTCTGCCCTGGGCATGGAGCCTGCTTAAGATTCTCTCTCTCCCTCTCCCTCTGCCCTTCTCCCCCCACCCCACCACACTCACTTGCACTCTCTCTCTCTTTTTCTCCCCCCCCCAAAAAAAAGTTTAAAATACCTTATATAGCTCATTAATCAATTTGGATGTCATCTTTAAGGCAGTGGTTCTTGACTAGTAGGAAGGCCTTCAGATGGAATATGTCTTATGTTTCTGAATATATATTATTGGTCAATGTATGTCAATGCTATATTTATTAATAACAAAATAAACTTAAACCTGTTGCTGAATTTGAAGTAGATTTAGTTTATGCCATTTCTCAAATAACAGGCACTAAGAGTATAGCTAACATATGGGCATCCACCAGGTGTTTCAACATGAGAAAGGTTCCATGCAAAAAGAACAAGAACTACTGTTTTAGGTAACAGAAAACACATTTTCAGTCAGAAATGAGGAATGATTTGCATCACTCGTATTGGAATGAATGTAGTTTAGAATGATCACTCTAAAAGATATTTAAGGATGGATTTGAGTGGAGTGAAAAGAAAAGAAAGGATACCAATGAGAAAGCTGATCCAAAAAAAGAAAGTCAATCAGCTGAACAGTGATTAGGACCTCCAACAGAGACAACAGTGAGGAGGAGAGAACAAACTCATGAGATACGCAGAAAGTAGAAATAAATATATTTGTTGACAGATTGGATGTGGAGGAGAGAGGAGGGAGTAAGGACCACTCCCAGGTTTCAAGTATGGACACTGAGATGGTAATGAATATATAGGAAGTATATATAGCATATATAGGAAATAAGATTGTTGGAAAACGTAATAAGTTTGAATGGGGCTGTATTCACTTAGAGATGCCTGAGAGACAGAAAAATGGAGTCCTCAGTAGGCGATGGGAAATGTGACTCAGAACCCCAGGGAAGAGGCAGAGGCCACAGAGAAGGGTTTGGGAATCGCTAGAATAATGGGGGTGGTGGTAAACTGAAACCCCAAGAGTGAATGACATTACACAGAGAGAGTTGCTGATTGTAAAAAAAAGTAAATAAAAAAGGATCTCAAAAAAGAATGCTAGGAAACATTAAACTCCAGGGTTGGGCAGCAGAAAAGGACTGGCAAAGGTGACAGAAGACTCAAGAGGATCTGAAAGGACAGTGAGATAGAAGATTCAGGAAGAAGTGGCAGAGGGCTAACTATTATAAAGGCAAATAAGAAGAGAACAGAAAAGGGGGCTATGGACTCTGGCCACCTGTTAGCCATAGGCAACCTGTGGTAAGAACAGTTTAACAGAGGGGTGGACAGGGAATCCAGGGCACGGGAGATTGAATAATGAGTTAGGAGGGGAGGAAATAGAGGCCAAGAGTGAAAGGGAAGGAAAGAGAGAAAAGGACAGTAGATGGAGAAACAGACAAACAAGGGAAATTATCTCAGCTCTGAGGAGACTCGAGTTTATAGGTTTTGCCAATAAGAAGTAACCTAGGTAAAGGGATCATGAAGCTACCGGAAGGGAGGAGTCAACTGACAGAGCAAGTCCCAGGGGCAACAGAAGGCTCAGATCACCATGACCCTTCCTCTCGGACTACCTAGACCATGTTACTAGTCCTTCCCCCAGGCCTTCCCCCAGGCTGGATAAAAGTATTCACGACTCCGGCACCTGTGTGGCGCAGTTGTTAGAAGTCTGCCTTGGGCTCAGGGCGTGATCCTGGCCTTCCGGGGATCGAGTCCCACATCGGGCTCCTCCGCTGGGAGCCTGCTTCTTCCTCTCCCACTCCCCCTGCTTGTGTTCCCTCTCTTGCTGGCTGACTCTCTCTCTCTGTCACATAAACAAATAAAATCTTAAAAAAAAAAAAAAGTGCTCACATCTCTACACCACTGTCCATGCTACTCAATTGGCTAGAAATGACTTCCCTGCTTTCTCTAGCTAAACACTTAAGACTCAGCCCTCTGATCCAGAGCAGATCTACTCTCCTCTGAGAATCCTTCTTTGATTTCCTCTGCAACTCCCCAGGCCTACCCAAGCTGAGATGCACCTTGTGTGGACCTTCATCATCGCCTTTGTTTGTATTGTAACTCCTGTTGACTACTCTGCCCTCCCCCATCAGACTATGAATTCTTGAGAGCAGGGGCCTTGTCATACTAAACTTTGTATCTTAAGTACCTAGCACATTGCCTGATTCATAGGGGTGGGGAAATACTATTAAATATTCACTTTGGAAGGTGCTTCAATTCTGGCAAAAATGGTGTTAGATATGTAAGATGATCTTTATTTTACAGATGAGGAAGCTTAAATTTAGAGGCTGTAAGCAACTTGCTCAAAGCCATACTACAAAAAGTCATAACAAAGTCAAAGCAAATACTGATGTTAGTCTTGCCACGTATGCTTTGGCTCCCAGTGAAGAAAGATATAACATTGAATCGATACAGCCCTTAAAGTTTTATGCCCCTCAGCCTCAACCAGCCCCACAAAATCAACCCTTTCATGTTTTTCAGAGCATCTCCTTAATACAATCTCCACACATTCGACCAGCACTTTTTTCCTTCTCTTTGAGAAGCCGATCTCCTATCACTTCATTATTCTCAGCACATCATTACTGATGCAAGCTCAAATGTGACCTCTCCCACAAGCCTGTGCACTCAATTCTGCCATTAAACCTCAAAGGTGCAACTAAGGCGGAATGTAGGTCACACGGCATACAGCTCCCCTGCCGAGGAGATTGAGAGAAACAGGTTTGTTTGGTTAGCTTTCTCGTGCCTACCATACAGGACTAGCTGGAACAGAGACTGAATGAATGTTGAATAAGCTAATCTTCGGTTTCTTCCACAGATTGACAGCGTTTCCCTCCAAATCGGCATACCCTGAATGAAAATAACGTTTTTCCTAGCAGTGAGATTTCCGACCCTCCCGTGTCTTTGCAGAGGCAATACCATTTTTTTAATCCACCAAAACACACACACAAAAATTTAAAGCCAGCTCTTCTCTCTCTTTTCATTGGCTATGTCCAATTTTTTACAAAGACCCGAAGTTGCCTTTCGCAGGAATTGTTTTGTGGATAGACACGCCCTGCTCCATTCCTGGTGTCCCTATCCCATCAAGAGTCTCTGTGCCTCAGGCCTGCGTGTTGCAACTACTTCCCAGCCTGTCTACAGGCCTCGAAGCTCAAACTCTTTCAAAACATGGTTTTGTCAGGTCCGGCATCCTCCTAAAACACAGCTCTCATGATCTCAACTCCTGGTCAAAATTATTCACCCAGAGTAAAACATGTGGTGTTTGATTAATAATTTCTAATACAACCTTTCCCATGAGCTAATATATCCACGGGCGGAGAAAAACTAAAACCCAAGATTGCCAATCTATTTCTAAAATCTGGGAGGAAAGGCTACTCAATACAAAATCTTTGAAACTGAACTGAGAAATTCCATAAAAGATGACATATTTTTTCACCTAACATTGAAAAACTGAAGACTGGGAGGAGGCAAAGCCATTGTTACTTCTTTCCCACTTCCTGCTCCCTGTCACACTCAGGTTTGTACTTTAGAAAAGCCTATGCACACGACTCACATCAGGTCTCTATTTGACAGTGCTATTCTAGAATAATGGTCAAGAAAACAAAGAGAAAAAGCACGAAAGAAGAAATACAAGCGGCCAATAAACTGGAAAAACGGTTCCACCTCACTTATAATCTAAGAAATACAAAGTAAAACAAGATACTATTTTTTTCTATGAAATTATCAGTTAAAAAGGAAAACTCATTGTTGGCAAGGGCTTCCTAAAATGGGCACTCTCATACACTACTGGGGGGAACAGAAATTGATTCAACCTTTCTGGAAAGCCATTTGGCAAATGAATCAAGAGCCTTGAAAACACTTATATTTTTTGACCCAGTGTCTCCATTTCTAGGAATTCAGCCTAAAGAAATAAATTTTTTAAATGCAAATAAGGATATTCATCTCAGTGCTATTTTTAATAGTGAAAGATTGGGAACAATATAAATAACCAGTAATAGAGAAACTGTCAAATATATTATGGTACTCCTACTTTATTAATATTCTCCCACTTTAACTAATTTAAAAAAACATTATCTAGCGGTGAGGAAAATGTTCTCAAAAAGTGTGAAAAAAACAGAACTTAGTTCTCAGTATAAAGAATATTATAAGTAGATATATGTATTATACATTTTTGCACACTGTATTTCATAGAGTTNGCACACTGTATTTCATAAAGATCATAATTTTGTATTTTATAACACATTTCATAAAGTTAGGATCAAAGTTAAATAACAGAAAAAAGATTATATGTGGTTATGTACAAGAGGTGGAATTATTTTTTTTTAAATATTTTATTTATTTATTCGACAGAGATAGAGACAGCCAGCGAGAGAGGGAACACAAGCAGGGGGAGTGGGAAAGGGAGAAGCAGGTGCCCCACTGAGCGAGCAGGGAGCCCGATGTGGGGCTCAATGTGGGGCTCCATGTGGGGCTCCATGTGGGGATCGCTGTGGGGCTCCATGTGGGGATCGATGTGGGGCTCCATGTGGGGATCGATCCCAGAACGCCGGGATCACGCCCTGAGCCGAAGGCAGACGCTTAACAACTGAGCCACCCAGGTGCCCCACAAGGTGGAATTATTTTATGTCATCTCTACTTTCCTGGGTTTTTCCCCCAAACTATTTGTGAGTATATACTACTTTTAAAATCAGAAAAGAACCATCACATTTCGTTGAAGTATGTAATGGACACATCAACTGCCACCCTCTGTTTTAGGTTTTGATGTCCTCTATCAATCAGATCCCCTTTCCCATTGTTCCCATCAGTCATGTTCCTGTTCCTCGTTCCTCGCTGGGATGTCTGTCCTCACCCCCACTTTTCCCTAATGCAGTCTGACTTCCCACTGAACACCAGGCTGTTCTGAACATGCACAAACACTCTCATTAATCCCACCTAATAATCTTGAAAGGTAGGAATTATCAACTGTACTTTCAAGAAAGCGGGGCGGGGCGGGGGCGGGGAAGAGGAGGGAGAGGAAATGCTGTTTTTCCCCTACTAAACTACAATTTTCATCCATTCCCCTTGCCTTGTGTACAAATGTTTTCATCTCAGCTTTGCCATTAATTTCCCGAGTGACCTGGGGCAAGTTAAATGTTATAAGGCTCAGCTTTCTCATGTAGAAAATGGGAACAAAAACAGTACGACCACCACAGAGCTGTAGCGAAGGTTATAGAAGGTTAGTCTGTTTTGCATAGTGCCTGGTACCTTACTATTATCCCTATCAGCCCTTCTCGCCTTCCAACTCTTTCTGGCTCTCGAGACCCATTCTCTGGCTTCTCTATATTCCTTGTCTCATAACGGCACTTGATTGTTTTGTGTTACCTTTGAATCCGCAACAACTCTACAAGCTCCCAACAGGTAGAGACACAGTCTTCTCCTTCCTCTCCGCCTCCCACCACATCCAGCACTGTGGAATGTGTTCTCATTCTAGACCCAATAAACATCTAATTGTTTAAAAAAATTTAATAGTCAGTAGCATCGTTTCTCATGTCAACCCCTGGGCAAACTGTCTATAAAATTTCATGGAGCGTGAGAAGTCCGACTTGTGCATTTGATGGGGGGGGTCTCCCAGATACGTTCTCACGCCTAGCCAAAAGCTGAGAAGAGGCCCATCTGTTTCACTGACACAAACTTAACCCTCGCATGTTGCCAGGGGTTCATTAATAAGCAGGGCTCCCAAGCAATACCCATTTTCCAGTTAATTGCTTTCCTCTCCTTCCCATCCTGCCCCCAAAATCATATGCTGAATTTTAGTGAGATACAGCATCTCGATAAAGAAACTCACATAAGAGATTTCTTAAAAAAAAAAAAAAGCCAAGCCTGTCCCTCTGTCAGTGTACACTCATCCCGTCTCCTACAATGCCTTGCCACAGAACTCATTACCAGGCAGACCCAATCCAAGATCAGAAAATGAGTCTGAGGTGCTCCAAGGTTTTTAACCACCCAAGGGAAAAAATGGTTTTCTTTGGCACACATTGTTACTAAGGAGGGATTGATATTTAATGAAATGAAAAGGAGTTAGGTTAGGAATAATAAGAAAAAGTTAATCACCCAGAATATTTCATTTTCAAATAGATTCAACAATAACTTTCTGAGCATTAGCTTTGTGCCAGACACACTGCTAGACACTGGGCATAAAGTGGCCTTACTGTTGTTAAATTCCAGTGTGCCCATTCTCTCTCCTTGCCATCTCCTAGCCCACATCACTCCCCACAGTGACTCAGCACCCCACATTCATCCCCAAGCCTGACTCCCTTGACAGCTTGGTGAAAAGTGATGTGGACACAGTAGGAAATCAACAAATATTTGTTGGAGGAATGAACTGGAAAGGAATCCAAGTTTTTGGTTTCCCCAACTTTAAGCACACGACCCACAGAGTGAGAAACATTCACTGGCCCCAGGAAGGCAGGATCTTCCAAAAGCTGCTCACAACATCGCCTGGAAGTGGGGAGGAAGGAATTCCGGACTGGATGAGTCGCGCACACATGCACCAGGGGGCAGAGTGAGCAGCATTTTTGGAGTAGACCCAGGGCCGGTGCCTTTCCAAGAGAGTCCTCCTGGAGCCGTTTGAGACCTCCCAGTAGAACAACAACATGTTTTCTGTGCTTCTCAGCACATTTAGATTCCTAGTCAAAGGGCTGTCTTTGTCGAGATGCTGTATCTCGCTGAAATCCAGCCTGTGATGTTGGGGTCGGAATGGGAAGGAGAGGAAAGCAACTAGAAAGTATTCCTCGGGTATTCCTCCCCTTTCGTTGGGGAGGCTGAAGGAACAATGGCCTCCGGGAAACTCTAACAGAATTCCACCATCTGAGGGGCCTTCCACTCCATGTCTCAATGGCCAGCCCCATAACCGGGACATATTCTTAGTTTTACGTACCAAGAAGAATGTGTAACATTTGGAGGACAGTAAACCCCAGACCCACATCGTTCCATTAGACTCTTCCTTACTACAGGCAGTAGGTACCACTCAAGCACTGTAAGCCTCACATTATCAGAAATAATTCAGAAATGCAAACTGAAGGAATTCTCCTACAAATGGTATTTATTACTTAAAAAGAGAGAATTGTTTTCCCTTTTATGGTATCTAAGATATCCATTTTTAAAAAATGTTTTTCCAGCACACTGCGAATTACTTCAGAGTTGGGAAATGCTCCTTGCTAGGAAAAGGCTACGTGCTCTGAGGTTTGGTGCTCAGTCCTGATCAAAATATTGTTTATTCGGGCAACTACATTCTTCTGTTAGTAAGGCCTGGGGAGTTTACTATTAATCCCAAATGTAAACCTCAGTTAGAACTGCTGCTTACAAAAGGCGATTACTATTTAACTCTTATGTTCACAGCAAATCTTGTAAATGCCTCCATTAAATGAGAAGACAGCACTTAGTATTATCTCAAGCTGGAAATTCCAATTGCTATCTTAGGTGACCTAAACTACATCCCCCTTGATCTCCACCCCCCAGTGCAGCTCTCTCCACCAACTGCCCCAGAGAACACCTCACAGTTTGGCCTAAAGCTGAACTTGCACCAAATTCAGACCGGACAAAGGGAAGGCTGGAAACTGGGCCTGGTGGTTGGTACAGTGTGCAGGAGCCGTTTTCCTACTTCAAAGAGTTGCTGTCTGGACAAGAATTGAATTAGAAGAATCATAAACACACACTGAATCAGTCACCAGATTTAGCAAAACAAACAATATTGAATGGGACATAACTTCAAGTAAAAAATATTCTTGTTTCTCTGATACTCAGATTGCACCAGGAATCCTTCTTTTACCTGGCAACTAGACTGTATGGATACCCCAGACTTGAAACAGTGGCCCTACAAGAGGGAGGCCCTCAAAATCCCACAGAGACGTTCTCAAGATTTCTTTTCTAGGGCATGCTCAAACACCCAAAGTGGAAACGGAGAGTCCGAGCCATCTGGAGGGCAAGGGCTTGTCCCCTCACAAGCCTGGCTCACCTCTGAGGAGAGATCCATACAGAAAGACACAAGGAGAACGTGGAAGCAACCAGATTCTTGCCCGCTTGCTTCCTCTTCCTACAGGTTCCCTTCTCTGGCTTTCTTCCTCTCTCTCTCCTGGCTCTCCTCTCCTCTCCCTTCTCCCCACCCCCTCCCCAACTAACAAGCACTTCTGGTCACTGTGATTTCCCGTGTCCACGTGCGGAGCGACAGAGGCGGGTCGGCCCAAGAAGTAGCGGTGGGCCAAGCCGCGTGGGGGATTGCCAGCCCCAGGCGGAGCGGAGGCGGGGGCTGGCGGGCGGGCAGCGGCAGCGCGCGGCCCCTCCGCCCGCCGGGGCGCCGCCGCCGCGCTCGGCATGGACGCTGCCCCGGCCAGCGGCTGCTCTTTATTAAACTGCTGGGCGAAAGGGCTTCGAATAAAAACGTCAACTTTCCAGTAGCGGCGGCGCAGGAGCCCGGCCGTGGAAAGTTCCGGGATGGCCGAGATGTCCCGGGGGAACCGGTACACACGCACACTTGGTGTCTGTCCTTTGGTGTCTGTCCCTCGACTTCCCTTGTCTGCGCCCCCGGGCAGTTTTCCCCTCACAACGGGCAGGCCTACCTGCCACCCCACCGAGCGGCTCTCCTCTTGCACCGGGAACGTCCATCTCGGGTTTTATTTCCTCCCGAGACACCAGAGGAAGCCTCAGGTGGGTTTCCATGTCAACCTTCACTGAAGTCCAAACATTTGGCTTTCTCAAAGGCAGTTTAACCTCTGCCACCACATCCTTAGAGTGGCAGAGGTTTTGTTTTGGTTTTTTTTTTTTTCCAAAGCTTTAACCAAAAAAATAAAAATAAAGAGAAATAACTAGAGCTTTCAAAAGACTCGGGCTTCTGGGGGTTTCTGTTCACAGAACGATAACACATCTTGAAACAGGATATTTATAATTTGTTTGGTTTCACGTTTATCCTCCCAAAGCTGAACAGTAATGGCTGAGAGCTATGAAAACACTTAGGTAAGGAGAGAGGCCAGAGCAGAGATAAAAAGGATAATTGGAAACAGGGAAGCAGCCTCCAAGTTGCACCTTCTTGAATGCTCACAGCGTTGCAGGCCAGAGAGCTCATGGCAGGCCGCAGCATCCTCTCATTCTGGACACTCCACAGCCAGCCCCTTTCCAAGATTTACTTATACAAGCTTAGCTGCAATTTTCCACAGATACTCGGGCCTGGTCCTGGGCCACCTTCTCCAGTGAGAGACCTCCTGGGACGGGAGCTTGGGGAGAGCATGTGGTGAACACAGGTTCCAAGCTTTGGAAAAGGCCACCTGGAAATGGAAGAATAACCTGTTGGATAAGGGATTTACCAAGGCCAGGCTGCACTGTAGGAAGGGGGAGAGCAGGAGGGGTGCAGTCCCACGTGTCCAGCCATCAGATGATGGTAATATATGGGTCTAGTGAGACTGCACGTGGAATAGTATGTTCCTCACGGCCTCACAAGGAAGATGCACATACTGAGTTGGCTGCCATTCAAAGAAGAGCAATTAGGATGATTAAGAGGCCAGAGGGAGTAACTTAGGGGGAGAGATTAAAAGAATTAAACATGTATACCTTGGCTAAGCTCAAAGCAGAGGGAATGTGGAAACTCTATAAGCATCCTCAGAACATAAACACGAGGAGAACGTGGAATTGTTTCACATGGTCCCTGAGAGATGTAACTGAACTAATAGGATGGAAGAAAAGAAAACTTAACTACCTATTGGAGAAAGCTTCTGAACTGTCAGTCCCAGGGTAGCTTTGACACTCAAGGAGTGTCAGAGTCACACCTAATTTTCTCTAAAACAAAAGAGAGAGATACAACATGATGGGAGAGAATTAGGTTTATATAACAGGGGCTGGTGCAATGGGGATGTCTTGCAAGGAAAAAACCAGAACAAAAACAAAACACCACAGGACAAACAACAGCAACAACAGGGCAATTTCTTTAAGGTAATATCCAAAACCTTTGAAGGCTCTCTACTAAGTTTATTATCAGATGTTTTAGCTTGGCGTTCAAAGCCCTCTCCATCTGGCCTAAGCTCACTTTCCTGAATTTATCTCTTATCAAACCTCAACATAAGCAAGTCTCCTGAATGTTCCTGGTATATTCCTCCTTGTTCATGAAATCCTCCAACCTAGAATTCGTCCTTCTATTCCACTGTCCAACTCTTCAGGTCTTACCCATTTAGGGGTATTTGCTTAAATCCTGCTTCCTCTGGCTACCCCGATCCATAATGCTTCCTCTCTCGCTCCCTCTGAGAACTCATTTTGGCACCTATCAAACACTACTTTCTTTGTAAGCTGATATGTTCTTCTCTTGTTAGAGAGGTTATGAGTTTCTTAGCGTCTTCTCCTCCACTTTGACACCAGCTCTGTGATTCTTCCTTGCCAGCTCTTCTAACCACTGTGAACCAGAATTCACATCATAGGATTCTCTCCTGGTTTCTTCCTCCTTTCTGTTCCTTCTTAGTCGTTTCAGGCCTTCCTTCAGATGGTAATGCTCTTCAGAGTTTGTCCTCGACCACTCTTTTCTCATTCTACATTCTCTCTGGAAGATGGCCTCCAGTCCTGGGGCTTCAAGGATGCTCTCAGTGCTGATGATTCCCAAATCTCCATCCAGCTCAGCTGTTTCCTCCAGGAAATCAGGCCTGTTATCGGGCATCTCATGTTGGATGTCCCATCACTCTTTAACACTCCCAGGTACAATGTGAACTCATTGTCTGCTCCTTCAAACTGGTTCTATTCTTCTCTTTCCTGTCAAAGAGCACAGGCCCAACAACCTCCCAGTCGTTGCAGCTGGAAATCTAAGTGTCACACTTGGCTCATTCCTGTCCTTCCTCCATCATCAGTCAATCACCAAATTTCTTAACTCTGCAGTACCTCTGTGTCTGGTCAGGACTGCCTGCATCTCCCCTCCACTTACCTGGTAATAGAGCTTACTTCCTTGACCAGTGGCATGATCATGTTCCTTAGACAATCAAAGTACCTCTCCCCTTGGATACAGAGAGGAATCCAGGTATAAGCGCGTGATCTGAGCCTGGCCAATGGCAGCTCTTCCTGGGACACTACATTCTTAATCTATTCCGAATCAAATACAGCAGGTCTCCTTTCATCAGAAGCTGTAAGGACATGATTTCAGAGCCACCAACAGGTCATGTACCCTCCCAGGCCTAAAAGAGGGAACAGCTAACTTTCAGAGATAAGCAGAGATGAGAACAAAAATAGAAAGAGATGGCAGCATTCCATTCCCTCCATCCAGTCATCACAGAGCCAGCAGCTCCCTTGCCTTTCCATGATTTTTTCCTGGAGCTAACAGTTCCCACTTAGAGCTTCCTCGAGGTCATTTCTGTCTCTTTGAAAGAGTTCTGATTAATATAATAAATCGGTCATGTTCTCTGTTAATTCTGTACCTACCACCATCGGTCAAATCCAAGCCACTGAAAGGGTTCTAATTGACTTCTGCAAATAGACTCATTCCTTACTATGTCATTCTCCCAGTGCAGCTACCATGACTTTTCTAGAACTTGAGCCTTATCAAGACACTCCTGACTTAAAAGTCCAAATTCCTTTCCAAGGCTCATGAGGCCCTGCCTGTAGGCAGGTGGAATCACCCACTATTTAAATTGTAAGTATACTTATTTATCTGTCTAGCCTGTTTTTTGTTTTATATATAATAAATCATTTTTTGAAAATAGCACAATTAAATAAGATTGTTATAAGAAGTTCTGGAATACACAGTTTCCATACCTGTTGTCAACCCCAATCTGTTTACAGCAAAATGTTTTAACTTGACAAGGTCAGTTTAACAATCGATCATGACATATGTTGAGGATAAAAATGTTATCCCCATCTTTTATTCTTAACTTCTAATTTCCTTCTTGAATCTGCCTTTTAGGTTTTTTTTCCCCCAATTTGGGAAAACTGTACACCGTTTTAAAGTGTACAGTTTAGGGACACCTGGGTGGCTCAGTCGGTTAAGCATCTGCCCTGGGCTCAGGTCATGATCCCGGGGTCCTGGGATCAAGCCCTGCATTGGGCTCCCTGCTCAGCAGAGAGCCTCTCCCTCTCTCTCTGCTGCTCCCCCTGCTTGTGCTCTCTCTCTGTCAAATAAATAAATAAAATCTTTAAATAAAAAAATAAAATAAAAACAAAGTGTACAGTTCAGTGGCTTTTAGTACATTTACAATGTACATTTTAGTACATTTACAAATTGCTTAACCATCACCTTATCTAATACCAGAACATTTTCATCACCCTCAAAGGAAACTCTGGACCTGTTAATAATCACTCGCTGGCACCTACCATCTACCATTCTCCCAGCCCCTGGTAATCATTAATCTGCTTACTGTCTCTAAGGATTTGCCTATTCTGGACATGTCATATAAATAGAATAATAAAAAATGTAGTCTTTGTTGCCACCTTCTTTCATTTAGCATAATCTTTACAAGGTTCATCCATATTGTAGCCTGTATCAGCACTTTATTCCTTTTTGTGGCTGAATATTCCATTGTATGGATATACCACATTTTGTTTATCCATTTATTTGTTGGTGGACACTTAAGTTGTTTCCACCTTTTGGATAATATGAATAATGCTACTATGAACATGTGTGCAAAAGTTTTTGTTTGAACATTGTTTTTTAAATTTGGGGTTATATACCTATGAGTAGAATTGCTGGGTCATACAGTAATTCTGTTTAACTTTGTGAGGAGCCACTATTTTTCACAGCAGCTACACTAACATTTTACATTCCTACTAGCAGCGTATGAAGGTTCCAGATTCTCCACATTTTCACCACAATTATTTTTCTATTTAAGAATTATTACTATGGGGGCGCCTGGGTGGCACAGCGGTTGAGCGTCTGCCTTCGGCTCAGGGCGTGATCCTGGCGTTATGGGATCGAGCCCCACATCAGGCTCCTCTGCTATGAGCCTGCTTCTTCCTCTCCCACTCCCCCTGCTTGTGTTCCCTCTCTCGCTGGCTGTCTCTCTGTCGAATAAATAAAATAAAATCTTTAAAAAAAAAAGAATTATTACTAAGGTCATCTTAGTAGATGTGAAATGGTTTATCGTGTGTGTTTCCATAATGACTGAATGACTAAGGATGTTGAGCATCTTTTCGTGTGTTTATTGACCATTTGTATATCTTCTTTGGAGAAAGGTGTATTCAAGTCCTTTGCCCATTCTTAAATTGGATTATTTGTATTTTTGTTGTTGAGTTAATAGAGTTCCTTATATATTTTGGATACTGGACTTTTATCAGCTATATGATCTGTAAACATTTTCTTCCATTCTGTGGGTTGCCTTTTTTTACTTTCTTGATAGGGTCTTTTGATGCATGAAAGATTTTATTTCCATGAAGTCCATTGTAGCTATTTTCCTGTTTGTTCCTTGTGTTTCTGATGTCATACCTAAAAATCTATTGCCAAATCCAAGGTCATAAAGAGTTTTAACCTTTATGGTTAGATCTTTGATCCATTTTGAGTTAATTTTTCTATAGAGTGTGAGGCAAGGGTCCAACTATATTCTTCTGCATATGGAATCTCTCCACATACCTCACCGCCATTTGTTAAAGACACTATTATTTTCTCATTGCTTGGTCTTTCCACCCTTGTCAAAAATCAATTGATCATAGATGTATGAGTTTATTTCTGGAATTCCATTTTTGTTCTTTTCATCTGTATATCATCTATGCTGATGCCAGTACTACACTGTTTTGATTACAATAGCTTTGTAGCAGGTTTTGAAATTGGAAAGTGTTAAGTCCTTCAACTTTGTTCTTTTTTTTTTCCTCCAAAATTGTTTTGATTATTTGGGGTTCCTTGTAATTTCAGATAAATTTTAGGATCAGCCTGCCTATTTCTGCAAAAAGGCAGTAGGAATTTTGATATGCATTGCAGTAAATCTATAGATCTACTGGGAACTATTGCCATCTTAGCAATATTAAATCTTCCAATCCATTTATTTGGGGCTCCCTTAATTTCTTTCAAAAATGTTTCTTAGTTTTTAGTGGGTGAATCTTGCACCTTCTTCTTTAAATTTATTCCTAAATATTTTATACTACTTGATAATATTATAAATGGAATTATTTTCTTAATTTTATTTTTGGATTGTTCATTTTTATTGTATGGAAATGCATATGAATATTTTGCACTGGGAAGAACAAAGAAGTTATATTGGCTGATGATTCTTTTTGCTCTAAGGATTATGGAAGCAGCCTTATTTATAAGCTCTATAACTTGTATTTGAGCCCATCCACATCTGCTGATTTACAAGGAAAGAACTGATATAATCAGAAAACGTCTGAAATGTGTTTCTAATGGGTAGGAGATGGAAGGATTTAGGAACACAGATTTAAAAAATCTTTTCTAGATTTTATGATTCTGACTATGCAAAGTAAGCAAACAGCTTTGCCAGTGGTGCTGAGAAAGAGGTTGAGTTTTCTAAACTGTGATCCAGAAAACATGGGACAGAATATGTCACAAAAAGTCCTGCAAGAATGTATTTGGTAGGGCGCCTGGGTGGCTCAGATGGTCAAGTGTTTGCCTTTGGCTCAGGTCATGATCCCAGGGTCCTGGGACTGAGTTCCACATCAGGCTCCTTGCTCAGCAGGGAGTCTGCTTCTCTCTCTCTCTCTCTCTGGCAAATATATAAATAAAATCTTTTTAAAAAAAAAAGAGATAAAATTGTAGATAAGGAAGGCCTTTATCACATGTTCTGCTTTCAGTCAAATAATATTTCTAACACATGTCTACATGGTTAAGAGATTCCATTGCTATTACATCTTAATAATGTGTATTAAGAAAATATTATTTAAAAATAAAATATTTCTGGGGCACCTGGGTGGCCCAGTTGGTTAAGTGTCTGCCTTCAGCTCAGGTCATGATCCTAGGGTCCTGGGATCGAGCCCTATGTCAGATTCCCTGTTCAGTGGGGAGTCTGCTTCTCCCTCTCCCTCTGCCTCTGCTCCCTCCCTGCTCACGCTCTCTCTTTTTCTCTCAAAATAAATAAATAAAATCTTTAAAAATAATAATAAAATATTTCCCCCAAGCCATCTGCAATTTGCTCCTGTGACATCATCACCTCCATTTCTGAATTCTTTCATTTATTTATTTTTACTTATTTTATCTCTTAAGAGAAGGAGTAAACAACAGGGAAGCTGCTGGGAAGCTGCTGTGCTAGACTTAATTCTGGCCAAGAAGACTTTGGTTGGTGATGGGGAAATAAATTATAAAAACCTTGCAAGAAAGTTGTAAAGTCATCTGTGAAATTGTAATACTGAGCATAGTTAAATGTTTCTCTAAGACTTTAGAAAATCAGCTTTCAATTTATTATTGATTGCCAATTTTATTAGCGTGTGGTGAGAGGAGTCTTATGTTAACTATTTGGCATAAGATTTATGTTAGGGCCCAGTTCTAAGTGATCTGTTTTTGTCCAAAAAAGAGCATGTCTCTGTTTTTTACATGCATGATGTAAGCTATGTCCATTGGACTAAGTTTGCTAATTATGTGGTTCAAGTCTTCTCTGTCCTACTAATTTTTAGGCTACTTATCTTAGCAATTTTAAGTGATGGATTAATATCTTCCCAATTTCAACTCATACATTTGTCAGGTTTTGCTTATATGCAGTGCTGCTAGGTACATATGTAAGTACAGGAGTGCCATATCTTCCCAGAAAATTATTCATAATGTCATTAATTAAATTATTCATTGAATAAATTGTTTCTATTATCATTAAGTATGCATATTTTTTCATATTGTCCTGAGTAAATTGTTCATATTATTAAATAATTATATTTTTATATTATCATTTTATAATTTATATTTTTTTAGTCATGTAATATTTTTTATCTTAAAATCTATTTTTTTCAGATATAATTCTTACTACACCAGCTTTCTTTTATTTAAAATTTCCCTGGTACAGTTTTTCCATTTCTTTACTTTCAAACTTTCTGTGTACTTAGGCTTTAAGTTGTTTCTTGAAACCATAAATAGCTGGATTTTTTTGCTTTTATAATCCAATCTGACCATCGCTGTCTTTTAATAATTAAATATTTACACATATTGGAATATTTTTGAACTTATTTTTACCACTTAATTTTGTGTCATCCTTTTTCACCTTCTTTTGGACTGATCCAGGGTTTGTTTTGTTTTTGTTTTTAATTTTTTTTCACTTTTCCTTTCTACTTGTTTGGAAGTTACATTCCTTTTATTATTCTTTAGTAGTTGCCTTTGACTTTATAACTTAATAAATTAACTTTATAAATGCTGTCTTTCCTCTACAAAAAGGTCTACTGCAATTTTGATTGGGAACCTGGGCATCAGTTTTGGGAGCATTAACATCTAACAAGAATGAGAAATTCTTAAAAAATAAATAATTAATAAAAGAATCTTATCTAATTGCATAGTCTTCATATTGACTCCTACAGTGACGAGGAAGAACTTGGCCCAGCTGTTGGGAGTGCTGCTAGTGGACAGAATTTCGCTGATAGATTTTTCTGAGATTGCCTTAGCTGCAAAGAGCTGCTTGGCCCAAGAGCTTGCACTTTTAGGCAAGACCTCATCCAATGACTGATGGAGGAGGGTCATAAAGGCCTAGCTATTTCTGCCCAGTGTGGGAGAACTCTGATTGACTGTTTTAGCTCCAGCTTGACCTCTCCCTCCTCCCAAGCTTACTTCCTTCCCCACCTTCCACAGGTGTTGACTGTGAGAGCTCTCCCTAATAAACATCCCATGATGAATTCTGTCTGTCTGCTTCCTGGAGAAATTGGTACCAGGAGCAGTCTGGGAGCACAGATGGTAAAATCAATTTAGAAGTGGGTCATTTATAGCCTAATTGCTGGTAGGTGGAGCACAAATAGCCCATGGTACAATGTAGAGATCCAATTGTCACAACCTCCGGTTTGGGTGCATTAGAATGTCATACCAGTGAAAGGGTATGTAAGACCTAGAGCAAAGTATCAGGCTTTTGAGGTAAATGAGGCAAATAGTAACTTCATAGCCAATGAAATTGAGTGGCTATTGCTAAGCTCCACCGACATTTAGGAAAAGATAATAAAAGGGTGAGAGCATATAACAGGCAACTGAGAATAATATGTGAAAGCAAAGGACTTCCCAGGTATCACATGAAAAGGCTCAGCTCCTGAAGGATAGCAGAGAAAACTGACCACCAGGACCTAATCAGCAGAGCAGCCAAACTCCAAATATGGCTGAACTTCCAAGTGTGGCAGGTATGTTCTGCCAAGGTCCTTGTTGGGAAAAAAATGAGGTCCTTAATTAGTTATTCTCAACAAATTAACTTCCTTTTACATGGGCTACTACACTAATACATTAGGAAAGACAGTGCAGACAGACTTTATATTCCATTCAGCAAGACATATCTAATATAAAGTGTATATAAAGACATATATGCTTGTGTATTGAATGGAGAAGTACAATGGACGCTATCACTCAATGAACAGTTAAGTTACACTGTGCCAGGCATTGTATTAATTGTGAGAGATACAAAGATTAATCATGATAGAAAGTGGATAAGAACAGAATGCAGGGATGCCTGGCTGGCTCAGCTGGTAGAGCATGCAGCTCCTGATCTTGGGGTCATGAGCTCAAGCCCCATGTTTAGCACAGAGCCTACTTAAAAACAAACAAAACAAAACAACATTCCCCCCCCCCAATGCAAAAGTGCCATTCAGTAGATCTGTTTCCATCTGGAATGAGGTCCTCAGTGGCATGCCACAAACCTCAGGCTCGTCCATATCTTATTCAATATTGTTATCCATGATTTTGGTAAACATGTATGGGAGAGTTGTTTGTCACATTTGAGAATGACACAAAATTAAGCAGAACAGCAAGTACAAAAGATGACAGAATCAAGATACAACCAAGACTGGAAGCATGAAGGAGAAATTTAATATGGATAAATATAAATTTTATATTAAATGTACACACAGGATGGCAGGGGGACATGGCTTGATACCATTTCATGAGAAAGAAAGTTGGCCTTGAGCTCTATATCAGAGTAGGCTCTCAGAAGAGAATTGTATTGTTTGGGGAGTGAACATGATCCACAGAACACCTAGAATATTGTCTTCAGTTCTGGGCACCACATTTTTACTTTTTACTTTTTTAAAGATTTATTTATTTGAGGGAGAGAGAGTGCCTGTGCGCGCATGTAAGCAGGGGGAGGGGCAGAGGGAGAAGGAGAGAATTCCAAGCAAACTCCCACTAAGGGCGGAGCCCAGCTCCGGGCTCGATCCCAGGGACCTGAGAGATCAGGGCCTGAGCCAAAATCAAGAGCTGGTTGCTTAACTGACTGAGCCACCCAGGCACCCCTAGGCACCACGTTTTTAAAACACCGATCCACCGGAGGGTGTTGAGCAGATGGCAGTTAGGACATGAGGGATCTGGAAATCACACCATAAGAAGAGAGGGTGAAGGAACAGACCAGAACCTAGAGAACAGAACACTGAGTGGAAACATGATGGTTATCTTCAAGTATATTGAAGGACTTTAGGTAAAAAAGGGAGTATCTTATATTTTGCTCCAAACAACAGAATTAGGACCAATATCACTTTATGACAGAATTCCAAAGAAAAACCCTCCCACAGACCTGTGCCACAGACTGACTGGCATTGTTCAAGAACCACTTCGAAAGTATAAAGTAGGACAGGGAGGTTGGATTTGATATTCTCTAGAGAGTCTTTGGAATCTAACAGTCTGTGATTCCCTTCGATCAAAATCTGCTCTCAAAGCTTTCATTTAGACTCAGGCATAAATGATGGATGATAGATTTGTAGCCTCCCCATTCCTCTGGTATCCAGATTTTAACAGAGTTAAAGACGTGTTAAAGGGTTAATTTGCAAGCTTGCAGTGTGAGGCATTTTAGCCTACCGTCAGAATGAACATGGAGGAATCTGGAGCCCTTTCCACTGCCTTGAATTTGCATGGATGGAACAGCTTTCCCCCATGAAGCTCAGATCACTTTGCTTTCCTGGCACAAGGAAAAATTCTGCAAGAATAATGTATTTGTTGTTAAATCCTCTATTCCAGCAGAGGCTGTCATTGCTTCCCAGGGAACATCTTTACATCACAAAAGCATCAGTCTCCTTTTAAGATGAATGAATGAATGAACAAAAATGTCAATGCTTTCATTTCCTTTAGTCAAAAGCCGTGCTTACAGTAATAAAAGACAAACCAGGGTAACTGAGTATACATGAAAGAGGGAGGAAGTACCTAGTAAAGCTTACATTATAAAAGCTCCCTTGGCTGAAAGATTTGCCTGTCTGGATACAAAATTGGCATTTCAGAGCCATATAATTTATGTAAACAGTAGCCGCTAAGATATTTTATCTTGGTCATGTGCAATATCTAAAGAGAAAAAAACTGGAGATCCTCCTTGAGGACAACTTCCTGCTGGAGCTTTCTGGATGATTTATCCAGAGACTGTGTATGAGGTCACCTCTTTAGGTGGCAGACACTTCAGATATAATTATTACCATTATCTGAGTACCGCCTGAGTCTGGACTCAGAACCCCTCCCTAGCCTCTTAGGGCCGGCTGACTTCTCTGTAACCATGGCCGACAGCTGTCTACACACAGTCCTGCAGCACCCAGCTCGACTGGGAATGATTAGCCTGTCTTGAAGCAGCTCTTCCCCCACGGAGACTGGCTGGCAATGCTTTTCTTCAGACACAGCCTATGTGTGTCCCTGGTGCGATGTGTTTGCTGATCTCATAGACGTGTGGCAAGGCCGGCCTAGGGTTTAGAGCAGTACTTCAGAACATACATGCTGTTTTGGGGGGTGTGGGATGGGTACAGTGGTGTTTGTCTATACTTAGTATAATTCCTCACAGGAATGAGGAAACAGCAGATGAAGTGAAGGGGTTGGTAAGGAAGTTGGGGAATAAATAAAAATAGACTACACACAGTACGAGAGCCCAAGGTCACCTGTGTCCCATTTCTGTGGCCTTAAGTCACTTCAGGGAGGTTCAGACCCTCAAAGGCTTTAGAGGGTCCGTTTAGGTCCAGTTTCATTTGGGTTTTCCAATGGCCTTTTGACAGACTGAAAACAAGCTGAAAAGCAAAGACCACTGTCAAGAAGAGGAGAAGCCGTGGACAGCACAGGCAGTGCAGTCAATGCCGGAGCACTAAATCTGAGAAAAAGCTAAGACACAGGCTTGAGACTGACCAAGGTTCAGGTCCACAGGCACCAGGCATGCTGATGGACAACGAGGAGCTGGGAGCTGTTGTGCAAGCCTGAAAGGGGCTAGCAAAATGATCGCAGGCATTTCTGCCTGAGAAATTACTGTTTTATCTTAGAGGAAGCGTGGATATTTCAAGACTGTTTCTTGGGAATTCTGTACTTCTAGCAGGAGCTACCCAAACCACTGATCTGCTTGGAAACCAAGAGGTTGTGTTTATCTGTTCTGAGGTCTAACAAGTCTGCTTCACACTGCGGGAGGGCTTTTGAAGCACAGTTTCCAGATAGTATCTGAAAGCCAAACACACACACACACACACACACACACACACACACACACACACACACACACCAGGAGAGGAGAAAATAATCTGGGAGTAACCTGAGCCTGTCAGAAGCTGATAAGATCCAAAAAACCTAAATCCCTAATGATATACAGGGCAACTTGTAAATTCATTTACTGACTCCAAAACGGTCTCTTTCTTGTTGAACACATTTTTTTCTCTTTACATAAATTTTTTGACTGTTAGCAACTTGTTTTTTAAATGACATAAGAGTGCCCTCTTCTAATTGGTAAAAAAAACAATCTCTTGCATCATGAAGGATGAATCATTACAGGACCCAGACATCCCCTCAGTATCCAATTTCCTCCGCAAACACTTAGGTAGGAAAGTGGGTCAGAGGAGCCCATCATCCCAGTCATATTCTTTCTCACATGTTTAATTCAGCATTGTTTTGTACTTATAAGGAATTGTTACACTAATCATCTTTTTGCCAAATTGGCCATAATATAATCCACCTACCACTGACCAACCACAGAAGAAAAATTAAACAAACGTTTTGCTGTTGTTATCCTTTTTTTCCTAGGGGTTGAGCTTCTGAAGCCAAGAGGTCACTTGGATTATGTATACAACTTTGGTAATTGCATTCCTAGATTCTACAAAATGCCACGGTGCTCAGTGGAGTCCAAAATAGCTGTTGCAAACAATGACAATTACTGCCCAGACATTTTCAAACACAGCAGGTTACTGGCTGAGGCTGTGATGGAAACCCTAAAAAAAATATAAATATTTTGAAATGCTCTGTAAATCATATTGATGCCCCAGACACACAGTGGACTGTCTCGGAGCAGCTGAAGTCATTTGGAGGCTGTGAGGCTTTGTGGAAGGGTGTTGGAAAACTTTTGAGCTTGTTAATATTAAGCCCAAATGTCATAATTAAGTGACTTTTAAGTTTTCTCTCTCTCCAGGAATGGAGATCACAGTTCTGTCTGGTTCCCCTCACCCTGTAAAGGCCTCTACCCTATAAAAATGATTACAAACCCTCCAATTTCCCCACTGCTTCCATAGGTTTGGTAATCCTGGCATCCAATTGGATGACAATTGTTTATGGAAGGGAGGTCTGAGGCCCTTACCTCATGGGGATCTGAGAGACCTTGAGGAAAGCCATTTAGGGTCAAAGAGCAACAATAATGGCTGCCAAAGCCTCAAGAAATCTTGCTTAAGCACTCTGACACTTTCTGCTGCACTGGGTCAGCAGTGCAGAGGCATGGAGCTTTCTGTTTGGGATTTGGTGGGGCTAATTTAACCATGGCTGATTTCTGGAGGAAAGCTTCCATGTCTTATCCAGTCTAGGGCTAAGGTAAGAACTATAACATTAATATAATCTCACAGGACAACCTGCCAGAAAGGCTAATCTCATCCCGGGATACACAAGAGCCTGCTTCAAACTCCCATAGAGGCCAGGCTGCCCTCTTCTACCTTTAGGGAAGTGGGAAATTAGAGCTCTACCCAGGGCACAGCCTTCCTCCAAGAGGAAGAGTGGACCCTGGGTGAGTCTGGGGAGAGTTTTTTTTTCCTAATAAGTATATATTATGGATTGAATGTTTGTGTCCACACAAAACTCGTATATTGAAGCCCTAACCCCCGGTGTGTGGTATTTGGTAGTGGGATACTTGAGAAGTAACTAGTTTTAGATGAGGTCTTAAGGGTGGGGTCCCATGATGGGATTAGTGCCCCTATAAGAAGAGGAAGATAGACCAGAGCTTGCTTGCTCTCTCTATGCCCTCTGTGCATACACTGTGAACACACAGTGAGAAGGTGGCCTTCTATAAGTCAAGAAGAGGGCCCTCACCAGGAACTGAATCTAGCCAGCACCTTGATCTTGGACTTCCCAGCCTCTGGAATTGTGGGAAATACATATCTGTTATTTAAGCCACTCAGTCTGTGGTATTTTGTTATGGCAGCCCAAGCTGATGAAGTACACTTGCAGCTTAGGTAAATCCCTGAAGTCAAGTAAGTCATTTCCCTTAAATGTTGGAAACTATTAAAAACAAAGATATACCTAAATTTAAGTTCTTAAAAAAAATCTCATAACCGACAGAATGGGAGAAGATATTTGCAAATGACATATCAGATAAAGGGCTAATATCCAAAATCTATAAAGAACTTACCAAACTCAACTCCCAATGAACAAATAATCCAATCAAGAAATGGGCAGAATACATGAACAGACGCTTCTCCAAAGAAGACACACAAATGGCCAACAGACACATGAAAAAATGCTCCACAATTTGGCAACAGGGAGATACAAATCAAAACCACAATGAGATACCACCTCACACTGGTCAGAATGGCTAAAATTAACAAGTCAGGAAGTGACAGATGTTGGCGAGGGTGCAGAGAAGGGGAGCCCTTCTACTCTGTTGGTGGGAGTGCAAGCTGGTACAGCCACTCTGGAAAACAGTATGGAGGTTCCTCAAAAAGTTGAAAATAGAGGTACCCTATGACCCATCAATTGCACTACTGGGTATCTACCCCAAAGATACAAATGTAGTGATCCAAAGGGGCACGTGCACCCCAATATTTATAGCAGCAATATACACAATAGCCAAACTATGGAAAGAGCCCAGATGTCCATTGACGAATGGATAAAGAAGATGTGGTGCATATATACAATGGAATATTATGCAGCCGTCAAAAAATGAAATCTTGCCATCTGCAATGATGTGGATGGAACTAGAGGGTATTATGCTAAGTGAGATAAGTCAATCAGAAAAAGACAATTATCATATGATCTCACTGACATGAGGAATTTGAGAAACAAGGCAGAGGATCATAGGGGAAGAGAGGAAAAAATGAAATAAGACAAAACTAGAGAGGGAGACAAACCATAAGAAACTCTTAATCTCAGGAAACAAACTGAGGGTTGCTGGAGTGGAGGGGGGTGAACCAATAATACATTATATGTTAATAAAAATAAATAAATAAATAAATAAATAAATATTCTTTAAAAATTAAAAATTAAAAAAATATATTTGTCAGGTCCTGGGATAGAGAAACAAAACAAAACAAGACACAGAAAGACACGGGCCCTGTCTTCAAGGAACTTGTATTCCAGAAGGGGAGGTGGAGATTAATAAAGATGAGCTGAGTAATACATTTGCATTGTAATTGAGTACAGTATTTATTTACAACTTTTTGCTGTCTTTTATTTTTTATATGGCATGTACTATGCATTGCTTTCTCTTTCCCAATGAATGATTTGTGAAGGAAGAATATTACTATTATTTAAGGATCAGGAAACTGAAGGATTCACAGTTAGTGTAGAAGATATCTTGATTTTTCACTTCATCCAATGTTCCCTTTAAGATGCTCCTTGTTTCTCTGTGCACATGCCCCATGCTAGGAACTAACTGTTGAGAGACAGCCTGCTTCTCATCAGGCAGCTCTTATAGGTCCTGGGCAAGACTTGTTCAGTTGCTTGCAACATGAGCCCAATCGCTATGGTTTGAATATATGTGTGCCATCTAAATTCATATACTGAAATTCTAAACACCTATACTCCCTGCCCCAAAGGTGATGGTATTAGGAGGTGAGATTTTTGGGAGATGCTTGGGTCATGAGGGTGCAACCCTCATGAATGGGATTAGTGTTGTTATAAAAGCTCCCTTGCCCTATCCACCGTGTGAGGGTATGGTGAGAAGGGTCCAGCTGTGAACCAGAAAGAGAGGCTTCACCAGAACGTGAACATGCTGACACCTTGATCTTGAACTTTCAGCCTCCAGAACTGTGAGAAATAAATTTCTCTTGTTTATAAGCCACCCAGATTGTGGCATGTTTTTATCAAAGCTTGAATGTACTAAGATAACAATGGAAAGGAAAATGCCTGGGTCACATACCAAACAATGGAAAAACCAAGGCACGGATTCCATGACTGGCCCGCTACGAGGCAAGGCACAGTAGGTATTAACAGAAGAGGCAGAAAAAACATACCGACTATATAATATTGGGACAATATTGCTTGTTTCGGATGAAAAAGGTGCCCTGTAGTTTCCTTCCCTAGAAGAGCCCATGACAAGTCTATTTTCTCTCCAACCTGAAAATCTTTACGATAAAGATAGGTATAAAGATGAAGAATTCATTTCCATGCCAAATATTCTCTGGTCAAATACCTCATTCTTTAATATTAAGCTCTCTCCTATGGTGATTGATGTGTTCATTCTCTGGTTTGTCTCTGTCCATTCCTCTGTCCCTAGCACAGGTCTCCCCCACTACCTGAAAGTAGAGTGTTCCTATGAAACCCTTCATAAACCAAAATGATATAAAGTAGAGAAGTCATTACCATCAATTTATATGGAAAATTTTTTTAGTGTTCCTAGACCCAAAAAATAATCCTTCTTAGGCTTTTCTGATACCTTAGGAAACATCTTGCTAATGAACACACAAAATAAACTGAGATAAAGTACAGACACTCACAGACTCAAGTTCAGAGCTACGAGGCTGGGAGCGGAGGCTCTGACTGTAGTTCTCTGGAAGAAGCTTGAAGGCACCACTCTCACTGCTTGGGGGCCTCCGTAAAGGCTTGCTGCAAAACAAAAGCTGAGTGTGATTTTGGCTTTTCACCTTTTTTTTTGTAAAAGCAAAAAAATCTTCAGATTTCTTTTGGTTAGTGAAAACAGGTACTAATGCAGGTCTTTCGTAAAAGTGGCATAAGGCAAACTTTAGAAAAAGTGGGGGCTATCTGTACAGCATAATGAGAGGATGGTTGAAAGTACTACATCCCTGGAAAGGAAACATCTAGGCCTCCTCCCCCACCAGTATTTGTCTAACACACACACACACACACACACACACACATATA
>NC_048220.1:43783548-44013344 GCF_002007445.2 Ailuropoda melanoleuca
TATATATATATATATATACTCGGCCCCTCTTCTTGAGAAGGGCCTCCTCATCCATCATATGAGAGCCTCACAGACATATTTGGGTCATGTGGCCCTTCTTCCTTGGCTGTATACATATATACATACATATATATGTATTTGGGAAAGATCTTTTCTTATATATTTTTTAATTTATTTATCTGACAGAGAGAGAGCAGAGCAGGGGGAACAGCAGGGAGAAGAGGGAGAAGAGGGCTCTCCACTAAGCAGGGAGCCCAACACGGGGCTCTATCCCAGAACTCTGGGATCATGATCTGAGCTGAGGGCAGACGCTTATCCAACTGAGCCACCCAGGAGCCTCTGTAAATATTTTGAAGTATATACCCATTGTCTGCAATTACGATATGTAAAAGAAGTCTCCATAAATATTACCTTTCTTGTACCATCTACACACTACTAGTTGTTGGAATATATAGACATATTCTGAAAATAGACTACCTAAAAGAGATGGAGGTTCCCAGGTGTCACTTGCTAAACACCAGATCATCTGATTGTCTTGAGGATTAGACCTATCTCACTGTCTTCCTCTCCTTTGCTGAACTACACTATAGTGTCCTGCACATGACTTAATTCATGTAATTCAAGAACAACTTATTGAGTGGCTGGTAACTGCAAGATGTTGTGTCAGCTACATTTCAACATTTCCTTTAAGTGATGGTTTGAAGAGCTACTGGTTTACCGCCTGGGCACTGTCTCCACCACTTGCGGAAATAAAGTCTAAATGCCTTCATTTGACCTGCAAGTTTCTTGAGTTCCTTAAGGTTAGGAGAATTTCAAAAAGAAAGAAAGAAAGAAAGAAAGAAAGAAAGAAAGAAAGAAAGAAAGAAAGAAAGAAAGAAAGAAACTCAATCTAGTGTAAGTGAAAAAAGGAAGGTGTAGTATAAGGATTCAGAAGCATCTCAGAGCAGGAAGGAGGAATCAAACCCTTGGGCACTGTCATGAACTAAGGCAACTACTCCCTACTTGGCGCCTCATGGGCTCACAACTCTGGCTGTCTCTGTGGGTCTGCTTTTTCTCCTCTCTATTTAGATCAGCCTTCTCTGTGCCTCTACGCACATGAGAGAAGATGTCTGCTCTACAGAGCACACATTTACATGTCCCTCTAGTTCAGCCACCCCCAGAGACTAGCTGCATCCTTGAATCACAATTCTGCATTCGGAGTCCCACTGGCCCACCCAGGCTGAGGTTCCCCCTGATCAGCTACAGCCAAGGAAGAAGGGCCACATGACCCAAATATGTCTGTGAGGCTCTCATATGATGGATGAGGAGGCTCTTCTCAAGAAGAGGGGCTGAGCAGACACCCTGAAAGGCATCAAGTCAATTCCTTCACAATCTAACTTCAAGTCATGATTTCTGGGTGTCTTTTGTTTTCATACATTCACTGTGATCATCTCAAACTTTTTGTCTTATTAAGTGGTGCTTCTCAGTTTTCAGTTCTGGCTTCTCAATTCCCTCCTTAAATAAAGAGAGAAGAGTGCTGAGTCTCAGGATTTGTCAAATGATCTCCTGTAGGACTGATTCTTGGGAGCAGGTTTAGGAGATACTCTAAGCCTTGCCAGAATCTTCAGTACCTTTGCTTGAAGTAGAGCCAATGTTGGATTCTAGCAAACACGCTCCAGGAACAAGGACATACATTGGAGTATCACTGCAGTCACTAGTTAACAATCATCCAACAGGAATGATGATCCACCCATAGGAATATCCAAAGAGCAGCACATTTACACTCCAAGGACTGAAGAGAAGTGGCAGGCCAAGCCCTAAATGTGACTGAGATGGTGATATAGGACCACCTTAAGATTTACCAGAAGCCAAGGCAACAGCCCTGGGACACCAACAGCCTCAAGACCTTGCATTTTATGGGATGTCATCTGAACCTCACATCAACATGTGGAGAAGGCAAGTATGAGCTCCACTTTATCTAAGGAAACCATAGCCAGAGATATCAGAGAGGTGATAGACACAGAGGTAGGAAGCACCTCTTCTGACCCCTCATCTAGTGCTTTTTCTGCCACACTGTCACTTGTGCCCTCTGGCTGACCTGTGTTTCGATGATTTTTTTAAAGACAGGGCCGTCTGTGCTTCCAAGGGGATGGCAGCTAGGTTTCTGAGGCATAGGCATGGAGTACAATGCCGTTTTAGTATTCCGAGGAACAGATGTAAACAAGTGTGATCGGGCCATGGCAACACCATCCAAAGTCCATCTCCCTGGAAGCCCGGACCCGTCAACAACAATCCTGTCATCTTGGACAGCTGGTCCACCACACTCAAATGCCAACTCTTTACCTACTGGCAATTTCTGGCTTTGTATTTTGTCTTCTTTGGTGAATCGGTTTTTAAATTTGGTTTTTAAAAAACAATTATCTTGCTTCTTTGGTTAGATTAGTTGGCTTCCATTTCATTCTTTTTCAGGACAAGTCAGTGTATTGATTTTTCCCCTGCTGATAATTAATTTTACGCTGCCCATCTGAGCTGAATGGAGGCAGCAGTGCCTATGGGCACTCACAGGGTTTCTTGAGCCATATGCTCATTTTCAGAGATGGGGCTGAGCTGAGCCAGCCACATGTGGAGTCTGTTATTTGCCAACTGTGTTATCCAGTGCCTCAGATGGCGATCTGATCACTAGGGGGCAAGTCTTTCCTATTTGTCACCTGTGGAGAACCACACATTAGGGACAGCAGAGATGTCTGGTGACTATCTGCTTCCCTCCAGCACAGGACATTGACCTGGGATGCACTCACTCATGTTCTGCTGTCGTCCTGCCCCTTTTGGGGAAGGTCTCCATTTCACATCACCAATTGTTGGCCAACTTGGAATCAAAGCCAAAGCCATGTTGGGCCTTTTTTGGATGTTTGGCAGGTGACAATTGTATCAGAAGAGTCCTGTGAAGGAGGCCAGAGGTCTGAAAAATGTCTTCCTTGGCTGGAAGGCAGGAAACCTAACTCTAGGACTATTTGTACCATATGACCACGGAAAAGCTGACTCATGTCTTCATAACTCAACTTCTCTTCCTCAAAAATGGGGATGAATCTGTCCCTCAAACTTCCTGAGGCCACTGGGCAGGGTTGGGAGCTGAGTTCAAAAGTACCTGGGCCTTGTGGTATATAAAAAAAAAAACAACAACAAACCTCCCTGCTCATAAATAGGCATGATTATTCATCACTTTGTTACTGCTTCTCAACTTCTGGCAGAATCCCATTTCTCTCCTCTTGGACTGAGTGCTTGAGCTACTCAAAGAGCCAGTTTGTCCCTCCCTCCTAACAGACTGCCCGCTCTCAAATAATATTTATTGACCAGCCTCATGCACAGGGCATACCCCTGGCAGTTTAGACTGCAAACCCTCCGAGCACACAATGTTTCTAACGCCGAGTTCAATACAGCAACTAGAAATCAGCAATCAAGAATAAGTTGAGATCATCACCTTGGGCTATTTTCTGTCTGGCAAGTGTGTGCATCCAGGCTTCTGCCACAGGCCTTCTTAGCAAAAACCCTCTCTCCTTCCCGCTGTCTGCTCCACAGCCCAGGGGACAGCAGCCGGCACTCTGTGGGCAGCAGCAGCTCTCGTAACTGTACCTATTTTGGGCAGACACTGAGGGAAGAGGCGAGAATTCCTGTAGAGTTACATGGGGAAAGAAAGGATCTGCCCCAGATTTAGCAACTTACGCATTTCAAGTAGAAGAAGAAAAATTCTGAATTTTGAAATAGAAAAGAAAACCAAGAACAACGGAGTGTGTGTTTATACGAGCTAAGGAAGAAAGTTGAGGGATTGGGCTATGGTGATTAACGTTCCTGTCTCTCCAGGTTTGGATACCCCTATCTGTTTGAAGCAATGGCTTTTCCTCTTGATGCTCGGCAAGAGCTCCAGAATTTTCCCATGAGCTCATAAGGATGGGCTCTTTTCATTCCTCTAGATAAATTTGGAGGAGGCAAGATTTCACAATGCAATCTCAGAATAGTCACCCTCAACTGCAACCTGGCTAACAAGATTGGGTAGCCACGTGTGTGGCAGAAAAGAACATTCTATCTAAGGCAACATTTTCAGGAAGCATTTCCCCTTATGGGGGAAGGGAGGGAGAGGGTTAGGGAGACACGAAAATGCAGGGAAAGAGAATCACTCCATTGCTAGCACAATATGTTCTAACAAGTCAATATTTTGCTGTTTTTAGGGTGGATATGTCCTTCCAGGGCACTCAAATGAACATCCAAAATGGAAATCATCCATACAGTGCCTATTCTGGACAAGACAATCTCATGGCAAAAGGAAAAAAGAAAGAGCCAACCACCGAAGACCAGGATATAAAGTATATCACATATGTTCAAATTCCATTTACTAAATACAGTGAGTCATATGGCCAAGCCCAAAGGCAATGGGCAGGGAAACAAACTGTTCCATAGCAGGGACCACTTAAAGTCACATGGCAAAGGGCAATATGGCAAAACAGGGGAGAGCTGGGAGCAACAATATGTCCCACCACAGCCCTGTATCATAACGCACATATTTAGCTGGTATATTCCTATCCCGTGGGCTTAGGGTCTTTTCCCAGTATCTGCACAGTGCTTCAGAAGATGGCAAGTCCTTGTGGGTTTTCTTTCTTTTTAAAATTGTAGTACAATATACACAACATAAAATTTACAACTTAACCATTTTTATGCACACAGCTCAGTAGCAGAAGCACATTCATTGTTGTACAAGCATCACCATCATCTATCTCCAGAACTTTTCCATTCTCTCCAACTGAAACTCTGTGCCCATTCAAACTAACTTTTCACTGACCCTCCCCCAAGCCCCTGGCAACCATCCTTCTATTTTCTGTCTCTGTGAATTTGACTACTGTAGGTACCTCCTATGAGTGGAATCATACAGTACTTGCTTTTTTGTGACTAGCTTATTTCACTTAGCATAATGTCCTCAAGTTTCATCCATGTTATAGCATACGTCACAATTTCCTTTCTTTTTAAGGCCAAATAACATTCTATTGTAAGATAAACCACATTTTGTTTATTTATCTGTCGATGGACAGGTTGCTCTCACCTTTTGACTATTGTGAATAATGCTGCTGTGAACATAGATGTAACAAATATCCCTTAGAGTCTGTGTTGTTTTTTTTTAAGGATTTTTTTTTTAACAGACGTTCATTCTTTTTTTTTTTTTTAAGATTTTATTTATTTATTCGACAGAGATAGAGACAGCCAGCGAGAGAGGGAACACAAGCAGGGGGAATGGGAGAGGAAGAAGCAGGCTCATAGCGGAGGAGCCTGATGTGGGGCTCGATCCCACAATGCCGGGATCACGCGCTGAGCTGAAGGCAGACACTCAACCGCTGTGCCACCCAGGCGCCCCAACAGACGTTCATTCTTAAATATACGACAGGATCTAAGACAACACTTCATTCCAGCTATCGGTGGCAACAGATGCAATGACAGGGAATCCAGATGTTTTAAACAGGACTGGAATGACGGATCACCATTGCCTCAGGCACAAGGAACAGCTTCCTTGTTGCCAGATTTCTTAACTCCACCTGTGGCCAGGGGGCTCTTTCCTGGGACCTTTGGCCTTCACTTTCAGACTTTCTTTTGCTCCTCCTTCTGTTTCTGCTTGAAGGCTGTCCTTCCTTGTCCATCTCTTTGGCCTGTTTCTTGGGCTGCATCAGGGGCTTCTTGCCACCTTCATAGCTGGAGTGACGCCTGCCTCACCTTCCCCAGACTCTTCCCCAGACTGGAGGCCTTGGAGTCTATTTTCAATTCTTGGGGGATATATACCCAAACATGGAATTCCTGACACATGTGATAAGTCTACATTGACTTTCTGAGCAATGCCCATCCTTTTTTCATAGATGGCAGCCTTTCTCATTCCTACAGTTGCGGTAGGCAGGGACTTCTGCTCTTTAATTTCCTTGTTTTTCCCGAGACACCTATTCAGTCTCTCAGCTTGCTTCTTCTGGTGATGGAGAGTATTAATGAGAATTTCGGGATTTCGTCGACTCACTTTCTTTTCTACATACCGTTGATGATGGGTGGAGGCAAAGTTAGAAGCTCTATCAAACTGTGGGCTGAACCAGATTTTTCTTCAGGTACTGATAGCAGAAAATTATCCTACCTTTCTAGTGCGCTGCTGGTAGGGTTTTTATTATTATTGTTATTATCATTCTTTTTTGTTCTATGTATGTATGTTTTATTTTGTAAGGTAGAGGGGAAGAGAGCTTCTATCTTATTGCTTCATTCTGTCATCTTATCCTGGAAATCTGTTTCTTGAATTTTTGCTAAAAGTTGTAATTTACCTTCTATACCATTTCAGGGGCCTGTCATGAAAGAGAGTGCCACTTCAGGCCAAAATGTTGTTTTAAACTTTTTTGTGGGCTATTGCATTTTTCATAGCTTGTCAACATAGTAAAAAGTTCATTTTAATTACACTAACAACTCTCACTAGGAGCTGTTACAATTTCCTTTATATGGCAAGGCCAGTTCTGTGGGTTTGAATACCTTTGCTTTCATGAATAATTCAAGAAGGCAGTTAATAAAGATGAGTAATTGTTCATATGCAATTGGGGGTAAAATGATGGGCGATTATTCACGCTTTTCTCAACAGAGCTATGATATCATTTGGCCAGGCTTCTTCAGGCTCCCTTGCAATGCACGAAGGCTTTGAGGGTTATCTACACAAATCTCTGCTCTAAACTTGGATGGAACTAAATAAAGCATTTCTCAGACTGTTAGATATATGCTCAACAGGCTCAGCAGCCCTCAGCAAGGGAAGCTTTAAGTGATTAGTTCCCAAATATCAGGCTTCACACTCAGGCATGCTAGCCCCAGATGAGGCCTTCAAGACCTAATAGAGTCCCTTGGTCCTACAAACAGCTGCTTCCTGACCCTTGAGGCAGAGGCAGCTTCCAGTAGAGAGGCAAAATAATGCAGATTGTCTCTTGCCTCCCTGGTGCTAGCGTATGGATTGTGGCTCAGTTCTGGCCACTGCGTCCAGAGGGCAAATTTGCGGAGGTCTCTGAACCCTCTTCCTCCTTGGAACTGACGCAGCCACAGAAACAGCCTCCCCTCTTCACAAGCTGCTGGCTTTTCTGTGTGTGCCCCTGGAACTGCTGTCTCTGTCTTATAGATGAAGGGAGCTATGGACACTTAGAGACAGGCAGAGGGGAAAGGTGGGCGGGGAGCACCCGGGTCCTCCAAGATCTTGTGGCGCCATGGGCTTCCCTCTGGAACTGTCCTGCCTTTAGTGTTTAAAGCACTTGTTTAGCTTTGTATCCTTGTAATTAAAAGTCTTCTTATTTGAAAGTATGTTAAATACAAAAATAAGGACCATGTAGTGACTTCTACTAAAGTGAAGTGAAATGCATTCACTTTTTTTTTTCAGTTAAAATGTACCTTCTTTCAGCAAGGTACCTTTTATGGTAATAGTAACTGATAGATTTTTTTTTTTTTCCAAAATATCCTTACTTGGCAAAGTAAAACGTCAGCAACTCTACATCAGTCTCCAAAGTAGTTTTGAAATTTTACTGGTCCATGAAATCTAAAAGTCTGGGAACCACTTCTCTGACTTGAGAAAAACTCATTCTTGGACTAGGACTCAGAATTGGTTTTTAGCCTAGTTACTTTTCTTTCTGGCCACTCTTTACATGCAGGGCTTGTGAGTCCAACTCCTGCCCTGCACTTGGTTTCCTGCTTAGAAAGAAGACAAAGGAAAGAAAAGAGTACTTCTCTAAGCTTTAGTTTTTTTGACTGTGACATCGGTACACTATTGCTTGCTTTCTCTCTCTCTCTCTCCATACACACCCCCCTGCGTGCCCCCTCCCTATGTACACCGACACATGCATGCACAGAAACACACACACACACTTTCTATGGGGACGAACTCTTTCCTTACTATGTACCTACCCATCACCTATATTCACCATTTGTTAACATTTGCTCTATTTGTTTTATTGCTCTTGCTACACCACCCCATTTAAAAAAAAAATCAACTGCTGGAAAGCTATTTGCTAACATCACTACACTTCCCTGCAAAAATAACTTTTAATTACACATTTGATTCCACAGTTGAGCCTGGTTACAATTAATTACTAATGGTTACAGCTGGAAATTTTGCAATGGTGTTGGAAACTGAAGGGGAAGTTTGAGAGAAGTTTCATTAACCAGGGTAGCTTTTGACATGCTGATAGTAAAAAAAAAAATATGGCTGAAGTCATTTGCAGCAACAAGGCAGTTACACCAAGGAATGCTGTCTGATGCGACTAAGGCTCAAAGCAGCCATGGTCTGAGGGGCCAGAGGAGGGTTTGTTTTCTCCATGAGTTACTTGTTTTTATAACACTCTTCTGGGACCAACAAGCAAAGACCTGGATGTTCCTCTTCCCAAATGTGATTTGCAACAGAGAAACAGTACAGACACTGGTGATAGAAGAGTTGTTTTCTCATAAATCTTTGTCTTCTGCAGGCCTGCTACGTTCAACTTGCCAGAAGAGGAGTCTCTCGACCTCTCCCAGCCCCCGTTTCCTCCCCTAGAAAATCACTAATAATGAAGACAAGATAAGGGACAGAATGCACCTAGAATACTGCCTGGAAGACAGCCCATAATCGGTGCACATGACGTGGTGTACACAATTACGATTACTTTCCCCAAGTTTGATGACAGTATTGAGCAAATTCAATTTTATGATGAAAACAGAAATGTCTTGTTAATAATACTTAGTCATTTTTTTAAAGAGTCTTTATCTTCTAGAGATAGATTCCAAAGTATTTAAAGATGAAATGACGTGATGTCTGCTTAAAAAAGCCACAGTAGAGAAGAATAGATGGAAACAAGATTGGGCATGTTGATTACCGTGGAAGCTGAGTGAAGGAGGCATCATTAAACTAGTCTCTCTACTTTCGTATAGGTTTGAAATTTTCCAACATAAATAAAAAATGAACAAAAGTTGGTAATTTCTTGCCTAAAGGACTTTGAATTACATTATTTTCAACAGTGTAAGAAACACTTCTCATTCCTTTGCATCCCCTGCTCTTATAGAGGACATTGTATGAAATAAACACATTACCACTCATTTTTTTCTTCATTATAACTCCTTGAAGTTACCTCATCTGTCTGTCTTATCAGGGTTTTTCTCCTAGTCAATTATCAGCAATTGAATAATTATGAAGTTGATAAAAAAAAAAGATCAATCTGGTTAAACTATTGGGGGTGAAAATGTAAACATGTTTAAAGTGAATTTTTCTTGATTCACAGTGACAATGGACTCCAACAGTGTCCCTGACCATGGCTGTCATTGTTAATTTTGAGAAACAAGAATTCCTGGCCACCCAAGAGGGCTTTTTAAAATTGTTTAGAGAGTGAGGGTATGAATTTAAAATGATATGGTTCTTGAGGGGGTGGGAGGGGGAGGTAAAAATTGTGGATCTTAGGCCCTGTTCCAGCAAAACTGTTGGGAAAATTTTTTTTATTTGTGTCTTGATATATATGCGTATCTGATTTATTAAAAACCCACGGTGAAAACTCACACTTTGAAGTTAGATAAATAGAGAGTAATTATCCTCTTCAAAAGACATACTCTTAGAACTCCTTAAGATGGTAGTCTCCCCACATGTTTAAGTATCTGTTCACACGTCAACAACAACTTCCTTGAAAACTCTAGGAGGAAGATAGGCCAAGGAGGCAGACACTGGAGACTGGATCGTTAGCCCAACACAGCCAGTTACAGATCAGGTTCCTCTCAGAATTATCATTTAAGCAAATGGGAAATGCTTCAAGCTACATAAATGGAACACACGTAGAATTGTGTAAATCAGGGCACATCTGTATGGATGCTGACTCAGTGATGAAGAAGCATAACTCCAAGTCTTGCACACTCAGCCATAGCTTCATTAATGTTGCTGACAGACCTTGGCTAATTAGATCTCTGGAAGGACAGGTTTTGTTTTGTTTTGTTTTGTTTTGTTTTGTTTTTCTCCAGAGACTCCTGGAAGGAGAATCACCTAAGGACAGCTGTTTGCTAACTTCAGGGTCTGAGAAATGGTGTGGTTTCCTGGATTGAAGGGTTACTCATTACTGGGAGGTCAGAGATCTTTGTTCTCCCTAACAGATAACATGGCATTTAGGTGGTTCAGTTTTCCAGCTAATTTTAGAATTTGCAGGAGTAAAACATTTAGTGAAATGTTATATTAATTTTAAGTTGGATTATGAAGTAATGCCAATAGCTTTTAGACAAAACACCAGTCCTTTTGTAGATGCTTCCTTTAAAGTAGTCATTTACTCAAAGCATATTTGCATTGCCTTTTGTGGTATCACCTGATGTCAATTTATAAGGCACAGTAGATAATTGTAGCCAAAATGATCATATGCAGATTACTTACCAGATTTGGTTTTGGACTTTTGCAAAATTCAAATCGATTCTACCCTGGGAGATAGTCCAAACACAATTTAAAAACCTTCTTGAATGATGATTTTACTCTCACAGCGAGTACAGAGTGATCTCCAGTAATTACTCTGAAGGGGATAATATTCATCTGGAGTGTTAAGTTCTAATGCATTGATTTAAAAATCCAGGGGTGCCTGGCTGGCTCAGTTGAAAGAACTTGGAACTCATGATCTGGGGGTCGTGACTTTCAGCCCCACACTGGGTATAGACATTACTTAAAAAATGAATAAATAAATAAACCTAAAGAAAAGCCAGACATAATAAATGGTACGTACATGTAGTTTCTTGAGTTGAGATCAAATGTGGGATGAAATAAAACAGTGTGTCTCCCACTATTTCCCTCCAGCAAGTTTGCCACATTGGTGGGAAGTTGGACCCTAAGCATAGTAGGTAATAACATCTCCCTAGCCCAGCCCACATTCAGAAAATCTTCAAAACTAAATGTGGCTCTAAGTTATAATCTTGTTTCAAAATTTCAATATATACTTTCTCTTTTTAATCTCAAAATAAAATATTTAATTTCTCAGTTTTGCTTTTTTCTGTTCTAAAGCTTAAAACTATGAATCATATTATTTCTTATTGCAATTAGCTTGGCTGAAATAACATCTTCTGTTTTGCTACCCACTTTAATTCAAACTCATTATATTTTAGCCACTTCTGTAGGTGTTTCTTCAATATGTCAAATAATATTCTTGTATGTAGTTATTACCTAGATACCTAGGATGATTTCCCAGATACATTTTTTTGAAGTTGAGTTGTCCTCCTGCTTTGTTTTTATATTTAGATACACAGCACCAGGCTGTTTTTATATTTACAATAATATAACCCCCCTAAAACAGGGAACTAAATGTCTATTCATTCACATCAGATTCATTTGAATCATTAAAAATAAAATACCCAAACTGATGATGGGGAAGAGAACAGTAAGTGTTTTGATTGCCATTCGACCACAAAAACATTTTAGTGTACTTAAGCTTTAGTTTTCCTTCTCCCTAGTCCCTGGCTGGGGAGGAGTTGGGGCAGAGGGGCAGAGGCACATGAGGTCCATCTCACCAGGCTGAGTCAGGCCAATGCAGCTGTTGGCCTGGGCACAAGCGTGGGCGGCCACCTGTGGCTCCCGGCACAGCTGTTTGGTAGAGGGCCAGCCAAAGCCCGGTCGGTGGGGTGGAGGCAGGTGGCCAGTTGGGCGGCCAGTACATTCTGGCATGGGCTGAAAGAACACCTGGTTCCACTCTGTAGACCCACCACAGAAGGTCAAAGAATGTGCTTGCTGGCAGCAACCTGATGGTCCAGCTCTGACTGAAACAGAGAAACCCACCTTTCTTGAAACTTACTCGAAGCCAACACAGGAATCATTCTGCTCCAGTTGTGTTGAAATAGGTCAGTGAGGCCATCTGGCATGTCTGGAAATGGTGTGGGGGGCTGTCAGACAGGAACAGGCTCTGGGATTCAAAACAGGACATTTCAGGGGAGGTGAGAGCCTTCACTTGTATTTGGCTGCTAACTGCCATTGCAGACAACATCCATCCTTGAATATCTCTGACCTTCATTTTCCTCCTCTTCCCACGAACTCTAACTACATGCTTAGAAACCACTTTGGGTCCCCATGTATAATTTTGTCACCAGGCATAGGAATTTTCATAGTGAACACCACCACCTACAGAGAAAGGAACCCCAAGTTCACCCTTTCATGACCCCTGAAGCCCTGCCCAAGGCCTCAGGCCCACTGCTTCCCAGGAAGGAGGAACCCATTTTCTCTGGCCTGTGAGTTACTTTCTTTCTGGTAGAGGAGCATCCTTCCAAATTTTCTGGTCCCAGATGTAGACCAGGCAGCAAACTTCTTTGTGCCAAAGAGTGTCACACTCCCCTCACTGGTTCTATGACCCCTGACAGCTTACTCAACCTCTCTGAGCCTCAGTTTTGGAATTGTAACTAGGGATTGACAGTACTGTCCTGACAGTTTTGTTGTAACCCATCCAATGAGAGAACATTTGTTAAGTGCCTAGCATAGAACCTGTGTACAACAGGTACTCAGCAAATATTGGTCATATAAATGAATGACCATGGCTGACAACACTCTTCAGAAACAAAAAGGCTACACCTGGTCTGGACTGGCCCTGGGCTAGAACTCCTGGTGACATCTTTGCTTGGGATTTCAGGGGCCTCATCTCACAATTACTGCCCTTTGGGCCCATAAGGTAGCCTGCGATGCACAAAAGCCCGGACCAGGCCTTTCCAAGAATTGCATTGGCCTTGAGCTAGTAGAAGCCACTATTCTTGAGCCATTGACCTGAAGAAGGCAGTCTGACTTCTGAGAGGACTGCAGCTGGTGGGATAACTTCCCCCTCTTATGTGAAACGTCTCTAAGGTAAGGTATTCAAACCAAGGTCCAAGAAGAGATCTCTGGATTGAATTTCACAAAACTTAAAATCTGGAGTAATGAAATCTTGACCAGTCAAGCATGATGTTCTGTGCCCTGAGGTGAACGGGAATATTCAGGCTCCCTAATTCTTGGAGTCTGGACATCAGGCGCTATTACCCTTGTGTAACCACACGGTGTTGTTCTGGTAAAGTTAGATATTGCCCTGGAAATTATCTCTCATCTTTTATGCAGCTTAAGCCTTTCAGTGGGCTAACAGGAGCCATCAACCAAGAGACAATACAAGCATAACCTTCGTTCCCCCAGAGTGGAGCCAGCCCTCAAACTGAGGCCTCGATTTTGGGCCTCAGATACCATCCGTGGATGAAATGAGGGACAAAGAATACTAGAAATAACCCTCTGAGAAAAAAATGGAAGACCATTTTCCTTTTAAGTTACAGCTTGGGGTTTTCAAGTCTGAGGTATAAAACCGTTGTGAACAGCTGTTCTTTCTGAAAACATATGTTAGTTTATTCCACACATTCTGATGATATGAATGAGACAGAATTCTGAACACAGCTTATCCGTCCCTTTTGTATTCAGGGACTTATCTTTTCTCTTTCATGCATGCAACCACTTATTTAGAATTTTCTAGGCCTCCTGGACTGTGACTTTTTTTTTCTCCCTGAGTTACATTTTCCCCCTTTCTTTTAAAAGTAATGAATATTATCCTAGTCACACCAATTCACACATTTTTGTTATAAGTATCAATACCCAACTTTCTTCCTAATCCACCTGAAGAAAAACGTCACCTGGCCTTTTGGAGCATAAAAGCTTAAGGATGATCCCAGTGCTCTCTGGAGAATGGCAGAGATCTCCACGGAGGGTGGACTGTCCTTGGAGTCAGTACCCTAAGTAGGAAAGTACCCTTTAGATATTTTAAAGGGATAGAACAGTTAACTGGAAGCTTAAAAACAACTGTAGGTGGACAGATAGAGACTTGTATCTGAGGAATCTAAGCCAAGGCGAACCATATTTCTCGTTATTCCCCCCCTTGCCAACCCCTAGAAGTACCCTTTGCAAATGCAGTGGGAAGTTGATACAGCTTGTCCCAGAGTCTTCTCATTCACTGAGAATTCATAATACTCCAGCCACTTTTGGCTCCTAGAACAACCCTGAGGATATACTCTCCAAGACTATCTAATCACTGTACCTGATTTCTTCTGGTGTACCAGGTTGAATGAGTGTGTGGGTGGATGTGGAGGTAAGTAGACTGAACCATAACCTGCTTGGGCATTCCACATCTTCTTATGTAACTGATGAAACTGTCGTTATGAACATACTCAAATAGCTAAGCATGCAGGAGGGTCACCTTCACTTTAGTTGCTGAGTTTCAAAAATTGCTGAGTTACCTCTGCACATGATAGTACACCCCAGCTCAGCAATGGCTGAACCATTAGCTCAGCCTCAGAGGAAACGCCTAAAGGGGGAAAAGTACGTCCCTCATGTTCCTAAGCTCCCCATTGAATCTGAGTAGAAAAATCCTTCTTCAAGTACAAATACTTCTGTTCAGCACCTTTTCCACAATGAAATATCTTGCATCTTTTTCTATGCTAAAGAATTTACATGGAAAGCAAAAGAAGGAGGGAGGCAAAAGAGTCATGGATCAATCTGGACTTCCTTTCTAGTCAGCTATTCTACCTTTCTAGGGTTAGAATAGTTGACTAGTGGCATCTGGGGATAGAGAGCCACCAGAAATACCGAAAGCCCTTGCATTTAATAGTACTGAAATACAAATAAATGCAATCTCTGAGGAGGGTAATAAGGGTGCAACGAATTATCTCAATCCTGGATACTACCTGGATAATTTGGAGAGTGTAGTGCGGTATTCCAAAGGATAGGTGCCTTCTACTGCAAGTTTAACACCAGCTTTTCAGGGAATAGAAAACTTTCATCTGAATCATTCTTACAAGCTGAATTTTTATTTTTACTAAATTATCTATGTTAAAAAAAAAATCTGTGCCTGGTGTGGAATTTCACTCCATCAAGTGTTACAATGACTTTTTCATTTTCATTACAAGCAGGAGAATGAATGTAGGACAAGTGTTAGGAAACATGGCAATAAATTAGAATATAATTTACAAAAGCAAAAAAAAAGTAACAGTGTACCACATTAATACTGAGTATAAAATAATAAGCAACAACTAATCACAATAATACAAAGGTAATTTCATTCTGTATTATTAAGGATACCTATGTGACATTCACTCGAATAAAATTCCTAATGAAATAGACTGTTTGGGGAGTCATATGTATCTCAGTTGGGTATATTCACCTTTCCTTTTTTGGCAGGACTTCATGCCAATGGCAGATACTGCCCTCAGCCATGGGATACCAGTTTCCTTGGGGCTCCCTAAGTAGTCCACATAGCATGCTACTTTCGGAGGGCCTTCTGTGGTGGCTCAGCCTCCACTGACAATCCTGTTGCTATTATTTGGAAAGAGAGCGTATCATGTAGCCATGTGGTTGACTACAGAGTTGGCAGTGGTATTGTGATGTGCTATAGAATATGATTTGTTTCCCCACTCAGGTTTAGTTCTGTTACATTCTGTGCTTGGTTCTTTCTAGCAGAGTAATCCGATGCTGCACCTGGAAGCTCTCTGCTCCTGGCCTTGGGGCTTGTGCACACTCCTGAGGGAACACTAGCTGCCCCCTCTTCTAACGTCAGTCAAGGGAGCCCAGGGCAACGGTCCTCACAACATTCGTTTCCAGGTGAGGTGTAGAACAGACTTAAGTCAGTAATGTAAGAAATCTTTTTGGAATAAAAACATGAGCTGATATTTATGTTGGGGAGAAACAGATCCTGACAGGTAACCTATGCCTAAAATGCCACGGAAAGCACGCATCTTTTATTTCACCAGGGCACATTAGCACCAAGTTAACTGCTCTTTGCAAGGGACCAAGGGATTCAGTGCTGGGGCCATGCTCCTAATGGGCTGCCTCCCCTTCACTGAATAAATGGAGCTTTGGCTCGTCTTCTCAGGGCAGTATACACAGGGGTCCTGGCAATTTTTCTGTATTGTCAGTAGCTCTCTCTGGCAAGCTCAGGGACGTGAGCTGTGGTGTTGAGAGAGGAAGCAGCCAAGAAAATAGGGATGACCACAACGGAGTGTGCAGAACAACATCCGTGCTGACTGTCCATAGCAAACCTGAAGTTTAGGTTGGTTTTTGAAGTCTGTGAGTCTCTTTTCCTTTCTGAAAAAAACTAATCCTCTACCTTAGGTCACGGTGTGGGTGATACACCTGACATGTAGTTTGAGCACACACAGTGACAGGTTTAAGTCAAACATACTCTTTAACTCCAAGCAGTATCTTTACAAGGTAGCCGTTTGGCTGGAGTTTGAGCTGTTGGTGTGGCACGGTGTACACACCTGTAGGATACAGAGCACATTCATCAAGAACCTGCTGCAAACTACAAGTGTTCAAGTACAAAATATAACCAAGTACCCTTTCTTTTTTTCTTTTAATCCCACTGTTGAAGCTTTTGATGAGCATGATACGAAACTTGTGGATGGAGAAAATATGAGCTAGTCAATTTAATTTGGGATTCTGGATTTGATTCTTGAATTTGACTTGCCCAAGAAACTTGGTTTCACATTTAATTGCCATTCAGAGTATCCATTAAAAATACAAAATAGTTGGTTGAGTGACTATTAAAATTATGCTTTATGATCTTTAGGCTTCATGAGTTTTTCTTCTTTGGTTGTTATCCCTTGCCTACTTTAAAACTCACAGAAATAGCACATTTATGTGCAAGCACACGCATCTAACCCACACACTCAAAAGCGCCCGCACACACACACACACACTTGCTCTCATATAAATAAATGCCCTTCTGCCATATCAAAGAAGGGACATCTGGAACCCATCACAATTGTCAGCAAAAGGGTCTGCCTGGTTGTTACTGAGCCAGTCTATCTTTTGCACGGCATCATTTCAGTAAGCTCAACACGCGTGCAACAATCCAACGGGGCAGAAGCTGTTCTGTGGCCGGTGAGGATGTAAACACAATTGAGTTGGGGTGACTCAAAGAAGAACTGAGGCATCCCGTGTGATGGCAGCAAAGGGCCTGGTTCTTCAGTCTCTACCATACCCCTGGTCTGGCTTCTGCATGAAATCGAAATGTTTTTCTCTTAAAGTTTTAATGGAAATCTCAGCTTCACTTGCACAATGGCAAGTTGGCCACAGTCTTTAGCACAGAATTTATAGACTTGCACAGCTGCAGTAACTGATGCACTGCCTTCAACTAAGTCCTTCACTGTTGTTCAGTTTAATAGAGTTTATATATGGCTCACAGCAGTGTTCAGAACAGGGGGATTATTCCTAAGGAAATTAAGTGGAATGAAGAAAAATAATACAAACTTTCATTACTTTTGATTTATAATTGCTCCTTAAATTACAGTTAAAAGCCCGTTTTAGAATTTAAATTGTGGTGCTGTTGTAGTGAGATAAAGTATAGTAAATATTTTTAAGCTATGACTTAAGGTTTCTGAATCTTCTTTTACTTCCATAGTTGACCAAGTCATAACAGCTACATTTTAAACAGTTTTAAATACAAATGGATTCAGTGTCATTGCTAAGTCCATAATAAAAATTATCTTAATGGTCCAGGAGGTAAACAGGCTATTGGATTTACTCGAAAGAACACAAACGTTCCACAGTAAGCAAGTCTCCCTGTGTTGTTTGGATCTCTCCGATCTGGCATTCCCTCCTTAATACTGTGTCCAGCACTTTGGATCAATAAATCCCACTTCACAGAAGTTAAAATAATATTGAAATCCTGTCAGCTAGGGCTGACCAGTGGTTACGTTTTCCACAGGGTAATACATTTGCAAGGACATCAATCCTCTTCCTCTGGGTGGCTCTTTTTGATGGACGCATTTCCACGATGAAATGACAAGGCGCTCTCTCTGGCTTTCCGTGGGTCAGTGTCCTTGGCAGGTCTTACAACACATCTGTCTGAAGTATGCTCGACTACAGAACTTGAACTTCAGCACCAGTGGGCAATAAGCCACTTTGTTCACATCTTTGCACTCTAATGAATGGGGGCAGAAAATGGAAAACAATTAGAGGCACATAAACAAGTGCATAAACAAGCCGATGGGACTGCATGTTCGGCAAGGACCCCCCTGCACCAATCCACCTTGGCTTCCACATCCATGTGGTTTTTGTTTTTGTTTTTAAGCATACCCTGTCTGGTACAGCCTACCAGAAACATTCTTTTGATAGATTTTAACACAATTTAAAAAAAAAATGATTGCAAGGCTTTTCTCCCAGACTTTTATAAGTATGGTGCATGCCCACTGTGTCTTGAAAGAATTACCATTTGTTGGGATAAGTGATCACTTTAGACAGCTTGGAAACATGAGTCATTTTTCTTACAGTGCTTTTATTGCTTCTTTCTCAAGGGTTATTTTATTCAGCAGTGCAAGGTTATCCAAAATCAAACATGAGTTGCATTGTTTGATACCAAAGTACACATGTCTCAAGAGAATCTCTGCATCTGTGAGGCGTGGGGATGGGCCTGGGTGAATGAAAAGGATTGCTGACAGTGGCCTAGATTCAGCAACTACACTAGACAAAGAGGAAAACTTTGAGGGGTTGGCCTCAAATGGCAGCAGTCTGTGGGTTATGGAAACATGTAGAAATGTCTTTTTTTAATTTGGAAGTGAGACATGGCCTTCTTTTTTCCTATGTGTATTTTCTCCTCAGTGCTAGAATTGCCACAGTTGAGGTCTGCAGTTCTTGCAGCCAGAAGGTGAATAAATGATTCTTTCTCCATCTCCCCTTGACGCTGGTTGCAGAAGATGGGGCTAAGGGGCCAGTATAGAGAAGGGCACACCGGTCTTTGATCCTCAGCACTCCTCTCACCCCCATATAACTCCACTACTTCTAATAATGATATTCTTCTCTAGTCCTCTGGTCACTTTTATCTGGGGATTTTAAAATACTTTGTAAACCTAGTAATTAAATTTCCATATGCCTCCCAGAATCAAAGTTCCACCCTCATTTTTCCAGGTGGTTATACTGAAGCATCCTGGGTAAACTGCTGAAGGTAATTAGAATCAGGCAGAACACTGGGTGAAGTTCAGTGTAACAGGACAGTTTTGTTGTTGTTCCTTGCTTGCTTGCTTGCTTATTTGCATGTATATTCCTGGCTTCAGAAATCCATTGAAGTTCTAAGAGATCATATACATGGTACACAAGGCATATGATAAACTTGAGAAATTATATGCGAAGGAATGGGAAAGTTTTCCATTATTATTGAGAAGTAAGGCAACAATTTTATTGATCTCACGTTCCAGCTTTTTCAGTGAAAGACTTAAATTTTAAACAGGAACCCTCAATCTTCTGCAAACATAAACTCTGTCACCATCGAACTCCCTCACTCACAATATGACTTACAAATAATAGTTAGAAATTTGAATAGAAGCTTTCCGCACTAGTATTCCCAACAAATTTAAGTTTTGGCTGAAAGAAGGCCAGAGAGACAAGAAAAATTTCTTTAAAGTTTGAACTAAAAAAAGAAATCAGGTGATATTTTGTGAATCAATTATGAATTTGAGGTGAAAAGACCTCCACATATTTTAATGTGGAGGTCACTTGGCATTTTTTTTTCCTTTTCTCTCTGTCATGACCAGTGAAAAGTAATCAAAACAGGTTTAGACTAAGAACATTTTTCTCAGGGAAAAAAGTTTTATCAATATTACCAAGAGGGATATATTGTCAAGGTAAAGCAATCATTAAAATGATGAGAACAGCGCTTGGGTGGCTCAGTCGCTTAAGCATCTGCCTTACGCTCAGGTCACGATCTCAGGGTCCTGGGATCAAGCCCCACATCCGGCTCTCTGTTCAGTGGGGAGTCTGCTTCTCCCTCTCACTTTCCCTCTGTGCTCTCTCTCTCTCAAATAAATAAATAAAATCTTTTTTAAAAATGAGAAAAGCCAACACAGTATCATTTGTCTTTAATTCCAAATCACCATCCTAATGGGGCAACCCGCCAGCAGAGACTACCCCTCTCAGAGTTGGCAGCGGGGCTTGATGGGATTGTGTCAAAGACAAAATAAATTTTAGCCAAAATATAAAAATGATTTAATTGATACACAGAGAGAGGAAGACTGGTTGCTTTAATAGTACAAGGAAATAAAATTAGAAGCCAGGCTGCCCTGGTTTAATCCTAGTTTTCTCATTTACTGACTTTATGACTCTGAACAAACAGCCTCTCTGTGCCTGAGTTTTCCCCTCTGTAAACAGGGATGATGAGGGTGCCCACTTCCACACATAACATGTATATCCTATGATGCCACCTGGAGCAGTGCATATAAGGTTTATCAGCACTTGATAAATGTAAGACATTGAATTACGACTGTTATCACCTCTATTAGTTATTACCTCGTACCACCTGATGACAGTAAGTTGTCCTCTGACTTTCTCCATGAGGATGCAATATTTAGATTACTACTGAGAAAATGCTGTCCTATTGACACAAGTCAGTATTTTCTGGGGTTCAATTTTATTGGGAGATTCATTTCCCCATTCTTGGAAGACTCATTTCCCCATTCATTCCCCATTGCTTCTGGTCCAGGAAAATTGTGAGATAAGCAAAATACAAGCAAATTCATAGATTTTTCTTTTAGATTTAGACCTTGGAATCTGATTCCATAACATATAAAACTAATGAATACAAATAATCATAAGTTGTTCCTCCAATTACCCCACCATTGACCCATTCAGGCTATTACAAATATAAATAACTTGGGATTCAGCTTCTTAGGTGGGTGCTGGAAGTGAGAGGACTCTCCTCACCGTGCAGAGGCCCAGAGCACAGTCCTTTGGCCAGGAGCAGTGTCTAGCCTCGGGGTAGGCTGGAAGCCAGCTGCCAGGGTGTCCCTCTCTGAACTTTCCAATACCCCTCTCAAGTTAGTTGTCAACTAAGTTGATTCCAACCAGCTTGACTGAAAGCAGGATGTCATTTGGGTCCTGGGAGCAGCATCAAGTTTAGAGAGGCAGGCACTCCTTAGGAGCACACACGACCTGCCTGCCACAGCACCGTAACACAGTGGTGAGCGGCAGCAGATCTGGAGTGAGCTGGGCCGGGGAGTGCATTCTGGAGCGGCTTCTTCCCCGTATGTGATCATCCTGGGCCAAGTTCCTTCACCTCTCTAAGGCTCAGTTTCTTCATCTGTGAAGTAGAGACCCATGACAAGACCTGCTCTGCAAGATGTGGTGAAGTGAGGCACACATGGGATAGCACTTACAAAGTCCCGTGGCGCCTGGCACAGAGGAATCAGTCTGTTAGCTCCCGTTATTACCACCAACACATCTGCCTCTGAGATCAACCACTGTGTATTATGTCTCTGGGATCCCTGTCAAAATGTACCAAGGCTCTCAGGGAGAGGTACACACTGGCATGCATAAGCAAATTAACAAAAAGATATTAAACAGAGAGCAGGTAAATCATAATGGGGTGGGGTGGGGAGAGAGGGGGGAGGAGCCAGGGCTGGGGATGCCAAGATGGGGACAATAGGCCTTGATAAGACATTAAAGTGGAGACCCTGGGGCTGCCTAAGGACATGCAGCCTTGACGGAGTGTGGGGGCTCCCAGGAAGGAAGATCCCTGAGGAGAGACCCCATTCCTACTTCTTGGTTTTGCCTTCTAGAGACTGTCTAGACAGCGAGAATCAATCTTTGTACTGATGGAAATCTATTTACCAGAGAAGGTCAGCCGTGACTGGTTTTTCATTATCTCAGTCTTTTAACGTCACAAGAGCTTAATCCAGTAATGATCACATTAAAAATAATTTATTAGGTGCTTCCTATGTGCCAGGAACTGCCTGGTGGTTTTACATATTTATATATTTAGTCCTTTGACAAATATAAAACATCAGATTTACATAGATGGCTTTCCAAATTTATATATAATCCTTCCATGATATAAAACATCAGATTTACATAGATGGCAAAACTGAAGCTCACAATCATTAGGAAAACCAGGCTGGCCATACAGCTGGTCAGTCTAAGAGCTGGGACTAGGACCCCTCAGTTTTGGCAGCATTCTTGGCATGAAACTACAAAAAGGTTACTGCCTCTCAAGACTTCTGTATTCTTGGCTGTTACCAAAAGTCACGAGTCAACCCTTGGTGGCATCATTATCAGAAAATTTGCTCTGCCACCTTAGAAAAGGGGAATTAAAAAAAAAAATAACCCACACCCAACAGGGGGGCTTGAACTTACAATCCCAAGATCAAGAGTAGCATGGTCCACTGACTAAGCCAGTTAGGTGACTGGAGAATGAGCAGGGTTTCTTACTTTTTATTTTTTATTTTTTTATTTTTTATAATAATTTTTTACTATGTTCTGTTAGTCACCATACAGTACATCCTTAGTTTTTGATGTAACATTCCATGATTCATTATGAACAAGGTTTTTTAAAAGAAGGGTTCTAGATCACAGATATTTGAAAAAGCCTGAATACTTTTCTTCAGCTTTACAACTCCTTGTTCAATTGTGTAAAATGACATAAGTGAAAGGTGATTTGAGACACACCAAGAAGTTTTAAAGCTCCACTATCAGAAAGCTGAATGTAATCTTAAATATACTAGGAACAGTTTTAAATTATCCTGAGGCATTCAGCCCATCTGCCACTTTTTTAGCTTACCTAGAGAGGATTGACTTGTTGAGCTCTTGAATTGACTCATTGACATTCTGCTGATGCAGTCAAGAAGGCTTCATTATAAAATTTATTCACTAGTCTGCTTTATTCTCAAAGCCATTAAAAATATGAAATAATGTAAGTGATGAATCACTCAATTCTACACCGGAAACTAATTGCACCGTATGTTAACTAACTGGAATTTAAATAAAAACTTAAAAAAAGAAATAATCTTCTCACCCTTGAATCAATACACAATACAGCTTACATTTGTGATAAAAACTATTCCGGAAAAGCTCTGCATAATTAAACTACAGTTTCCCGTTGAAATCAAAACAATAATGTTCTGTTTTAGTTTCTGAATGATCTTCAGTAGGCATTGATTTCTAGCTAATCTCTAAAATATCTTAACAACCAAAAGCTTCTCTATACCTATGTAATACATAATCTGTAAATAAGCTACTATACTAGGAGACTTATTAAAAGGAATCCTTTAGTTAGAAACTTTTTGTAATATAATTACTCTCTAATTTATCTATTTGGAGGGGCTGATCTTCATTATCATATTTTCTTCATGCAGATACCCTTATATCCACGTTTTTTTAAGTACTGGAATCTAAGCCAGCAGGGTCAAGGATTTTTAAGATGAAGGAGCTTGACTTTTCTCTTCTGCCATCTACATGGTACCAGCTAAGTACTGTCCTGGGAGAGAAAGATAAGGCACTCATTCTACCTTTTCTCTTGTGATGCCATGGGAAGGGTGAGAGGTCCTACTGTGTGGTTTCTAGGGAATATTGTGCGGACCTAACTAGCTTCTCCTTTTTTATTTCCCACCTCTCCCTGAAAATAAAATTTCACTTTACCCAAGGCCAGATATTTCTAGTGGGGAGAAAAAATTTATGGAGTATTCCTTAATTCTTCTCAGGGACACTTGGGAGTATATCAAGGGCTGAAAGCCAAACCGTAGGCCCCGTGATAGGAACTAGACCCATTATTAGAATCTTAAGTAACCTGCCAGGTATGCTAGAGTGGGTGTCTCACTGGTAATCCGGGTTTTGGTAGAGTTGAATGATAAAATAAGACAACCTGTTTCATAGGCAACACATGAATCTACTTATCATTGATGTGCCAACAGGTTTTTTCCCCAGGTGCTTTAATCTTTCAAATCTCTGACCTAAAAGACATGATTTCAAAGTAGTCACACTGAACAGAGGCTTATAAATTTAGGATGCAATTGGATTCAGATTCATTGTGACTCTGAAGGCTTCACTTGGTCTAAGCAGTACAAGAGCAACTCCTGAGATTTGGTGCTTTTGCATAAAACCCTACAAAGCCTAGCTATCATTGGAGTGACTTGGGGTACATAGGGACATATCCTCTCATGACCAGGTTGGACCATTCAGCATCTTTCTATGGAGAATGCACACCCTGTGTGCCTAAAACTCTTTATGAGATTCAGAGGAACAACACAGTAAGTACAGACTTATGACTTAAGCACCTTAGGGTCTATCTTTTGGATTACAAAAGTACAACCAGCTGTGCCTCTGTCAAACTGCCCAGGGAAATGCAGAGCCTAGTGAGAGGTGAGATGGCAAAGGCTGTGCATGTGAATGCGCAGTGCAGGAGTCGGGGGTGAGCGGTGTGAACTCAGGATTTTTCCTGAAAAAACTATACTTGAGCCCTTGATACATTAGATAGTCAGACTGGAAAAGGATGAATTAACAAGTTTCCCTTGGGAACTTGACATGATCATTGCAGCGGGAATAGTCCACCAACTTTTCATCCTCAAAGTAAGATAATATCAACTATAAAACTTGATTCCAATTTCATCTTACCATGGACTAAGCCCTTCCTTTTTCTCTTTGTTTTCTCAGTTTCTCTTTACCCAGTCTTATTCCCTGGATGCCACCCACATTCATCCTCAAGGTGGTATGATCCCAACACAAACCCCAGGGTTCCCTGTAAACCAGACAGCCAGGAATGTGAACCTGAGTGCTAGGGTGCATTACGAGCTTTTTAAAATGGCAAAGGAAAAAACTACTCTTCCTCACCTCCTTCAAATCAAAGTCTTCAAATGACGTTCATGGTCTCTTTCACTGGTTTTAACATATCAGATGCTGTTTTGTTCTGGGGGTCTGATGAGATTTCTGGAGCAGTTCAGGTTTTCTCCTAGTTGTTCATTTGAGGGAGACTGAGACCCACCAAAGCCACTGTTAGACAGCCCGAGCTGGTAAACCAATGCACACTAACCACACCTTTCCTGGGTTGGTTACCAGCTCATGGCACACCAGGAATACAGTAGGCAGAAGGTAGAAGGTAATAACCTGGCAGCAGTAAATACTAGATGACAGAGTGCCCTGTGCTACTGAGAGGCTGAAAAGACTCACCATATAAACTACAAGCGAACCTGAAACTGCATAAGGTGAATAAAATGGCATTTGGGATAGAATTTCAGGTAAGCTTGAGCAGGATAGTCCCAGCTGCCAGATGTACTTTAAAAAATTACTCTGAGTAGTACTTTAGATGCAGTGATACCCAGTGTGTCTGTACTTCATTCTTGGCAGCAAATTAGAGTTACCTTCCTGATGGCAGTCTGTCAAAATCAAGCCTATAATGCTTTAACTCTTCACTGAAGGCTTTCAAGAATTAAACACTAAAGCAGATGTTGAACATGGCAAAACATATCTCCCTTCTTACTTCTCCTATTTCCCTCTTACTATTTATTTTTAATATCTTGATGCTTCACTTCTTAGTTTCATTCTCATTATTCTTTGTTGTCTTAACCTCCCTCCATGTCTTCAATCTCTTTCCATTGTTTATTTTATTTTTAGTTTTAAAAATTGTACTCAAATTCCATTATTTTATTATGCTTTTGGGGATGAATGTGCTTAACTTCCTTATAGATTCCTAAATTCCCTTATCATGATTTATAGTATCTACTAACCAAAATCTAAATGGGAGTCATCCTGGATACCTCCAAATCTCTCATCCCCATGTCTGACTGCTCATCAGTTTTTTTTTTAATTCTCCTTTCCATTTTATTCTTTTTTCTAATTCATTACTCTCCTTCTGATTTCTACTATATCTGCCTCAGTTCAAGCCTTCATCATCTCAAGTGTGGACTCTTCTTCCACACAAGGCTGACTTCTCGCTGCCCCTTCACACTCCTGCCATCCCAAGCATGTCACTCCCCAATTTACTTCACTTGTTCTCTAGAACTTCTAAACAGAGACCTAACTATCTTCCACAATGTGCAGGACCCTCCAAAACCAAGTCTCTGTGTCTCTCTTTGTAGCCACATCTCCACTGTCTGCTCATCTGCCAACCCACTGCACCTGTACTAAACTACCTCCAGGCCCCCCACGACTGCACATCCTTGTCCTCTGCCAGGAATGCCCAGCATCTGTATGTCTTCTTGGCAAATTGTTTCATACCTTCCAGTGCCCCACTCAAGCCTGAATTCTCCATGATGCTTCTGCTGATTACCCCCTCCTCTGTGTACTCATTATAACTTCTTTCTACTCTGTTAGAGTACTGCCCATATTGCGAAAATTATTTGTTGCCACTCCCAATAAACTGTGCTCCGTTTGAGGAAAAGGACCTTGTCATATTTCTTTCATAGTCTCAGTGCCTGGCACATAGTCAGTAACGTTTACTAAGTAAATAATAATGGTTGGGTGAATGGAGCACATTATTGAAAAACTATTACCTTGAGGGATGGACAGATAGATATATATGTGATAAATCAAGCTCAGGAAAATATTAATGCTGGAATCCAGGTGGTGGGTGTTCATTGTATAATTCTTTCAACTTTGCTGTTATGTTTGAAACTTTTTATTATTTTCATAATAAAATGTTAGAATGGGAACCAACTCCTAAACTGTGGCTGTTAAAACAATTCTCAAGATTCTATCCCTTTCACCCATAGAGATCCCACTGAAAAACTATATTTTAGACGCTAAGGGATCTCCCTTAGTCCTACTCTGTCTTGGGGTAGAGCTGAACTAGTTTCTTAGCAGCCTCCCACTAACAGTCAAGAGAACCTGATTCTGCTGGGGAAGAAGGGGTCCTCTTCTACTCTCCTGCAATAACCAGAGCCTACTCCTTTCCCCACTGCCAGACTTCTCTCCCAACTCTCCCTTAGTAAGAGGCATTTCTTCTCTCTCTGATCTGATTTCCAGAAGTCTTATTTATTTATTTATTTATTTATTTATTTATTTATTTATTTATTTGTTAAAACGATTTTATTTATTTGAGAGAGAGAACAAGCATGAGCAGGAAGGAAGGGCAGATAAGGATGTACTGTATGGTGACTAACATAACATAATAAAATTTTTTTAAAAAAAGGAAGGAAGGAAAGGCAGAGAGAGAGGAAGAAGTAAGCTCCCTGCTGAGCAGGGACCCAATGTGGGGCTCGATCCCAGAATCCCAGGATCATGACTGAACCAAAAGCAGATGCTTAACTGACTGAGCCACCCAGGCGCCCCCCAGAAGTCATATTAGATCACTCATATTAATTTCATGCAAGAACCTCTTCTCTTTTGAAATCCATGTTATCTGCCCATTTCATATCTTTATGAATGATAACTTATGATTTAATTCAACCATTTCATCCTCTTTTCCCAGAGCGCACACTGGGTTATTTTTCCAACTACACATTACAGCTGGTTCACAGACCACTTTAGTCTATGAAGCTTGCCTTGATCTAAAAAATTAAAGTCATGGTCTTCCATTTCAACTCTCTTAGCACTATGTCAACTGCTCCACATAACACCTTCTACCCTCCTTTTTTTTAGTATCTTCCCTGTAAGACTATGAACTGATAAATGCACTTGAATTTTCCATAATGAATGGCCAAAGCTGGCCACAACAAGCATTCAATAATTAGCTGCTGATGAAATGAGCTATAGTTTCAGGTATTTAAATGTATTCAATATATGCTATTGAAAAGCCAACGAGAACACAAAACAAGTTATGATAGACATACTCACTTTAAATCTAATTTTGTAAGAGCGATCATCTTTCTTTTCAATGAGTCAGCAGCTTTACGGAATAATAGTTCTAAGATTAGTCATATTTTGCAGGATTAACAATTTCCTAAAAGTTTCCTCCTTTACTAAGAAGGCTAAAAATACTATCTTAATTGCTTATTTCAAATTAATATTAATAAAAAGTGATTTGGCCAGGCAGATTAAATAACCATGAGGTGTTTCTCCAAATAATTCAAGAAACCTCAGATTAACACCATTTTAAGAGAATTTCTTTAAGGCGGAAGTAAGTCCAGTTGCAAATGATATTTTGCCCACCCTGAAAACTTTGCATCTCCAGCTGTGAAGCTTTTGTATGATATTTAACCACTAGAGAAAAGCTTTTGGGGAAATTACTAAAATGCCTAAGATGAAGCTATAAACATAATTTCAACATACATCTTGCTGTGGGCGTGTTAAAAAGCCAGTTATTTCAGCAATGACTGAGCCTGAATCTATTGACTCAGGATGATGGTCAAGCTAGAAGTGTTGCTACTTTATAACCAGAAGCTCTGTTTTCATGTTAAATACCCACCTTAAAAAGTGAATTAAAAATAGCATAAAAATGTACTTGAAACTGACATGTTCTTGGGCTCTGCCAAATCTGGATTCAAATACTGAGTCTGCTACTTCCTAGTCTTATAATTTGGGCAAGTCACTATCATTCTCTGTGCCTCAATTTCCTCATCAGAAATACCAACTCTTGGAAGGTTCTTGTCATAATTATAACATGCATGTGTATGCACGTACACACACATACACAGATATTTATGTATATGAAACATATAAGGCAGATAATAAATATAAAGGGCCTACCACAATACCCAACACAAAGTAATTTAATATGATAGTTATATCCTCTTTTCCACCTCAACCTTTTATCTTCCAACTCAGAAAGAAAAATGGACCTCCAAACCCATGTGATTGATTCCTAATAATTTATAATGGATAAAGTTGTTTGCTGGTCTTATACAAGAGAGATATTTTTATTTAGATCATTTAAAAGAGATTGTTTTGCTAGGAAAATACTTTGGTTTGTCATGGATTTTGAGTCCTTCTCAAGAGAAGAAAAGCTAGATTTCTAGAATGTCCCTTATCAAAGGAACAAAAAAGTAGATGACATCAGAGCCAGAAATTTTGCAAATTAAAATTGTGATTTTGAATTGATGTAGGGTAAGGCTATATTTATCTGAAAGAGTAAATTATACAGTAAGGATATTGTGTTGAGGCTCAGATATAAAAACCAGTACATTTGCAAAGACGCAAGTTCTCTGCATCCTGTCATACAAGACGATTGTTCTTCCTAAAATAAAATCCCTAAGGAAACATTTTAAAATAGTGAATGCAATTTTTTAAAAAAATCCTTTAAACTGGATACATTTGGTCAAAATGAACAGATCTCTTCTTAATAGGTTCATGAGCACATAATTTTCATTTGAAAAATATTAACAGATTATGTTCAGGATAGTTCTCTACTTTTGTTTTAAGGAGAGCCCTATAACTAAGTTTCCTACATAATTTAAATTAGTAGCTTCTTGTGCTGTATTTGAGCATGCCTCTATTTTCATATGACTAGGCAGTCTGAATTTCCTGACTATGCCATATTTGCCTCTATACTTCCCATGGTTTCATTAGAGTGCCTCTTACATAGCAGTATTCAGGAAATTTTAAATGAATGCCTAAGTGAATAAATAAAATATATTTATTGAAATAAGATATAAGAAAATTCAGAATTTGGGCTGGCATCTGCTATTAATAAACAGATTTCCCAATACATAAGAAAGAAAAATTTCAGAGCCCAAAGAATTTTGTCTTCCTCTATAAACAGCTATGTAATTATCTTTTTCTTCTTTTCTACAATAAGAAAATTAGCCCTTGAAACACAAATAGTTTCAGACATATGCTTTACTTATATGTACAATAGGAATGAATTTTAATCTTCAGGATGATAGAGATCCATTGTCATATCCCAAAAGAAGGAAGTTTTCACTTCAAACTGTGGTTCATTAGAAAACATCTCTATATTTTGGCACAAGTCAAACATAGAATGCTAGGTTGGATGTGACCTTAGAGGTTACCCACTCCAAACTCTCATTGTATAAATAAGTAAACTTAGCTCCAGAAAGGTTAAGTGACTTAACAAGGTCATATAGTTAGTGTCAGAGTCAGGGAAAAAATGTAGGTTTCCTTATCGCATATCCAGTAAACATGCAGCTTTCACAAATGCTCTATGCAAACTACACTACAACGGGGGCTTAATGGGGCTCTTTAAACCGTGGGAACCAGTTCAGGTGAGTCACTAGAGACCACAAGCCCTTTCTCCATGGGAAACTCACCTTCAGTACTGGAAATGGGGGTACTGTCACATTTGCTTTCACACTGCTGCATCGATGGAGGCCGAACAGTTTCTGGACAGTCCCCAGACGCCTGTCCAGTGTAGGAGAGACACTGCACAGTCCTCATCTGCTGGCCAAGGCCACACTGAGCAGAACACTAAACTCAAAGACACACAGAGAAACAAAATACTGATCTCAAAAATTTTCAGGAGGTAAAAAGATACTATATCTTTTCAAATACTATATATATTAGCTTTTAAAGTCCATATGAAGTTCATCTTGGGGAGGTGTATGATTAAGTCATTCTCCTCTAGAATTGGTTTGGAAATTCACAGATCATGTGATTACCCTAGAAAATGGAAGCAACATAGTTCCCAAGAAACAAGAGATTTCTTGGGCTATTTTTCTAATAGTTCCAAGCAGGTGAACTGTCACAGGAGTATAATAAGAAGACCCTCAGGATGAGGTAGAATAATTAGAGATCCTAGGGCTGGACATCACTTGTGCTCCCTATTTATAGGGCCTATTGGCAAACAATCTGATGGTCTACTGGAGCGCTGTGAATCTGATCAAAATGTGAGTTCAGTGTAAGAGCAGTGATGGCTGTGCAGGCCGGTGATGGGGACCAGTTAAAAAAAAAAAAGAGCTTAAATAAGTACCTTGAGTTTTCTAAGGTACTGTCAGTCACACAAATGTGAACCAAGTAGCATGTCTCCCTCTCCTTTTTCATCTACTCAGGAATTCATTTACTTCAGAACTGAAATTATTCTCAGAGTGACTTAGTTTCAGCTGGGACTAATCAGCTGTCCAGGCTGAAGAATGAAGCTGGGTCTGCCCTTTTGGGCCTGCCACACAGAATGCCAGCAAAGCCTGTGAGATTTGGGATCAAGGAGATGAGCTAGCCAGTGCCAAGATGTTGTTGGTGATGGTGATGTTTACAAGGTAAACAAACTGAGGTCCTATTGAATTTATTTGTAAAAACTCTCAAATCACTTACAGGACTTGCAAGGATATTCACAGACACATTCATCAAAGAAATGTTTAAATACAAAATGACAAACAAATGGACCATAAAAATGGATTAAAGCATCCTTGAGAATGTATTTTAGTTTTAGGAAACTGAATTTAAAATATAGATGAGAAGAAAAGGACTTGACAATATTTAAAAGAATAATCTGAAATTGATTATTGTAAATGTGGCAAAATCACTAACATGCAAAAACTTTCAACTGACCTTTATATAATAGTGCACTGCAACAAAGAATATGTAAGGAAGGAAATGTTTACCTGGTTTAAATAAAAATTATGATAGCATGTCTGTACTGATTCTTTAATAGCTTATCAATTTCATATTATGAAACCGTTACACTTCCACAGTGACACACATAATTGCTTATAATGCCTACCTTATCATGTGTATTCCACTTAAGTATTTTATAAATTAAATACTGCTATACAAATGCAAATTATTAATTATTTGTTATACAAATGCAAATGTCAACTATTTTATGATCATACTTTTTTTTGTTTACCCAGAGGGCTGACTAAGCACAGAGCAAGTATATTTATTCGCCTTAATGGAGACTGAAAATCTTTTGCTCTCTCCCAAATGTAACAAAAGAGGTCTGTAGATACTGCTATACTCTAGAAATACTGAAGTTTGGCCAGAATTTTGCTAACTACTTCTATACAATGCCATTTTTAAGAAGTAATGGCAGGTCCGGTCCAGAGCACACACAAAATTATAGGTATAGTTATGTGCCATGATTTATTTGGGTCTCAGATTTTAGGAAACAACTAGCTACAAGGTTAACTGTAAGACCACAGGAAAAGGGCAATAACTGTCTAGAAATTTACTTTCTGGAGCATTATTTTTTAATGTAACCTAATAGACTTCCTTTTCGACATTCAAAAGAATACTACTCAATTTTCCTTGTATTCAGATATGCCAATTTGCTTTAAAAGGATTTAAGGTGGCCTTCATAAGATAACCCAATTTAAAAGTAAGTGAGAATAAAGAAAGGAAAAAAAATGCAAATTAGAACATAAAATGAGTCTAATAAAAATACATATGAAATGCCCTATATACTGGCTTCTCAATTCATGATGCCCATCAGATAAACCCATTGAAGAAAAAATATTAATAATATTGCAAAGACTGTTAATCACGTTATTAACCTAACTCCCATACCTTCTCTGTGAAGTTAAGAGGAGCTACTTTGCAAGCAGAAAAGTTAAGTCACTGGTGTTAACTGATTTGTTCTTGAAGTAGTTGAGAGATGGGACTAGAATCCAAATTTTTGTTGGCTTGCTCAAATATCTGGCCATATAGAAAACTTCTCTTTCCATTTTAAGTTAAAGTGTTAAGATCCAAAGAGAAGGCAGAAGTAGGATGTGCGTGGGTGTGGGAGAGACACAGCTAAGTGGGTCTATGTGTGGCGGTTGCTGCGTGTGCATTTTTTCATACTTGTATCTCATACCTACATTTCTTAGTGGTGTTACTCATCTCTTGAGCCCTCATAACGACCTAGTCAGGAAACTCAAGGGTCTCAAGGTGCTGCTTCAGTAGGAGTCCCCCAGCTCAACTGCCTTACCTGGCCCCAGTCTCCAGTCACCCAGCGAGGAGGAGGGCAGCGGCCCAAACTGCAGCGGATACGGACAGGGGGTTTGCTCTCTTCTGGACACTGTGCAGCTGGGAATGTTTTAGAGAGGTCACTGCTCTTGCACAGAACAATCCGATGCTTGAATCCTGGACCACATTTGGGAGTGCACTGGAAATGAAACAAATACTAATGAATAACGGCATTCTAAAGATAGAGGAAAATCGGAGGAAAGTCTTTCTTGAAGTAAATGTGTTTGGGTATACAATATGCATATACACTAAATTCCGGGCAAAGTCCTTAACTTTTTAAGAAGTAGGACTTTTATCTTTTCCCCTAAGGACTTTAAAAGCTAAACGGAAAGTTTGCTTTTCTTGGCTAACTTATTTTCTTCTTTTATTGTGGGTAGTTTATTCCTCGATTCCTCCCTATCCTTGGCCACATTCAGCTGTGATAAGATTCTGCTAATTTTTGGAATGAGGAATCCTTGGTTTCCTACTTTCTGGGTGTAGTCTTCTGAAAAGAATCCTTATGTTATTTGTAGTCCACGAAAACTCGTCTTTGTGAAGCAAGCTAGGGGTTGACTGAGGTGTGTTTTTTTAGAGTGTGGTGACTAAGACTACATGGCCATTGGTGAAGGTTTATTGCACAGAAAATCTCTGGACTTTTCCCCATCCATAATGAATTTCCCTAAACATAATGAATTTGACTATTCTTTAGTTGAACCAGTCAGATCTTCATACTGAGAAAAAGATGCTTCTTCCTATGTCACAAAGTCTATTATTTACCTCTTCTCCAGGTTAATTGGGATGTTATCTTTCTAGAGTCACCTATTAAACATGGTGACGACTAAAGTTTCCAACTTTCTCCCCTGCACATCTGAACCCTTCCTTAAAATCTGTTCTTCCTCTCAGTCAAGTGACAACCTTACCCATAACATCTTGAAACCCTGTTTCTATACCTTTCATTCAAAAAAAAAAAGAAAGAAAGAAACTTTTCAGATCTATTGCAAGAACTACACTAGACTGAGGAGAAGGGGATATAAAAATGATTAAGATGATCTCTACTTTCCAGGAGCTCATAGTTTTTTAAAAAGATTTATTTATTTATGTTTGTTTGTTTTTTTATTTATTTTGTAGGGAGAGAGAGGAGAGAAGAAGCAGGGGGAGGGGCAGAGGGAGTGGGAGAGAGAATCCTCAAGCAGACTCCCTGCTGAGTGTGGGGCCGCTACATCTCTCTCACATCTGTTGATTTCTCTCTGTCTCCACTGCCACTAACCTTACTTCAGACAAATGTCATTTCCTTCATGTAATACTGCACTGGCTTTCTAACAGGTCTCCTGTTTCTTGCTCTTACCTCAGTTCACTCTCCAAAGCATAAATCCAATCATATGCTCTTGTGATTAAAACAAAAAAATCCTTCAATGGTTTGCTATTGTCTTCAAGATAAAAATTCAAACTCTAAATATGCTTATGATACCCTGATAGGAAGGCTACGCTTACCGCTTCAGATTCATCTCTCCACACTAATGTGCGGTATTTTCCAGTGCAAGCCCAGTGCCACACACGTCAATGCTGCTGTCGCTTCTGTTAGTTAACCACTACTAAAAATAATGATGACAACAGCAGCTACCATTTAATAAACATAGTATATACCAAGTGTCATGCTAAGTGCTATAATTTACATAGTCTTCACAAAAATCCTGTCAGATGGCAATTATTACTCTGTTTTTAAAATGAGGGAATGGTCTAGAGTAAGTGGTAGGAAGTCATGCAGCTATTAAATGGCAGACCCAGTGCTAACTCCTACTGTCTCCAGGATGTTACACATTACACTATGTACTTTGCAATTATTATCTCATGTAACCATCACAACAATCCCAACAGTTTATATTTCAAGAAACCAAGACATGCAATCATATCCCGCAATCATGTGTTCTGTATAATGAATAAAGCCCTGATTCCAGTCTCTTGAGCTTGCCCCATTCATGTTTAGTCCTCCTGACTTTGCACCAAGTCTCCTCTACCATCCACCAGTGTTAGAAGCCAAAGCCTTAGAGGATTTCTGTCACTTCCTTAATGCTTAATATTATCATCAATAATAACACTACTACCTTATATTTCATGACTTTCACAGTTTACAAAACACTTTCAAATACATTATTCTTATACAAGTTTTTGTGAACAGTTACAGATAAGGAAAGCTTAAGCAACTTAAGGGGAAACAGCAAATGGTAGAGCAGGAACTAAATCCTAGGCCTTCTGATCCACATGATAGCTCCTAGCATCAGCAGAAACAAAGTCATGAGAACACAGAAGAAGAATTAACTAATTATTAAAAAAATTAATTGAGATAAAGTACAAAAAGAAGAGTATTTCTGACTTTAGGGAGATAGGCAAAAACACATAGGATAGATAGAAAATTCAATTTTAGTATTTAAAGCTATGATTATTTCTCCATATTGGCAACGTTTATTAATAAATACACTTGTACCACTCTCCTCTCCCTTAACATTTTAAGAGCATATATATGTATATTAAAGCTGGGGACATACGCCGTTTGCTTATTTGAATATCTTTTTCCAGTAGCAAGAAGCTTCTGCTATTATTTAAAGAATGTGGTAATATCTAGCAGTCTTTGCTAAGAGCCTATGGCAAAGTCCTGTTGACAGTTAGGGGAGCAAGACAATGCAATGATAGACCATTCATTCACTTGTCTAGAAGTGCCCAGGAAACCAAAACTAAATCAAACCAAACCAAACCAAACCAAGTGACACTGGTATTAAAAGGGAGAAGAATAAAAAGAGAAAGCAACACTAAAATTTATTAAGCCCCAGACAGTGTTCTAAGTTCTTTGCATGTCATACTCTACCTGATTCTCACAGAAACCTTATGAAGTACTATTTTCACACACACTCTACAGGTGAGAAACTGAAGCACTGAGAAAGATTTGCAGATAAATCCAGATAGCAAGTTTCTACCAGAACAAAGAAAGGTACACGTACAGAGACATAAACTCTCTGTGGGATGTGTGATTATACGTAAAATTGAGCATACAGTGATGTCTACTGAGGCAAAAAATACTTTTAGAAAATTATAGCCCAACTCCACCAAGTAAGCTAAGGATAGTCCATCCCGCCACACTAGAAGTAGAGATAATCAACTGGATTCTCAAAATAATGAATGACTGAAAACATTTCTGCCAGTTTCTGATTGAATAAATACACCAGCCCTGACCCCAACAGATCTAGCCACAAATACTGAATGTCTGTGGCCAAAGCCTCAACTCTGCTCCCTGCAAATATTGTACTTCTTAAGGGAGATTATAAAATCAAGTGTTTAAAAGTTGCTTGTAAAAAAAACAGTAAAGGCACAGGGATGCCACTTAGACCAGCTTTATTCGAGGAGAGTGCTATCCAGCAAATGATTTTGATCTTAGGTCAGAGATGTTCAAGCAGAGATGTTCCTCAGCTTCTTTTTAGTTTTACTTCTTCCCTGCGCTTTATATAGCCTACACTTCATCTCTCTAGCCTCCTGATCAATATGTTTATCCATCTGACAGCTTCAGTTTTATTTAACTATCTAAAAAAATAAGAAATTTTAGAAAAGCAAGAGGTAGCCATGATTATGTATATGATTAATAGGTATTAATTATAAATGCTTCAGAGCATTCTTCAGAAATAATCACTGGGCTCTACCCACATAAAGGGTAAATTTTTACATATTTTTCATCACACACTAAAATTCATTAGTAACAATTATATATTGAATACTTAGTTTGGTAATAAAATTCATTCTTTTAGATGAAAGCATAGTTATGAACATCAAAATCCATTCCACTCATTCTCACAATAAATTGTAGGTAGCTGGGTGGAAGATACTATTTCAGGGGACAATCCATTCTTTAGCAAAATTATTTCTCACTACCTTTCTCCATTGCAGATAAATACCTATTTTTCCTATTTACTCATATAATCAAAATTTTACAATAATTTAAAATCTGACCAGACCATTTGTTTTGTGTTTTCATCTCTGTGGGATAAAGGAGGTAATTTTTATAAGAGATGCATTTATGCATTAGCTTTAATAATCAATGATTAAAGAGCAAAAACATATTTTGCAGAGAAAAGTATTTGAAACCACACCAGGGAAAACAATTTGGCTCTCACTTGTAAAAGATAGAAATGTTAACGTTTTGGGGTTAGACAGTTCTCTCTGGAGAGGTAGGTTTAATTCACTTTGTTATAGCACCCGAGTAGAACCTAAGAATAAGCAAGGTGATGTCACAACTGTCTTCGAAAACAAAGTACAGTCCCCTATAGGTAGGTTTTCCACCCTTTCCAACGTTCCCCCCCATTCCTTCTTAAGTAACGCTACCTGAATGTAAGTCCTATAAAATCAATTGAGTATGATGGCAGCAGTCATCCCCTTGTCCAAAAGAGTAAGTACAAGAAACAGACCTTTTTCAATGGCTACTCTGTGGGAGTCAAAAGAAACTATTCCAATACATCAAAAGAATGGCTTAGGATTGCTGGAGCCCATCCACAATATGCAGCAATGCTTTTAAAAGTTATTTGCCAAGAGAGGGCAAAAAGAGAAAACCATTCAAGTCCAACATAGCATGGGTGATCCCAAGAGTGAAGCTAGATTATAGGAAATGGGAAAGCCGTGGCTTCATTAGTTTCACAAAAGATTGCTGAAGAGTCTTTTTCCACCAAGGTAATTTGGCTTTTTTTTTTTTTCTTTTGCCATAAACACCGGGTGGGTTTCACTGATGGGGAAAACGAAAAACGGTTCCTGGCTTTGGAACAATGGAAATTTTATATTAGAGCAGCTGGCAAAGAAAAGGAAAAGGTCAAAGGGTACATTCCTCTTGCTGCAACATGTTTTCACCCGTTGAACCTCACCCTTGTAATTAGCGGAGCTCAGACAGCAGATAGTTGGAAGTGGGGAAGGGGCAGAAAAAGGGAAGTTTCCAGGGGCGTGTCAAAAGAATATTGTGTGAAATATTTGTAGCAGTTAACTAAAAAAGATCGAATGATCCCTGCTTTGCTGCTAGGACCTCCTCTTCTTTAGTGGGAGGTATTCCGTTCCTCTAGGTAGAACAGGCTCCTTGTTCTCACTTTGGACTCCATAGCTACTCAGGCACTTATTTCACTTAATGTTATTTACTTTCGTTTATTGTTAACCCATCTAGGGAAGAAGTGGGCTTCCTAGTAAAGTAAGGAAATGGAGTGTGAGAGTGGACCACTCCTTTGGAAAATAAATAGGAAAGACTGTATGTTATAAAACCTAGCTCCTTTTTCCTGAGAAAGATCCAAAGAATAAAGATGATGGTACAGATAGTGTTCGACTAGAATCTTTGAGATGATAATGGCAGCATTTCTTGACCTATGCTTACCCCTGAACAGTTTTCTCAGATCGTCTGTGGAGAGACAACAGCAGCCGCCAATGCTTTACTTGAAGCGGTAGTCCCAACGTGTGCCTACCACAGCTTCTGCACTACTTCTTTCTCCTAGGCTTTGACTTGGCTATCTTTTTTTTCTAATTAATTTTTAAAAATTTTTATTTAATTTAATTAACTTTTTTTTTTTTTTGACTAAGCCCCTTAGTTATCTTAAAGAAGGTAGCTGAAATGTGATTAAAAGCCCACCTAACTTATTCATGTTTCTTCAGGCAGCCTCTAGGGGAGCCTAAGAGCCTCTCAGAGCTGTTTGAGCAAGTCACCTCTAAGAGTGGATAGATAAGAATCAGAACTCTAAGGGTGCCTGGGTGGCTCAGTCGGTTAAGTGTCTGACTCTTGATTTCGGTTCAGGCCATGATCTCAGGGTCCTGAGATGGAGCCCCACATAGGGCTCTGCACTAGGTGTGGAGTCTGCTTCTGATTCTCTCTCTCCCTTTCCCTCTGCCCTTCCCTGCCCCACTGCTCACACACATACGTATTCTCTCTCTCTCTAGAAACAAACAAACAAAAAGGAATCAAAATTCGAAAAGCAGGGTAATTACAACCTTTATGAGGTTGATGTCAGAAGAAAACTTTAAAATGGTATTTGAGGGGTGCCTGGGTGGCACAGCGGTTAAGTGTCTGCCTTCGGCTCAGGGCGCGATCCCGGCGTTATGGGATCGAGCCCCACATCAGGCTCCTCCGCTATGAGCCTGCTTCTTCCTCTCCCACTCCCCCTGCTTGTGTTCCCTCTCTCACTGCCTGTCTCTATCTCTGTCAAATAAATAAATAAAATCTTTAAAAAAAAATAAAATGGTATTTGAAATGGAAATATACAATAAATACACATATGTCACTTCTCAAGGTGATTATATTTGTTTTATGTTAAAATAAAAATATAATGATATAGAAAAGTGTAGATCAAGAGACCAATGTGAAATCTGTGCATGTGATTTTAGTGTTATCATGGTTGGCAGAAATTTCTTCTTGTTTCTGTTTATGAACTTAACTACTTGTTTCCACTTTTGGTAGAAAGATGATGTGTAAGGGTCTGTATTCAATCCTTCTTGTTATCTATTACTACTTTACTCAATATTTGTGTTTCTGTTCAGTTATTTCAGGAATATTTTCTGAATCAGTAACTAAATAACTATCCCACCATCAGGAGTATCTTCTCCAGTTTCTCTATTTTCTTCCTTATTTCATATTCCATCATTCAGTTTAACTCCAGTCAACTAAAAGCTTTCTGATCCTACCTCAGTCTATTCTGACCTTCTCAGCTCTAATTTCCTGTATCACTTACACATTTATACCTCACAATTCACCATTTTATTAAACACTATCTTTTGTTATTCTCTAGTTGTTTCATGGACATTTACTTTCCCAAGCTTACAGGATTCCTTTGTATTATTCATAGTGCCCATTCCAGTGTGTTTAGTTAGCACTAAATTATATGGAGGGGCTTGACCTGAAACCCTAAAACTGTTGAAGACAGACGTCAGGTCTTCCATTATGATTTTTCCAATAACAAATTTGTCATCATTCTCAATAGCTATTTATGAACTTATATGAGGGTTTTGGGCACTGAATTTCAGGTAAAATAATTACCAACATACGCACAACTCTGTAGAATGTCTATTCTTTATCAGTAGAGTTTATCTTCCAAATCAATTTAGGAGTTAATCCACCCATTTTTAGGGAACAGAGGAGTTCATACTGTTTTCCATAACCACTCAGTGAATAATACCAAGAATATCTCTACATTTGATTGAAACGCAAAAGTTAGGTAAGCAGATGTAATTACTGAAGTTGGAGTTTGGCCAGGAAACTTGGGAGAACACTCCCAATTCCCACCACAGATTCCATAGATAACCACAACTGGTCAGAATCTCCCATTTCCATGTACCATCTTAAACACAGTCCCTCTTTTAGGCCCATGCCTCAAGCAAAATAAGGCCACTCCAGTAGTAAGATTCAGAGGGGGAAAAGTTACATCCAGGGGGTTCCTAAAGAACAATGTATGTTTTCTGTCTATTTATTTATTTTTTTTTACAAACTTATGAGGTCTACAGGAAATATCCAAAGCAAGTACCACAATGCTTCCAGCAGGAAATGCATCCTGTTTTGCTAAATTGGAAGAATGACCTTTAGTTATATAGCCAGGTACCCATTCTTTTTAATATTAACCAACACTACAGAAGAATCCAAATCTTCTTTGGGAAATGTGGAGAATGGTATGGTGTTTATATGTGTATGTCTCATGCAGAATGAGGAGTCAAGAATTAACACCACCCCTTACCTCATGTTTCATAAGACCATTTTTCTGAGTTCTTTGGATTGTTTTAGGCTCTTTTATACACATGTATGCCAGAAAAACATTATCTTAGGTCTACCTCACTGATCATATAAACAGAGGTAATGATAAAATCAGAATTTGACTTTTTAGTATATTATAACCCTCAAATCCATGTTTCTTTCCCAGATGCAACAGAAGCCATTAAAACATATTTAGAAATATAATAAGTGATTAAAAATTGATAAATGTTCATATGTGTGAATTATGTAGTTAGGCTACAACATTACATAGGGAAAAAAGATATATCACTAATTCTGAGCTTATTTTGCTGCTCAAGAATAGCAAAGAAGGAGAAAAACCACTAATGTGAGTACTCACTATTATATTCTTTCAAATTCATTTTAGGTTTATTTTTAATCACATTGATGTCTAGTTTCTCACTGATTTCCTTAACCCAAAAAAACCTTACTTCCTGACAAGCAGCAATAAAATATGACAGGACCAAATTTACTGTTTTGGAGTCCCTACTTGTTGGTTCTAAGGCATTCACATGCTTAGGTGTCCCTAATATTAAATGCTTTGGATCTCAAAACATACAGCCTCAGATTTCCTTACTTCTGACCAGTCCAAAGCCACCCACTGAGGTGGACATGACTGGTTGTTGCAGGGCTCTTTTTCGATAGGCCGGTGTGTTAAACAACCACTGTAGTCCAGTGTCTCCTCCTCAGAAGGTCCAATCTTCCTGATGCAGAGCACTGCCCTTGTGCGCATTCCACCGTCACAAGTCTTGCTACACTCCAACCAATCCCCAATGAACCACCTACAGCAAGAAGTGGAAGAAACACAGAAAAACATTTCCTCAGTGTAGCCAGAGATTTTCAGCTGAGCGAAAGCACTTTCATCAATGGACTACATTCTCTCCCTAAAAGAGTTGACATTTCAGTGTTGTTTGATGTGACAAATGACAAATGGGAGAGCTGCTAAGGAAAAGAGAACACACTGTCAGCTGCCTTCCAAGTGGGTTTTGGAGCAGACAGAAGTGAGGTCCAAACAAGTAATGCAATATATGTTCTTAACCACATTGATATCTTCTTTTCTAAATTAATTTTTAAAATGAAGATAGCAATATAAATCACGAGACTGTCACGAGGATTAAGTAAAGTAATAAATATGAAGCTCCCGGTCATGTGCTGGTTAAGTGTTCAACTACCGTCTCTTTATGGGAGGGAACGGGTCTTGATTTTTTGCATTTACCAATTTAGTGATGTGAATACCTATCACCAATTTCAACCTACATCCTTGACATGCTGAACATATCAAGAGAAGATATGCTCATAACGGGCTTTCAGGAGCCAGTACTAGCTTGTTCTAGCACACCACCGGAAGCTTCTAACGTTGTGTCAGACATCCAAAACCAAAAAACAGTAGCTTTATTTATTATCACATTGAGGCAGGTTCTCCTACAATCAAGGCTTTTGTGCTAAAACCAGATTAAAGGAGCCAGAGATTTGGTTTTTTGGTTCTCAGAAATGAATGTCAGGCTCTACAGAAGATAGAAGGCCTTTACTATGCTTATGGGGTAGAGAGAGCCCAGGTATCCATCCTGAAGATGGAGGAGCCTTTGAACACCTGCACCAAGAGCAGAGCCTGAGCCAGCTCTGTGAAAACATGAAGTTCCTTGTTCTGATCCCTCTGCTCCTGAAAACAGCTTCTACGCAGCTAAGGTGGGAAGAAACTGAAAACAAAATGAACATGTTTCACATTTACAAGTGAACCACTCTTTTTCCCTTAAGTCATCAATTAACTTTCCTATATATGTAATTCCAGGGTGTGCATATGTGTGTGCATGTCTGTATGTATGTGAAACTTCTGCAGAACTCACTCTCTGGGGCACATTATTTGGTCAAAAGGTGTGAATCAAGATACAAATCAGTCCAATGAGAATTTGGCTTTAAAATCTTTCTATCTCCACTAGAGCAAAAGGGGGTCTTTCCCTTCTTGTCACAAAAGTACATGAAGATATAGGAGCTGCTGGTGGCCACGTGGCCTGTGAAGTGGAATTAGCTGATGTGAGAGAACACAGANCCCCCCGCAATGCCCTTCCCTCAGCTTTGTTAAGTGAACCAACAAACCCTCTTCTGTGCAGAAAGTAGCTGAAGTTGTGTTACTTCCAACCAGAGTCCTGATTGATATATTATTATATTTAATTTCATAAAGCTGCGCTGAAAGCCGACTATATTCAAGGCATTGCACTTTGCTTTATAGAAGAGGAAGTAAGATTAGTGTGAGGAAAATGGTTCTCTAAAATCATGAAAAGAGCAATGTGGAAAGTAGAACCAGATCCCCCAGTAGTTACTGTCTCCACTGAATTTCATTTTTAACTCTGCTAAATAGTAGGATCTAGGTCACAAGCATGATGTCACAAGTCATTTTCTTCAATCCATGATTATAAATTACGCAACTACCCTCCACGGATATGCTCATACTCTTAGGTAAGAGACTCTTCAGACAGAAGAGTATGAAAGCTTAAGAGCAAATTTCTCACAATTTCTGTGCACTTAGTTAATTGTGCCAGTTTTGTATGTGGGAGATAATGCCTTAGTGAAGTCAGAATACTAGTTTCTGTATTTGAGCCTGTGGTTAGCCAAATAAGCAACAACGGCCTTTGTTCACTATTATTTGTATTATCTTTAGCTATAGAGGGAAATCAGCATTTACAAATATTGTAATTAGCCAGTTTCCCAAACTTAGAATACATCTTTCCAAAACCTAAGAATTTCAACCTAAAATTCACTTAAAGAATGATAATTTAATCCTGAGAATCTGATATTAATTTTTTTTTTCTAAGTCATTTTCCAGAGGAGATTTAAAGTGATTTTCATATTCTTTCCATTTTGTTTTCCACAGATGAACATGATCCCAAGTTGTTAGTACCATTTTTGGTAAAGAGGAAAATGTGTACTGAGAATAATAACTTGCATGCCAGCCATAGTGAAACTCTGATTCAATTCGCAACAGTGATTTCATCACCAAGATTAGGGGATAGAACAGAAATGTGTACAGCTCAGCCACGAAAAGTCCAGTCATACCACCTCCAGCCATGATCTCATTAGGTCTCATAATGTAAGAGGGATGGAGGCCTTCAAATTAAACACAGGCGCCCAGAGTAAGAGCAATGATTCAGGAGGTGTTGCTGTTCTTTCCTGCACAAGGTCAGGTCCACCTCTGCCTTTTTATTCTTTGTCCTCTCTTTAATTGCCAGCCATCTCTTAGTCTAGATGTATCAGTCTAGCATTTAATTCGGAAGGTATGAAAGTAAAAGTATTAACCACCCTCCCATTTTCCCTTCTGACTTGAACTCTGATTTCAGTCCCTGCTGCGTTTTTATTGCTCACCAAATCATCCCTTCCCATGTCTCTCTAAAGGATTAAATCACACCCGAGTTATTTAAATAGTTTTGCAATTCTGCCACTGCATCTACTCATCTCATTTTCCCTATTCCTCTGTCCAGTTTAAGACATGTGACTTCTTTCACCTTCACTCTTCCCATTGTATTTGACCCTCTGATGACCTTCTCCCTACTTCCTCCTCTCGATTTGGTGGTAAAAATATGAACACAAAAATTCTCTCTGGAAATGTCAACAGCTGAATTGTTATAGTCTGAACAATACTGGGAATGCTTCTTTCTGAGCTCTTCCCAACATCCAGTGATCATATTGTCTGCATCCTCACAAGTGTCTTCATATCCATTAGACATTAACAACTTGCGGAATTCATGCTTGAGTGTCTGAAATAAGAGTGTGGTGCAGACTGTGTAATCTTGACCCATAGAGTCTGTACATTAACAGGACAAATAAGAATATTATTGGGGGCAGGGAACAAGAGAGACACTATAAAATATTGTCCCCAAACCTAGGCTAACCAGAATATGTTTGAAGAAAGAACCGAGCATAAAAGCAGAATATTATTTCTGCTTTTTAATTTAAAGGGAAATGGCAGAACATATGAAAATAAACTGATATTAGATGTTTGGATTAAAAGAGAGAGATAGATTTTCCAGCCTTTGTCCTAGTGTCAAGCATCAATTATCAACCCTTTTCATAAATGTAACATAGCAAAAATTTTTAAAAATCTTCATAATCTCACAATAACATCTTTACTCAAAGAGAGATTCAAATATGTAAACTATTAATTACTTACTAAGATATTAGAACTTTGTTAGACTTTAAAATAGGTATTAGAAAAAATTGCTAAACATTAAGTTGATAAAAAAAAGAAAATCTGCTCATTCCTCAACTAATTGGAAAGTAAAACTAATATTAAGTATAAGCCTCTATGCCCTAGACATTTTACAGTTGAGATTTTTCTAAATTGAAAAAAAAAATGAATGTAATAAACATCTCTGAAATTACAGCAACTGAAACTGTGGCAATGAAACAAGCAAGAATTAAGTATTGGAAGCATCCAGGTGCCACCAGACATTTGACTTGTAACTTACAACGTTAGTGATGTGTGGTACAATGAGAAAACATCACCAGAGATTAGAATACTCTCATCATGATGGGAGTTGGCCTACATGATTTCTATGATTGTTCCCAGCTCTCAAATTTTGGAATTTAATAGAGGAGTCTGATGAAACTTCCTCTAAACTTAAAATAACAGATTATAGTTGTCCTTGGGTGAGGTACAATGACTCAATATAATTGTTAAACATTATATCATAAAAGATACCATTGAATAAAACCTAACGTAACACCCGAGTAAAAATTTCTCTCCCGTCCAAGCACCTTTAGCACTTTTGTTTATAACTTATTGTACTTAACATATTTTGCCTAAACTATAGTTATTTTATATGTATTTACCCAATTACATTGTCCTTAGGCAAGGGAGCCATTTCTCTCAAAGCACAGTGCCTTTCACATCGCAGTTGCTTAAAAAATGTTTCTTAGTTCGTGGTCACAGTATTGTCGCAATGTATAATACTCTATTGTTTTCACCCCTTTTATTTTCACAATATGAAAAACCATAGTGTCATTCAGGAATAATATTCACTATCCAAGAATTCTTCACATGAGGCCATATATAGAAACATTCTTGCCATAGAAAGATAGCATGGTCAAAACTGAACTCTTGGTCATTCTCTTTGGATTCCAACTCAGCATTATTTCCTTTTCTCATGGTGGGGCACTAGCTTCCTATCAGTCATGGTCTTTAATATCAACCCCTCCCTTTTCCTTTTTCCAATTATTTAAGCCTTTGTCAAGAATCCCATCCTTTCACTCAATGCCTCTGGAATTCTTGTTTTTTTTCCTGTCCCTAGTCACCTTACCATCTTGACTACTATACTGTTTCTCACAAAAGAGTTGCTGCTATGAGCACATTAATTTTTTCCTAACAAGGCTTCCTCTGCCCTTCAAGTTCTTCCAAATAAACACTATTAATATTTCTCTACCAATGCCTCTTTCATCTATTCTTCCTAGTCCCGTCATTTTCTTTACAAAGCACAAAGATAATCTTACTGCCCTCTATTTTTCCATACCCTCCTTATAAAATCTCCAATATGACCAAGAGACATTTGAAGTATTTTAATAATGGTACTGGGAATTTGAAAATAAATACAGATCCTTTCCTCAAAGTAGGCAAATATATTTCAAATAGATTAAGGTTTACATTAAAAAAAAGAAACTTTGAAAGTACAATCTTAGAGTAGATAAGGCCTTCCTAAACATTATACCTAAAAAAGAAATAAAAGTTTGAGTTTTTCTATGTAATATTTTAAGGCTTTAATAAGAAAAAATAGATCATTACACCATAAATAATATGCAAAATATATGACAAACTAGGAAAAAATATTTGAAACAGAGGTAAAAGGATTAATAGCCTTAATACATTAAGAGTTCATAGAAATCAGTAACAAAATGATAAACACTTCAAGGAAAAATGGCATAGATTAGGCCATGCAGGGGAAAAGCAAAAAGAAGTAATACAAATGACCACTGAACATAATTTTTCAATGTTCAGTCTCATCTGAAATCTGAGAAATACAACATAAAACAATTAAGTATCAAGGCTTTCTCCCCCCCAAAAGAAAATCAAAGATTATTTATAATATAATAATATCCAGGGGCACCTGATTGGCTCACTTAGTTAAGTGTCTGACTCTTGATTTTGGCTCAGGTCATGATCTCAGGATTGTGAGATGGAGCCCTGCTTTGGACTTGTACTGGGTTTGGAGCCTGCTTAAGAATCTCTCTCTTTCCCTCTCCCTCTGCCCCTTCCCCCTACTCCTTCCTGCTCACTCAGTCTCTCTCAAAAATAAATAAAATAAAATAAAATAAAATATCCAGTGTTGTGTAGTTCAGGGAAATGACATTCTAATACACTGTTAGTAGGAATATACATTCGTACATTATCTCTGGAGAACAATCTGACAATGTTTCACAGACTAAAATGTATTTCCATTTGAACAAGGAATTCTATTCCCATTTATTTACCATGAGAACATAGTTATAAAGAGCAAAGTTTTAGTAGCAAAAATTGTTAATGCTGTGGTATCTTAAGGGATCAAAAGCTAAGACACAGCCACAGCCAAAACTGTTCAACAGTGGAAAACCAATTAATTAAGCAAGGACATATCTACTAAATGCTGTAGAAGATATTTAATGTTTAAAATATGTTGAGAACTAACTAGAAAGCATCAGAAATAGTATAATACCATTTTGTTATATATACATGTTTTTGTAAACATAGAAAAAGGCTGGAGATATATACTTCAAAATATTAACAGTGGTATTTTAAGTATTACAGGTATTTTTTATTTTCTTATTTTTACTTATCTGTGTTCTAAAAACTTTATGCTTTAATATGTATTACAAAAAACAAATATGATTATCACATCTGAAAAAATGTATCTCCTTTCCTTTCTTCCACACTCATTTAAAGTATTATTGAAGTCAGTAGTCTTTCAATGATTTTTATCTCTAGAATACCAACGTCTACTGGGAATTTTATGATATATAACTACCATTCTGAAGAATTGAGATTTTCTTTTTCATACTCTGAATTCAAAGGAATAAAAAAGAAATTAAAAAGGAACTAAGAAAAAAATAGAGTAATACATAGCAATATTTTAAATATCTATCTTTAGCTCTTTCTGAAAAAGAAAAGTCAGCCTAAATTTTCTATTTAATATTCTCTTTATCTCTTTCAAATTCCATCCTCTTACCTCCAAACTTAAAAAAAGTTAAAAACCTTTTATTTCAGAATTACAAAAGGAAAGGAGAAAGGAAACTTAATTTTAATTATGTATGTTAATTCAAGTGTCAGTTATCCTTAAACTATATATACACATATATATAATAGATACATATATAGTATATACATATGTATACATACATACACACACACACATATATATATACAAAAACAGCTCCAATGTAATATTCAAGCCCACAATACATGGGATGGAATGACAAACCACTGCAATCTCGAAGAACATTCAAATAACATTTAAGCTGAAACAAATAAAAAAGCTGAAGCCGAAATAGACATGTGTGACCAGGACCACTCAGAGGTCTTAAATGGCTGATCAAATGCTAAACATAATACTTAAAAACCTGAGAGTCAGGAAATTAACTTGATGAGTTGAGATGTACAATTACATGTAAATAATGTTGAAAGTTATTGGAAACATGGGAAAGAACAAAATTTTGTCCAAGGTTTTTGAGCAGTTTTTAGAGTTTATATAGTTTTCCCATTTCTTTTGAGTTAAATCTATAAAAATAATTGCAGAAAGGAGAAAAATTTTAAGAAAATCAAATGTTTTTGTAATACATATCATAGGTCATATTTCTTTCCTATGTCCATACTTCCCTATGTCTGGATTTTAAGAAATTAGTTACATCATGATCACATTTTGAAAAGAAGAAACATGAAATTTTAGAAGTCCTAGAATAGGGTCCCTGGGTGGGTCAGATGGTTAAGTATCTGCCTTGGGCTCAGGTCATGATCCCAGGGTCCTGGGCTGGAGTTCTGCATCAGGCTCCCTGCTCAGCGGGGAGTCTGCTTCTCCCTCTCTCTGCACTCCCCTGCTTGTGCCCCTCTCTCTCTTTCTCTTTGTCTCTTTCTCTCCCTTGCATGCGCACACACGTTCTCTCTCTCAAATAAATAAATAACATCTTAAAAAAATAAATATAGGTCCTAGAATAAAAGTTTCTTTCACTCTAGATTCCTTGTGCTCCTTGTTAGGGTAGTCACTGCCCTAAACTGTTCCAAGAGACTAGCAGTGAATATCTCCCCTTAAGATTCAAATATTTGGACAGACACTGACTTTGGAAAATGAAAGTTCATAAGGCATTATTGTATTGAAACAAAGATTAAGGAACACATCTTGCTTTAACCACATTAGGGACCTAAATCCTTTATTGCGACTCCTCTGTTGCTATTGCATGTAGAGCTTTCCTCTCCAGTTCTAGAGAGCTTGAGATATATAAATTCATTTGCCTACTCTTTTTTCCTTATTAATTTCAAGTTGGAATAATTGGTTAACCAAGGAGATAATGGTTACCCTGATTTCTCAAACAAGGATGCAATGCCATTCGCACATGTTCTGTCTTGCAGTTGTCAAACAGGCAAAAAGCCCTACAAAGATCAAGATCAACTCGGTATCTTTGTCTTCAGCATCTTTGTCTGTTCCCATGTAATCACTGCCTTTTTTCTTTTAATTTTTTGAAAGTAATCTTTACGCCCAACGTGGGGCTTGAACTCATGACCCTGAGATCAAGAGCTGCATGCTCTACCAAAGGAGTTGGCGAGGGGCCCCTAATCATGCTTTTTGCTCAGCCCAGAAACCTTTCTATTCTTATAGATTATAAAGTGTGACTCCCTGACAGCAGGTCCATATTATTAAATTTAAATTTTAAAAAAAGTCATCATTAAGATGAATGGGCCGTCAGCTTGTGCCTCCCTTTACAGTGAGCTGTGACTGCTACATTAATCAACAGAATGAGTCTGAAGTCCACCTCTATGCCTGTGCCCAACACACAGAAGATAGAATGACTTAGGGTGACAGAACCTAAAACTGGGTCAGCAAACTAAAGCACTGATACTCCATTACAGAATGTTTCCAGAACATATTAAGAGTCTTTAGGCCTTTAGGATAAATATCTGGAAAAGATATGACTGCACACCAATCTTCTGTGTTTTACTGAATTTAAGATACCATTATTTAAAAAAAAAAGAAACCATTATTTTACAAACCGTTAAAAAAGATAAAAATAATGCTGATTATTATTGTAAGTAACACATTATCAATTTCAAGATGAATCTCAATCTCCAAGATGTTAAAATGTGAAAAGATATATGCTTCAGAATTGAAATCTGGTAATTTCCAGCACTGCGCCAGGATAAACCTACTGAAGTTCCTGCTTTAAAGGAGTTAATAACTGAAACCTTTGGATAAACAGGAATCTTTGCTCAGTGAAAGGGACATAAAAATTCTACCCTCCGAAATGCTTTATCCCCTTTTCCTAACATATGAATATGTTTCCAAATATGAATAGCTAAGTGTTTTTCTCTTTGCGCTTAAAGAAAATAAGTCTTGCTTCTTACTCTTACTTACTCAGGTGGGCAGGGCTCAGTGTTACAGGATCTTTGATTTTCAGGTGGCTTACTGTCAGGGTCACAGTAATTGTTCTGGACAATAGAGTTGTCATCCAATCTTTTACAGACCACCTCCTGTCTTTGGAGACCTTGAGAAAAGGAGGACATCATTAATTGAAGAGTAGTTTACTTTCCAATAAGTTAGGTATACATAGCTTTCCTCTGGGGAATCAACCTCAGTGGATCGCTGCTGTTTTATCTGTTCCAGAAACACTTGACTGCTTCTCTAAAAAGGAGAGAAGTCCTGGTCATTATACTGCAATTTTAGGCAAAATTATTGTTCTCATATTTAGAAACATAACTGTTTTCAAGTTCAGAAAAGAAACTATTGGTAATTTTAAACAATGAGTATTCCCATTTGTATAATCTTCTTCATGCTTACCTTAAAAAAAAAAAAAACCAACCTTCATTTTCCCAAAATATCATCAAATAAAATGTATGAACATACATTTCAATGCAAAACAATGATTGTATATCTATTGAAAAATAAGACAATAGGGAAAAAATTTACTTTTTGATATTTCGTAGGACAAATCCCATCAATTTAGTCTTTGTTAGGAACACATCACATTCACACATTTCATTCTTTTTCTTCCATTTATAGATTTATTTTTCTAAAAACCCATAAAGTCTAGAATTTAAAGATTGCAGTAGGCCTCTTTTAGACTGCATTAGTCTGCTTGCTTTAACAGAGTTGGCCTCCTGTTGATTACACCACTGTCGAACAGCTGTATATATATATGTATGTATATATACACATATATACACACATATGTACACACACATATATATATATTCCTTGAAACAACTCAGAAGATTATTATCTCAGTCTTAAAAATTAGTCTATGTGACCTGCTTGCCACAGCTAAAAATATTCTCATTATAAAATTTGTAAAAGTCTCTATATATGTTTATTATTTATCAGCAAAGATATCCACCACAACTTGCTCACATTTCACAAAATACAAAGACACACACAAACACACTGTTATTTGTAAACATCCCTGAGTGAGTAGACCTTAAGTAGTCTCATTTTTTCTTTAGTGTCAAGGAATCAAAAGAAGCAAAGTTAGGTATACCAAGATATCAGAGAAAAAGTAAAACTAAAAACAATGATATATGTTTCAGATCATACAGAGGTTGCTCCTGGAATTGGAAATAAAAGCATAAACTACCCCCTATTCCATCACCCAATCTCTATAACCAGGTAAGTTAAATTACCCAGGAAGAGTTATAAAAACAGCATTAGCAGTATCCAGCTTCACACCTAGCTAGCCCCACACAAACTCACAGTTTTGCTTTCTTTCTTTTTTTTCCAGCTGCTTTCAATAGCACGCTAAAGAAAAGACTTTAATCTCAAATTAGGGAAATCAATGTGCAATAGGATCATTCAGTGGAAACTGTCACCTTAAATGCCATATGCCAATGCTTCCCCCAACATCCTTTTAAGAGTCATGGATATTCTGCAGGTTGGGGCACCTCAGACATCATGCGATGCATACTTTTAACTAAGCAAGACAGGGAAATCTATGACTCTGGGAAAATTATTAAGTCCTGTAGCCTCCATGGTGGTGGTAAGCAGTTGAAGAAGGTATATTTTACTATTTGCAGTGACCCAAGCCTCTTACTAATCTCTTTCAACAAACTTTTAGGTTTTCCTAAATTTAGGGATCTAAAACATAGCCAACAACTTACTGGCAAAATATCTTAGAATATGTGTTGTATTCATTCCCTCCTAACCCCTAGACTAGGCCAAATCTCAGTTTATGTGACAACAGTTTGGAATTTTTTAACTATTAAACTTTAGATTTTTGAGGAAAGAATGATTCACATCAGGCATAGCTGTGATCCACTCACAGATGTTCCACAATATTCATCAGATATCTCCCCATTGTGTCATTCCAGTGGGCAGATAACTAAGTCCATGTGAACCACCTAGACAAAAATCTCTACCATTAGTCATGGGATTCAACTACCAACTGCCACAGTGGCTCAGAATATTCATCCACCCAGTTCAGTATGTTGTTCCTTCAGGGGGAGCAGGGGATTATTTTTGTAAGTTTTCATGGTCATTTTTTTAAAGTCACACAAATATGATTATACTTGGGGAGGGAGACTCAAACCACCCACTTACACAGAAGACTTACACAACTTTACCCAACTTTGATAATCATATTTAATAAAAAAAAATCTGATCACACTTGCAATAAGAAAGTTGTCATTCAATTTAATACCCTGGTTGTTTTTCAGGAAACAATAAACCCTTCCAACACTACAAAATGGAACTGATGTTACTACACGTCAGCATCAGAAGTGTCAGTTCAGTTTCTACAGGTTAAGATAAAATGCTACTTCTTTTAAATTAACCCTAGAAATGCCATTTGGTTATAATTACATCAGTTTTTAAAAGTAGCCTTTAATGTAAAAGCAAGGCCTCTGCAATTTGAATCACTAAGGTGAGATTTTAGTTATTGGAAGTGAGATTTATATTTGATTCTAAGATAAATTCTAACCATGTATATATCTTGAAAAATTTAACTACCTAATGTTTATTATTGAAAATTTGGAAAGTAAATAAAATTACAAGGAACAAAATTGAAAAAAAAATCCATAATCTCATATCTTTGTTCTGGATCTTTATTTTTAAGGCTATTTTGCTTTTTGGTGGGATCCAGTAATTAGTTTAAAATTACATAGTACACAAACTGAACATCCCACTGAAATGTGGTTGACAAGTCATTCATTCATTCATTCATTCATTCACTCATTCAACAGAGAATAATAGTCAACTATAAGGAACTGTGCTTCTTAAGAGATACTAAGTGCTAAGAATTACAAATTGACTTAATTTTGGTCATGCCTTCCAGACTTCTTAAAAACTAGGAATTAGGACATTCTGGAGTTCACTTCAGTTTCATAAAATTTCAGAACAGTAATTTTTATGAAGTAAAAATTAAAGTCCTTGAATAAACAGCTGAAATTACTCTATATTTCATGAAGATACATTTTTCCTTGCATTCATCTTTTATTACTTTTCTTCTAGAATGTTCTATTAAACAGTGTGGTATTTCACACTCAAGAACCGACTATACCAGTAATCTATTCCAAATCTTCTGACAATGCTGATCTATCTTCCTCCAACAGCATAAAAATCGCCTTCCAACTTTTACCCCCACACTTGGCAGATTCGCAGATTTTTTTTTTTTCTTTTTAAATCAGTAGCAACAGGATAGCTCTAAACCAATGGACCTAACTAGGATGGATTTTGAAACACATACTTTGGGACCAAGGAAAATGCAGCTTTTAGCTTTAGAAAGTAGAAAATAAAGATCAAGTAGAAATAATCTAAACCAAGTCAAAAAGAAAAATGATTGCGTTTAGAATCTTTTTATATGATTACACCTCTTATATATAGCTTCTTTTAAAGTAATCTGTAAAACAAAATAAATCTTGTAAAGTAATCTGTAAAACATTGTTAAGAAGTTGATTCAAAGCCTGTTGGAGATAATTACATCCAGTTACAAAAAATCACTATGTTTTCAAATCTAAAGCCTTATAGTTTTGTAACCAAAACGTAAAATGTACTGTCATAGATGCCTAATTAAAAACAAAATTCTAGTAACTTAGTGTCCATGTCCCCTGGAGATATGCAGATGTTCTGCAGAGCTTAATTGGTCAGATTTTAAACTGTACTAATTGCATTTTATTCTTAAACATCTAAAGTTACTGGCATGCGAATTCTATACCTGTTTCTTTATTTAATGTAATACTTCTTACATGGTTAAAAAAAATTAATGGTTTCGTATCACGAAATATAAGTACAAAGATGTCATTACCAATACATGTTTACTTAAAACCCTCTAAAATGGGTGGATCCTGTTTAGAGATTTTTAATTTGCTTATCAAAGAATCAAATATGATGGTTCTTAACATGGAAACATAACCCTTAATTTTAGTCTCTAAGTTTAAATTTATCAGATCTTATATTTAACTTTCAGCCAATAGTTAAAAGTTACAAATGACTGGGGCGCCTGGGTGGCTCAGTCAATTGAGTGACCGGCTCTTGGTTTCAGCTCAGGTCATGATCTCAGGCTTGTGAGATTGATCCCTACGACGGGCTCCATGCTCAGCTTGGAGTCGGCTTCCCCTCTCCCTCTTGCTCTGCCCCTCTGCCTTCTTAAGATTTTTAAATAAATCTTAAAAAAAAAAAAGCTATAGACGATCTATTTTCCTACCAAAGATTCTCTTGTCCAATGAGAGGAAGGAGTACATCGCTGCTCTAGCTATATATCAGGAAATGGCTTTTAGTATTTTGAAAGAACATACACCCCAGGAAAGTTACTAAGAAGTCCAGCTAACTGCAAGTCAGTCCAGACGGAATCCTTGATCCACCGTGCTTATTCTAGGAGATGGTCATGGTTCAACTGAAGACCACAGGGTCTTCTGCTCAGCAGCCACATTCCTAGGGCCAATCCTGAGGGAAGGCTCCAGAGACCATAGTGCCTCTCAATTTCCTCTCCTTCTTTTCAATCCCTTCTCTATTCCCCTTATAGGCAGTTCAGTATTCTCATATCCCACTCCTTCTTTCAGAAAATTAAGTAATTTTATAAACTCATTTGTAACAGTATTTGGCAATATATTGCCTTTTGCGGAACAGTTGATCAATTTTAAAAGTAGAGAGGAGGGCACTCAATGCACATAAATTATCACCTGAATTTCACTTGAAAGAGTGACATCTGTTAAACCAAGAGGTATATGGGGGAGCAGGAGAAAGACCTAGGTCTTTTCAAAACTATTCTTAAGACTCAGGATTCCAGTCTTAGACCATTCAATTGGTAAGTAAGTAGTCTATAACCATATGTGAGTGAGTCAATAATGAAAAGAGAGGTATAAAGAAAGGTATAAATGCATCCTTGGATTGATGGGCTAACCAACATCTAGGTAATTTAACCTAGCAGCACAGCACATCATATCTACCCAAGAAACAGTTTTCTGAAGAGGAAGAGGGGAGAAAAAAGTCAAAAAGTTAGAGCTTATAGTGGCTAAGGCAACAATTTGCTTAACTACAGCATCTAAAGTAGCTAGCAAGCAAGACAACACTCTATATAACCATGATATGTAGAGCATATAGCTAGCAATATTAATTTAAATCTTCACTGTAGATAGCAACCAAAGAGCAACAAGTGCCAGGAAAAAAAAAAAATGTCTCTTTGCTCTGTCTCTCACTGATGGAATCTGGCTATTGTGCTGTGTGATTATTGGCCAGACACATGCATTTGCAGGGCAGAGTAAAGTCCATCTGCCTTGGATCTAACAGCTGGCACCCAGTGTACCAATCAGCTCCACCCATATGCTTCCTTCTTCTGAATAGCCTCCTGCTGGTTTTTATCTTCCAAACGCTTCCTTTCTCTGTCTTTCCCAGTGTCTTCCCTTCTGTCCTAAGCAAAACTAGATGTTCCAAGGAAACACAGGATTATATACATACAAAAAAACAAAAATGCAGCTCTAAAATACTGTATTTTTCTACAGCAACTGTGTTCAGTGATGGTAAGTTAGGGTGGGGCATATACACACTGCATTTATTTGAAATCATACTATCCCAAAAGGGAATTTTTCTTCTCTTTTCATTTCTTTCTTTTTTTAAGATTTTATTTATTTGAGAGTAAGAGTGTGTGTGTGTGTGAGAGACAGTGGAGAATGGGGAGGCAGAAGGAGAGGGAGAAAGAGAATATCAAGCCTCACTCAGGGCTTGATGTCATAACCCAGAGATCATGACCCAAGCCAAAACAAAGAGGCAGACACCTAACTGACTGATCCACACAGCACCCCTCCCTGGAGGGATTTTCTACCACTCATTAGATATTAACAGGAATGTCTTCCATGGAAGCGTCTAACTTAATTTAACTCAACCTAATTCCTACTATGTCTAAAGCATGGTTTTCATTATCATAAGGGTGAAAATTAGTGAGACAGTCTTGACTTCAATAAGATTACATTAAAAGGGGGGAATAAGACAAGTAGCAATATAAGTATATTATGGAAGGTACCTTATCTAATAAAATAATGCTCTTTCAGGTCTAATAATTTTAGTTTTACAGTCTTCCTATTTTGTTATATTGTTGTAGAGATTATTTTTTCTTTCCCTGATCTACATTGACCTTAAGCACTCTTTTCATAGCCAAAGATCTATGTTATCCCTTTTCACTTTATCTTGTTATTATACCTTTTTGTGAGTTCTAGGCAGTTTAGGGAAATGACCTAAGGTAAGTTTTCACTCTCCTGGGTAAAACAAGACAATCAAATTAGATCATTTTTAATGTTTCTTCCAGATTCAAAATTTTATGAAAGTTGTCTCCTCTTTTCTTTCTCCACAATTCAATTGTTCAGTTTTTTTCCTTTTTATGTCCACTTTGCCCCCATATTCTACAGAATAATAAGTCTGGAAAACACAACATTTGTTAGATTCCTTTAGTTTTGTAGTCTTTTTTCAGTGCTTGAGTTCTTACCAAGAGACATACACATAATACAGGTAAACATGTCAAGAGGCAGAACATAGTTAGAATTGGGAATTTGTGAGAGGCAAGTTTCCTATGAAGAATTAACTCATACTAAAAAGAAATCTCCATGATCTGTAGGAGGTTGTTTTTGATATTTTATTTAAAATTTCAGGGAAATGATGTTGAGAGTACAAGAAGATCTTTAGCTTCTTCTGCACACTGTGATGAGTTTATTACCAATAGAGAAGGTTTCCTTTTATTTTTTTAAAGACTGTATTTTCAAATAATCTCTACACCCAATGTGGGGCTCAAGCCTATGGCCCCAAGATCAAGAGTCACATGCTCTACCAACTGAGCCAGCCAGGTGCCCAGAAGCTTTTCTTCCTTCCTTCCTTCCTTCCTTCCTTCCTTCCTTCCTTCCTTCCTTCCTTCCTTCCTTCCTTCCTTCTTTCCTTCTTTTTTTTGTTCCTTCCTTCCTCTCTTTTATTTATTTATTTGAGAGAGAGAGTGTGAGCAGAGAGAGGGGCAAAGGAGAGAAAGAAGGGGAAGCAGACACCTCCCCTGAATGAGGAGCCCAACATGGGGCTCAATCCCAGGACCCTGAGATCATGACCTGAGCTGAAGTCAGAGGCTTAACTGACTAAGCCACCTAGGCGCCCCCGAAGTTTTTCTTCTAATTATATACAGCACCTCCTTCTTTCTTAGAACCAAAGAGCAAATATTTCAGATTTGAGTTATAAAAAAGCTGTATAGCTTATTAATTTCCTCAAGTAAAAAAATGGGAATAGTAATAACAGAAGGTCCTATAAAATTGGAATGATGATGTTTGCCATTTAAAAAGGCTTAATTTTTTTCAAAAAGCATTTTATAAATAATACTTTGTAAAGATGCATAATGCTATGACTGTTAAAAATGGTATTTAGGACAAAATGTTTGTGAAGTGAAACATGACCTGTGACACACAAATCATTAATACAAAAGGAATGCGCTTAAACTTTGTTTTCAGCCTTACCCAAGCTTTTCAGTGAGTGAACATGTATGCAGGCCCTGATCATGTTAGGGAAGAATACAATCTTTAAAGCAATAGAAATGAGATGAAATAGGGAGGAAGGGGCGCCTGGGTGGCTCAGTCATTAAGCGTCTGCCTTTGGCTCAGGGTGTGGACCCGGAGTCCTGGGATCGAGCCCCACATCAGGCTCCTCTGCTGGGAGCCTGCTTCTTCCTCTCCCACTCCCCCTGCTTGTGTTCCCTCTCTAGCTGGCTGTCTCTCTCTGTCAAATAAATAAAAAAATCTTTAAAAAAAAGAAAAAGAAATAGGGAGGAAAACAGCACTAGGAGAAATGTTTGGGGTCACCAGAGACTTCTTGCCTTCAGCTACACATCCTAACATCAGAGAAAATGCAAGCCATAATATGCAGGAGTAAACAGTAAAAAGATCAGGTTACCCACCAAACTTTCATATGTAAGGCTTTTTACAAGAAGTTAGAAAGCTTAGATAAAATTGAAAATACACAGGAGAATTCCAAAAACAATTTGAAGTGTATTATATAAGGGAAGTCACATGCTTAAGTAAAAAGATACATAAAAACAATTATTACAGACAAATAAATGAGCAAACATATCCTCCAGAAGTGTGAACCAACCAAGAGCCTGAGTTTGCCTGAGCAGCGGCTCCTCTCCAGGGCATGCCTACATGAGAACTGAGCCAGTGTCATTGAGGGCTACAGAGACTAGGCTCTCCAGAGCTGTGATGTTCAACAGGTGCCTTTCTATGATGCCTGGCACAGCCAAGTCCATATATTATAGGGTACTCTTACTTTCCAACATTGAAAATGACCTAAAAGAAGGGGATGTGGGAGAAGTGAATAGGAGAAAACCATGGTCAGTGCAATGACAGAACTTGTCTAGACCTACAAGTATTTTATATTTCAAAGACCAAAGAGAAAATGTGGGAACAACAAACACAGATGAATGAACATCTTTATTTTTCTAAACTCAAGTCACTTTTTACAAGGGGCTTGTATTATTAAAAATATCACTGTGATCTATTTTATGTCTAAGTTGGTGTATACAGGAATCAAATGTAAAATGACTCTCACAGTTTCAAACAATAGTACATTGTGTAACTTCAAACAGAAATGATCTTTTACAGGAATTTTCCTTAAAAACTAACTATATAACTATATTTCTTCAAAGGGAAATAAATGGCAATGAGTAAAATGCTTTTAATTATTCAAACTAAAATTCCCATCTGTTATCTTTTACTTAACTTTGAAAGTAACTTTTGGATGGTAAGTCCTAAATCAGAAGCAAAGTTAGTTATAAGATTTGACCCTTTTATGTCTTTCACACTTAATTTCAATCAAGTCTACTTTGAATCTTGAAAAACAATTGGATTTTGTTTTCCTCTCTCTGCTCCATTTTGGGACTCCTCCACTCCGAACTTGTATCAAAGTTACAGTGTGTAAGTCCTTTATAAGCTGTAATACATATTACATATTATTATTATGTCTATAAAAGTCACTCTGAAAACACTTGTTTGAAGCACATTCTGTTAGTTCACTAATATTATGAATTGACCATTATTAGTGATGTTAAAAAGGTATCTTGGGGTGCCAGTCTGGCTCAGTTTGGTAGAGCATGTGACTCTGGATCCTAGGGTTGTGAGTTTGAGCCCCACGTTTGTGTAGAGTTTACTTAAAAATAAAATCTTTCAAAAAAATGTTAGGTATCTTCGAATTAGTGAACAAATTAAAAGGACATCTGTGAAAATGTAAGGCATTTACCTGTTTTATCTGGTACTATGAGAGCTGTTTTCTTTCAGTCAGGTATTAGTATAAGCCTAAAGATTATATTATATTTTTCTAATAATTACTTTTAAAAGACAATTTTAAAATTGTTATGTTATAATGGAATTACTGTACTTTTAAGTGCACATTATCCTTCTGTTGTGTCATTTTTTTTTTAAAGATTTTATTTATTTATTCAACAGAGATAGAGACAGCCAGCGAGAGAGAGAACACAAGCAGGGGGAGTGGGAGAGGAAGAAGCAGGCTCATAGCAGAGGAGCCTGATGTGGGGCTCGATCCCACAATGCTGGGATCACGTGCTGAGCCGAAGGCAGACGCTCAACCGCTGTGCCACCCAGGCGCCCCTGTTATGTCATTTTTTAAAATGAAATATAGAACATGAACATACAGTGTTTCCATAGAAACAATGTAGAAATTACCAACTTTTTAAAGAGTCCAAGGCAATCTGCATGACAGATTCGTTAAAATAGCTTGAAAAGTATGTCATTAATAAATGGAACAGCGTAGGGGCACTGGGGTGGCTCAGTCGGTTATACATCTGCCTTAGGCTCAGGTCATGATCCCAGGGTCCTGGAATCGAGTCCCTTGTCGGGCTCCTTGCTCAACAGGGAGCCTGCTTCTCCCTCTCCCTTTCCTTCCCACTCCTGCTCTCTCTCAAATAATTAAATAAAATCTTTTAAAAAATAAAATAAAATAAAATAATATAAAATAAAAGGAGTAGTGTGGGTAAACCTGTTAGGTAGCAAACTGTAAAGACAAATTTGCTATTCAGTTCTCTTTTAAATATTTAGGGTATTTTTTCTTTTTTCTTCTTCTTCTTCTTCTTTTTTTTTTTTTTTTTTGCTCTAATCACCCACCAATCTTAAACTGAACTAACAGAGATAGAGGAAGGAAACATATTCAGGTCACATCAGAAGGAAAACTTAATACAGATATGAAGGAAAAGTTTACACAGTATTCAAGACCTCTAGTTCCTTAACTGGAAGTACAGAAGAGGCTCTGATTTTAAACTCTGAACATCACCCAGACCCTGATTAAGGAGTTTATATGCATCTTTTTCCTTTTATGAAATGAAATTTAACACCTATTGGAAGAAAAGGAGAGGAATAATTTTTATCTACTTTAATGATACTCATTTTACCTTAAATCAAGAGTTCTCAAACTTTCCTCGTTCATGACACATTTAATTTTTCAGTAATTTTTTCACAGCCCTCCTAGGCACAAAAAAAAAATATCTAAGAGTTTTACTTATTAAGTAGTTAGGTCCAAACAACTTAGTAATAATCAGTGTGGTAATAGACCGATGTCACTATGTTGCTGCTGTGTCTTTTGTGAGTCTGCTGCAGTATTCTGGGGCACCGTGCTGCGGTTTGAAAAATATGGGCCTATATCAGGAAAATGCAAAATAGTAGTCAGAAACTATGTAAAGCATCCTAAAAATATTAAAGAATAGAAACCAGTTCCAATATGTATAAGAATCCAGATGAATCAGGTGAAATCACAAAAAGAATGAATTAAAAAAAATTTGTCCTAGCTAGAAAGAAGAAACACACAGAATATCTTTTAAGTTTGTATGCAATTCACACACACACACACACACACACACACACACACACACACACACGGCTTAAGATGACATCCAGGGAAGAAAAAGAAAAATAAACAGAACAAGCATCTAAATAAGCATGAAACAGACAAGAAAAATTAATTATGCTACATAAATGTGAAATAAAAAGTAATGATAAAATTTTAAGTGGTCAAAAACAATTGATCAGAAACATTTCTGAATAACCCCATAGTATATATGCGAAAAATCTGTACTTTGATCTTCAAATAAATTCAAAATTGCCTCTAAAAATAAACCCGTCTTCTTCCTTCTCCTCCTCAATATAAGCATAGTTTTAGCTTATCTTTTTCTCCCTGAGCTGCCAGGCAAGTTCAACAAAGAGATGCCAAGGTTTGTCAGCAGAAACCTGAGAAAAATGAGTTCTTTGGTATGCAATTTTTGTACTTCTACACAAAGAAAGAAAACTAGAAAAAAAATTTAGAGAAAATAATTAGAGGTGTCAATACATCCAACTGCATAAATTTAAAAAGAATACATGTAAAATATTTATGAATTTCTGACTTTTCTTTGCATTACAAATAAAGCATTCTTAAGATTTTCTTTTTAACAGAACAGGTACAAACAAATGCAACAGTACAGTGACTCTCAGTTAATTGGCTTTGGAAAGCTTTGCTTTAAAGCAGATGGGTTGCATCAAATAAGAGGATGGGTGAGGGAAGCTTCAGGTGGAAAGAGATTGGTTTAAATGGCTGGAAATGAGAGCACATCCAGAAAGGTAGGGAAGGAAATTATCATGAATACTGCTGCATTTTGCAGAGATTCATTCCCTAACGAAACAAATTTCCTAAAACAATAGATGACTTTCCCTAGAACCATCTCACAAAGAGAAAAAAAAGTTACAATTTTCACAAACGTTGAGTTAAAACAGGAGCCAAATGCCTCTGACTTGTGTGTTTAAATTAAACTTGGTTGAGTTTATAACCACTTATTCATTATAACTCCCTAAGTACCACAGAAATTTGAAATTAGAGGGACAACTTTGGAAAACCTGCTTAGCACAAACTCAATTACTCAAAAGGTTGAGAAACAATACTTAACAGTTTCGGTCAGTTTTAAAAGCATTGATTAGATGCTTATAAATGATCCATCAGGTAAAGAGGGCATGTAAATAAACTGAAAAAAGCTTTCTAAAGGCATGTCCAACACTGCTGGCCACACTAAACAAAATTACAAAATTAACTGGCATTCTATTATATTTTTCATTCCCTCTGCTGATGTCCTGTTCTACTTTCCCACCCCAAATACTTATAAATAAATCTCATTAATCTTTGCATTATTTAACCAGTAGCTAATTAATAACAGAAATGTGAGTTAATGCTACCACTGTCATTTGCATCTGAATGTAAATTATTTGAATACTAAATAAACTTTCCGTCAGCCTCAATGGCAGCATTTCTCAAACTTGGCTGCACATTAGAATTACCCAGAAGTTTTAAAAATCTGATGCCCAGGCCACACTCCTGACAAATTAAATCAGAACTTCTGGGGGCACAGGCCCAATCATCAGAATTTTTCGAAGTTCTCCAGGTGATTCCAATGTACGACCAAAGTTAAGAACCACTGGCTTTAGGTAAAGCATTTGAAAAAATAAAATTTCGAACTAGTGAAGGAGATTTTTTTTTTACTGGGGATTTATCATGTTGCTCTATGGAGGTTGCCAACTGGTAGGAAAGCTCTGTTCAAGGTAAAGGGCCATCTTTATTAAGAAAGAATGCTAAATTTAAAAAATCACTAGACAATTTCTAAGTCTTGATTTCAGGAAGTTACTTCACCTGGGTTTTATCTACAAAATAGTAATAATAATAGCAATGCCTAGGCTCATGGTGCTGTTGAGGATAATCAAACATAACAGGATACAAGAAAATGTTTTATAAACGATAGCATTTTATTTATTATTAGATAGCTGAGCAGTAGAACCATTTATCATTAAAAAGACTAGCTGTAATATAGATTACAACCGTAATATGGATTATTACCTAAATGATTTGCCACTTTGTTTTAATAAGCATTTACTTTACGAAGTCTAAGTGTCTACCCCAATGTTTCTCAAAGTATGGTTTCTGAACCAGTAGCACCAGCATCACCTGGACACTTTCTAGAAGTGCAAATTCTTGGGGTCCATCCCAGACCTACTGAATCCGAAACTGGAGGCAAAACCTAGCAATCTTACTTGAATAAGACATCCAGGTAATTCTGATGTTAAAATCTGAGGACCATACATCCAGCCAAAGTGAGTAAAAAGTGAGTATGTATGACTAATATCAAAGGAAAAATATCCAATATTTGTTATTTGAAATTTTAAAAGTTGCAGTGCAAAGACACAGTGGCCTAAATGCTTTAAAAAAATTCCTAAAGCTTTGTATTCAAAAGTAATATATTCTTTTTACCCAGCCGAGCTTTATCAATTAACACATTAATCATAAATACAATGGTAGTATATAAATTTGGGAATCAGATAAATCACAGAGTGTATAACACCCCAGATAAGGAATAAAGAAACAAAAACTCTAATAGGAGTTAACAGTGGTTCAGAAAATAGTCAAGTTTTAATTCACTGGGCCTGAGTCTCTCTCAGAGGAAGAATCACAACTGTATCTTAAAAATGACATTTATCCTGAAGACAACACCCCACAGCATCTCAATGTTCTTATTCAGGCTAAGGAAGTGTTTCAACACTTACTCAGAGAAAAGACCATTACTTAGACTGAATCACCAGCAATATTTCCTGCAGCATGAGATTTGTCATTGGGTCTGCTAAGCAACAGAAAAACAATCTAAAAACTTCTTATCTTAAAAGATATCATAAGAGAAAGCTATCAACATTGCTTCCAAACTCAAAGTTTGTTATTTGCCACTAATAAAACATAGGCAGGAGAGTAACAGGTGAGATCACTGAGGAGTCTTGTGAGATTGCAACAGAAAGTTCTTTGAGATCTTTCTTGTTCTCTCTTTTCCCATTTTAAAAAATTTTGGCGTCCTCAAGACACCTAGCACCACCCTGGAAAGATGAGAGTGAAATATCCCAATTAAGAACTGACTTTATCCCAATTAAAAACTGCCCCACCTTCTAAGAAAATTAACAATGTTAAACTCTTATTTCCTACACTGGAAAAAACTAGCACAAGTGAATAATTGCCAAAATAATTAATTCCTTTTGCGCATCCACTCATCTACAAATATTTATTGAGTACCTAGTATATTCCAGATATTGTTCTAGGTGCAAAGTGAGTCTAGAGAGATGCACAGACGTCAGTGAGGAGGGCATAGATTCTATGACTCCAGGTTTCAGTTTCTCTGTCAACCAAATCACTAGTACTCAAACTTGAGCAAGCATCACAATCACCTGGAGAGCTATTTAAAAGAGACTGTTGAGGCCCACCCAGAGTCTCTATTCAGTAGGTCTGGGATGGGGCCCCCAAAGTAACATTTCTAATAAATTCTCAGGTGATGCTGATGCTGCCACTGCTGTGGCCACACGTTGAGAACGACTAACCAAGCCAGCCAAATGGCAACTCTTCACACTATCCCTGCCGACTTCCAAGCACTGTACATCTCTCTTCCAAAGAAGGCAATGGCCTCAAGACTGCCTCATGCCTGCTGTCATAATCACGCACAACTGAGCAGAATTCCAGTTTCAAGAACCACCTCAAATATCTACGATTAGTAGCTCCAGGACAGAGGTAAAAAGTACAAATAACAGAGAAAATTCTCCTTTCAGGGGATTTTCTCCCTCCTTGTTTTTCTTTTTGTTTTATCCCCTACTACAAGAAGTCACTTTTGTATTATGATTTCCAATGCAAGTGTTATGGAAAAGAATAACGCTCCTTTAGATTTTTCATGTATCTTTAATACAATCACAGCTTTTCTTCTAAATTCAGTTCTCATGGTCTAACACCCGCCCTATTTGTCGGACTATCTCCTTTTTGAAGAAAAGAATCATAAGGTTAGAAGGAACATGAGAATTCACTTAATCCCTCCTTGGCCTCAGATAAGACTGTTTCTAAACCATCCCCAAATATAGCAATTTTCAGTACGAAGACGAACAGGCACTAAGAACTTCTCATTCAACATTGTGTCACAGACTTGAAGATACTAATATACTTTTCCTCAGCCTTCTCTTCTCCAAGCTAATCATCTTCAACATTTAGACTTTCCTCATTAGATTTCCTAAACTTTATCTTTATCTTTATCTCTTCCTTAATAACTTTATCCTACCTTATACTTCAGGGCCTGAATTATGTATATACTGTTATCATGAAGGCTTTTTTGGGGGGGTATGTGAAAGGGATAAGTTAATTTATAGCTTGAACAAAAATGAATTTATTGGAACAAAGAAAGATATATGTATAAATGCCACTAAAATATAATACAGTGGCATTCACTTGAACAATTAATTTCAAATATCCTTTATTTTATTAAAATACATAGTAATGCCTTATAGTTTTTAAAACTTTACATTATAAATCACTAGCCATTTCACACATAAAACGGATGGGAATTAGAGATCTTTTAAAATATGCCACAAATGATATATAGCCATGTTTCATGATACCTCACATAGGAGAAGACATTATTATTATTATTAATTTGCTTTGTTGATGTTTTATATCGTGTTTACTACTAAAGTTGGAGTTACAGATAATCAATGATTTATCTCTGAATGAGTTTAAAAATACCGAATACATTACATAATAATAATTTCTGTGAAAATAATTCTTCCTATGCAAGCCTCAAGAATCAGAGGTGTCTAGAAATTCAATGAGTACAGGACAAGATAGGGTAAAGGCCATGTCCAATCATATGTTTCTGAGCAGTTTAGAAAGGGAATATAGTTAATAGATTGGAAATGGGGTAAAATAGGATGATTCACTTTATTTCTATTTCTCCCATTCTAAATATCACTATTCAAAATCAATCTTTGCTTTTGGAATGGTGAGGTGCTCTAGCACAGCCTAGGCCTGAGGGATAGGGTTGTTTCCTTGCCTATTGGGACCAAGGTGTACGGTGGAGGCGATGCATTTAGTCTCCAGAGAGAAGGAAGATGCTGCTTGCACAGCACTTCTACTCACCAGTCCATGCAGCAGCAAGGGTGTTGGCTTTGAAGGAAGCCAACTGTCCTGCTCTCCCAGCCAGAGGTAAAGAATTGCATTGGTGGCCACTAGAGGGAGGAGGATTAGGAATAGAGTAAATTGTGGGGAAAAGGCACCCATGAAAAACGCACATGGGACAACCAACACATCACCAACCACCGCCTAGCAGCTACCTCTCTGAGGGACTATAATGGGGTCAGCATACACCATTAACCCGGAGACCCAGACACCAGGAATTATCGTAGTATCCCAGTATATAGCCCCTTAACTGTGATGGCTGGAGAAGGGAGTTTGAATAGGTTTGTGGGAAACACACAAGCACACAAACACAAACACGCAAGCACACAGACATACATTCTCATCCCCCATTACAAGAAGTTGCATCTGTGCCGTCTGATTCTTGCTCATTTTCTTATTTAAAACTCTTGATGTTCTTTACCAAGAATGTGTTCACGAAAAGCAAACAGCCCACCTTCAAGATAGTCTTGGGAGAAGCACCAGCAGAGACACTCATTGTGCCAAGATGTATTTTACCAACAAATCTGTACAAATTACATGAGGTTAAAAACAAACGGAATATAATATAATTAAAGCAAAGTTTCTCTTGCTAAATTACAGCTTGAAGCAAACCTGCAAGAAATGTTTCCAATTAGCTTCTTTAGCAAACATAAAGCATAGCTCAGAATATGTTTTGCTTTCCATCTGCCCTCTGGGTGGGCTGCCTAGTGGGTGTCTTACCTCCAGCACAAGTAGCTGAGCATTCTGACCAAGGCTGATGATTCCATGTAAAGCCAACTTCATTGTCTCCACTGCCCGTCCGAGTGATGGGAACGTTGAATTTATACCTAATTCCCAAATTCTGTTCCTGAAGCAGAACCTGCCATTGAAAACAACTGGTGAAGATAATTAAAATACAATGAGGCTTCATTCAGACGTTTATTATTTCTCTTGAAGAAGAAAATATCATAAAGTAAGTCTTATAGGAAATTTAAGATAACCTGTAGAACACATGCACTTACATTAAATTTTCTCCTCCCATTTTCATGGGTAATTTAGAGCCATTTCTCTCAAACAACTTGTTTGGTTACAAGAATTTTATTTAAGCAGGCATTGAAAAGATCAGTCATATGGAAGGAGCAATATGGCCTTAACCTTACCAAATTTGATACCCTTGGGTAAACCATTTTACCTTTATTAACTTTAATTTCACCACCTGTAAAACAGAGATTATAAAGCCTGCCCGTCTGTACCTTACAGGGCAGATTACAAATGGTAGAAGTTAAGGGGCAAAGACACATTTACCATGACAATGAGATTTTCCGAGGTGGGACCTAGAGCTTCCAAAGATTCTGGTTCATCAGTTGGTCTCTTGTAGTGAAAAGCTGTCCCAGCAACATCAAACTTCCGAGGCCAGTCAATAGTCCAGGCACCATTAATATAGTAATCATCCCCTTCAGATTTCAAAGCTAAAAATAAATAATAAAAATTTAAAAAAATCACAGTCTACTAAAAGTGTGAAACTTCATTTACCACAATGTCACTTATTAACTGCACTGGAGTGTACAATGAATATCCATTCCATTTCCACTTAGAGATGGGATTCTTGACTATTTACTTAAGTACAAATTAACATGGTAATTTTCCATGTGAATGTCAAGAAGATATTAAGTATTTATGATGATATTAATAAAAAGAAATGAAAGTTTAACCTGGAGGAATAAACACATGGAAGTAGTAAGGGAAATTATAACAAAAGCAATAACTGGGGATGAGAGTGAGAGCAGGGAGCAGACTTTCTTATCTAAAACTTAAAATGATTATTATATGAATATGAGGTGAAGTGAACTTGTGGTACTGGCACACAGACAGACAGAACAACGGAGACAAACAGTTAAGAAATAAACCCAGGGCACCTGGGTGACAGTCGGTGAAGCATCTGACCCTTGATTTTGGCTCAGGTCATAATCTCAGGGTCCTGACATGGAGTCCCGCATCGGGCTCCATGCTCAGCTCGGAGTCTGCTTGAGATTCTCTCTCTCCTTCTGCCCCTCCCCCTGTACACTCTCTCTCTCGAAATAAATAAATAAAATCTTTAAAAAAAAACCATTAAATTCTATATTATATGAATTTCACCTCAATAAAAACAAAATTAAAAAAAGAGAAAGAATAAATGCCAGATAGGTAAATATTTAAATGTAAACATAGCTAAATAATAAAATGCTAGAAAGAAAACATGGAAGAACTTAAAAAATAATATTGGGGTATGAAAATGTTTTCTAAGCATAACAAAAAAAACCTCAGAAACTAAAAAGAATAAGTCTAATAAATATGCATGCATAATTTTTTAAACCTCTAGGAAAATAATGAATTTAAAAGTTTAAAAAATATGTGATAAGAAAAAGGGTTATTAGCAATACTATACTAAAACTCCCATAAATAAATAATAATTTTGATAATAATGATCATGATTTGACAATGACAAACATGTCAGCATAATTTTTTGTTAGCATGCTAGCTTCTTCAAAACCTTTGTCACAGGGGCGTCTAGGTGGCTCAGTTGGCTAAGCATCTGACTCTTGATTTTGGCTCAGGTCATGACCTCAGGGTTGGGAGATCAAGACCCACATCAGGCTCCATGCTCAGTAGAGAGTCTTCTCTCTCTCTCCCTCTCCCCTTCTCCCAGCACATGCATGTGCTCTCTCTCTCTAAAGTAAATAAATTCTTTAAAAAAACACACAGTGCTTTCTTTATCAGGTCAGATGAACTAGCAGGCCAAAAGGACTAAAAAGGTCATGGCACACAGAGTCTCTGACTCCCTGGACCTCTACCTCTTGTCCTTAATATTACAGACCATTTCCATTTCCCCAACCCTATCTGCCTGGCAAATTACTTGTACTTTCTTGACTCCAGATATGTTGTGAAAATTCATTTAATTGCAAAAATAAATCTAATTACTCTTTTGAGATAGGAACATGTCAACCAATTCTAAGAATTACTTAATTCTTTAATTATTTCTTGTAACTTAAAGTTTTTATTTTCAACTCTCCCAGTAGTTTTCTGTCTCATTTAACACATTGAAAGTATTCTGGCTATATAAGGACATCTGAGACTGTATAATGCAAAATATTAAAAACAAAAATAAAAACAACCCTCCCCCCACACACCGCCGGCAGCTTTGAATACTCCTTCAATTTTAGCTCTCACTTTCCATTTTCTCAACTACTTAATGAACAGATTCTAACTCACTTTTGCTGGTACTATAACCAGTACAGAAAAACACAAAGTATTTAAAAAGGAATGAATAAGGGAGGACGATGTGGCTTTATGGACAGAGCATTATCAAAGGAAAAAAACATTATTTTTTAGTCTTATGTTGTGGAAAAGAACCGAAAATTATGGTGTAAAAATAGAGGGTTTTTTGTTGTTGTTGTTGTTTTTTAAGATTTACTCATTTATTTTAGAAAGAGAGAGAAGAAAAGAATGGGGGTAGGAGCAGAGGGAGAGAACCCTCAAGCAGACTCCCCACTCAGCATGGCCCCCCACACAGGGCTTGATCCCATGACCTATGAGATCATGACCTGAGCTGAAACCAAGAATTGGACACTCAACTGACTGAACCACCCAGGTTCCCCAATAAAGGGCTCTTCTTAAATGAAGGAAGGAAGAGCCTGATAATACTAGTGTTCTATCTAAAGAAGCATTCTAGATGTGGTCTTATTTTTAAAAAGTTTTAAGTCAAGGGGATATTTCCAAGGGAATAAGAACTCATCCAAGTCTCGTTAGGGGTTTCTGAAGAGTCTAAATCTATCTTTAAGGATCAAACATCAAATAAATAGAATTTCCACTTCTTTCCATGTTGAGAGAACTGGTATTGGACTTGCCCTCCAACTGTAAACAACTGGAAAACCCACAAAACTTTTGAATTAAACATTATCCAGAATTGTGATACCTGGAATAAAACAAACAAGGTGAGTGGTAGAGGCACTTTCTGTCAGTGTAAAATGGCAGAACCCAAGCAAAGCATGGTTGTCTCACTGAGTTAAAAGAGAGAGATGAGAAATTGAGAAGGCCAAGATAGTTGGAATTTGCAGGACCAGAGATCTAGAGTAGAAAGAGGGACTCCGTTGCTGAATAGCAATCTTTGTATGCGTAGGATAAAATTCCATAAAGCTAGGCAAAAAAAAAAAAAACCCAAACCAAACCAAAAAACTACCAGGGAATGATAAGCTGAAAAATATCCAAAGCAAGAATTCAGAGTTTCAACCACTAGAGCATTCAGTAGAGACCCCAAAAGAACCATGCCTTTTTAGTAGGGCTGAGCAGACTCAAAAATAAAGGCTACTCTGCCCTTACCCAAACAAAGCTCAAAAACAGGTCTCAAAAGGTCTGCAAGTTACTTAATATTCTTTAAAGGAAGAAAAAAAAATCCAGACTCAAAAAAAAGAAAAATTCACAATGTACAATATCCAGTAAAAAATTAACACAAATGGAAAGAAAAAGGAAAACCTGACCCAAACCAAGAAAAAGGCCAAGTAAAAGAAATAGAACCAAAAATGACAGAAATTATGGAATTAGCAAAAAATAACTTTTAAACAACTATTATGATATACTCCATGGTTTTAAAGGAAAAAAATATAGTGACAAGAAATTAGAAGATGTATATATATATATATATATATGAAGTTCAGAACTATACAAAGGATATATAACAGATATAGTAAATAAGTAGGTAAACAGAAAATAATTTTATTTATGTTTAAATTTTTATAAAATATAATTGGCATTTTAAAACTAAAACAATAACAACATATTAGGCAGTTTATAACATAGAGAAATAGAATGTATTAAAAAAATAGGACAAAGGATGGAAGGAGACAATGGAAATAAACTATTGTAATGGCCTTGTATTGTACAAAAATGGTGTAATATTATTTGAAGGTGTACTCTGACAAATTAAAGAAGAATTTTGTAAATTCTAGCACAGCCACTAAATAAAGCAAAGTATAACTAATAAATAATTAGTACAGATCAAATGGAATACTATAAAATACTTACTTAATCTAAAGACAAAAAAGAAAGATAAAAGGGATAAAAACACATAAAACAAATAGAAAAATAGCACGATGGTAGACTTAAATTGAATTAAAAAAAGCAAAGATGGTTAGAATAAAAAACAGAAACCAACCATAGGTGATCTACAAGAAACATTTTAAATTCAGAAACCCGTACATGTGAAAAGTGTGTGGATGGAAAAAGATTTCCCAAGCCAACACTAATCTGGGAGAAATCTGGGTGACTAGATTACTACCAGATAAAACAGACTTTGGGTCAAAGATTATTAGCAGGGATAAAGAGGAATATTTGATAATAATAAAATACTCAATATATCAGGAAGATTTAACAATCTTTTTCTTTTTCTTTTTTTGGAGAGAGAGAGGAACCATGCACACACACAGAGGGGAAGGGGCAGAGAGAAACAGAATCTTAAGCAGGCTCCATGTCCAGTGCAGAGCTCAACATGGGGCTCTATCTCCCAACTCTGAGATCATGACCTGAGCCGAAATCAAGAGTCAGATGCTCAACTAAATGAGCAACCCAGGAACCCCAAGAAGACATAACAATCTTAAATGTCTATACACTTAAAAATAAGTAAGAGAATAGAAGACTTAAACAAAACTATTGACTGGTTTAATCTAATTGACATTTATGGAATGCTAAACACCATAATACCAGAATATACATTCTTCTCAAGTACACGTGGAATATCACTAAGATAGACCATATGCTGGGCCATCAAACAAATCTCAATAAAAGAATGACAATCATACAAAGTATGTTTTCTCTTCGTAAGAGAATTACAGTAGAAATCAAATCCCCAAATATCCAGAAATTAAATAATACCTTCTAAATCATGAGTCACAATGTAAATAAGAAGATATTTTAAACTGGTAATGAATATACAATGTATCAAAATATATGGGATGAAGTTAAAGCAGTGCTTAGCAGGAAATTTACAGTGTGAAATGCTTAAAGTAGAAAAAAATTCTTTAAATCAACAATCTATCCTGAGAAGCTAAAAAATAACAAACACAATGTGAATAGAAAAAAAAGGGGAAACAATAAAAAGAACAGTGGGAATCAATGTAATGAAAAATGGAGAAATAACAGAAAAAATCATTTAAGCCAACAGCTTGTTCTTTGAAAAGTTTAGTAAAATCAACAAACGTCTCACTAGCATGATCAAGAAAAAGAAACAATAGGATAAAAATCATATGATCATCGCAATAAATGCAGGAAAAGCATTTGACAAAACTCAACATTTGTTCGTGGTAAAAACTCTCAACAAAGTGGGTTTAGAGGGAACATACCTCAACATAATAAAGGCCATATATGAAAAACCAACAGTTAACATTATATTTAATGATAAAAAACTGACAGCTTTCCCTATAAAATCCGGAACAAGACAAGGATGTCCACTCTCACCATTTTTATTCAACAGTACTGAAAATCCTAGCTACAGTGATCAGACAAGAAAAAAGAAATAAGAAGCATCCAAATTGGTAAGGAAAAAGTGTTATTTGCAGATGACATGATACTACATTAGAAAAACCTGAAGACGCCACCAAAAACTATCAGAAGTATAATAGAATTCAGTAAAGTTTCAGAATACAGAATTAACACCCAGAAATTGATAGTGTGTCTATACAGTAATAACGAAGCAGCAGAAAGAAAAATTAAGAAAACAATCCCAGGGACACCTGGCTCAGTCGGTTAAGCATCTGTCTTGGGCTCAGGTCATGATCCCACGGTCCTGGAATCGAGTCCCACATCAGGCTCCCTGCTCAGCAGGGAGGCTGCATCTCCCTCTGCCTGCCTGCTTCTCTCTCTCTCTGACAAATAAATAAAAACTTCAAAAAAAGAAAGAAAGAAAAAGAAAACAATCCCAGTTACAACTGCATCAAAAAGAATAAAATACCCATGAATAATTTTAACTAAGGAGGTAAAAGACCTGTACTCTAAAAACTATAAAACATTGATGAAAGAAACTGAAAACTACACAAACTGAAAGATATTCCGCTCTCATGGATTGAAAGAATCACAGGACATGAAGTCAATACAAAAAGAAATCAATTGTATTGTTATATAACAACAAATCTTTCAAAAATGAAATTAAAATATCAATGCCATTTATAATAACATCAAAAAGCATGAAATATTTAGTGGTACATTTAAGAAAAAATAGGTGCAAGACCTGTACCCCGAAAAATAAACACTGCTGAACAGATATAAAGACTTAAATAAATATACAGGTAAATCTTATCATGTATTGGAAGATAATATCTTTAAGACAGCAATTCTCCCCAAATTGATCTATGCATTCCATGTAATCTCTTTTTGTAGAAATTGACAAGGTTATTTTAAACTGCATACAGAAATATAAAAGACCTAGATATGCTAATGCTTCCTATTTTGGAATTCTCCTGGAAAACTCTATTAATTTATACATCGTAGTTTTGATTTAAGGATAGACACACATATATATATATCAATGGGAAGTAACAGAAATAGATCCATACATTCATGTTCAAATGATCTTTAACAGAAATGTCAAGGTAATTCAATGGGAGAAATGGTCTTTTCAACAAATGGTGCTAGAGTAATTGAATACCTATATAAAAAAAAATTGAACTCTTACTTATACCTTACATAAGAACTCAAATGGGCCATATTCTTTTAAAAGATTTTCTTTCTTTAATTATTCGAGAGAGAGAGAGAGCACAGGTGAGGGGGGAGGGGCCTAAGGGAAGGAAGATGGAGAGAATCTCAAGCAGATTCTGCACTGAGCGTGGGCAAGAGTCAGACGCTTTACAGACTGAACCACCCAGGTGCCCCTCAAAAATATAATTTCTTGAAGAAACATTGAAGACAATATTTGCAACCTCGGGATAGGCAAAATTTCTAAGGCAGGACACAAAAGCATAAACCATAAACAAATTAATAAATTTATAGATTATATATAAATATATATAAATATATATATAAATTAATAAATTAATAGATTTTATTTATTTACTTGAAAGAGAGAGAGCACAGAGGGAGAGGGAGAAGCAGACCCCCACTGAGCAGAAAAACCAATGCGGGGCTCGATTGCATGGCGCTGGGATCATGACCTGAGCTGGAGGCAGATGCTTAATCAACTGAGCCACCCAGGCGCCCCTTACACTTACAATAAATGCATTTTATCATATATAAATATCTAAATAAAATTGATTTTTTTAAATCAAATAACCAACCCAGTGGAGAATAAGTTATAAACCATTAATTTTTTGTTTAGCTCTTATGTTGGTCTTATAAAACTTGAAACTTCCTTCGTTTTACCATGAAAGTGTTCTACCCAAACAATATGTCTTTTCCTTCAGGATACCATGCTGCTTTTCCTCAGTAATTTAAAAAATCTAACAAAATATGCTACTTACCAATATAGTTCTTTGACATGGCAACTTCTCTGACTTCAATATGAACAGAGCCTCTTGGTATCTGCACTACTTCCATGTAGCCTGGAACACAAAAGATAGCCAGTAATAAGCAGCATGTGCAGCCTTGGTCAGAGAATGAGTGTTTAGTAACCATTCGGTAATAAGTTTCCTTGTTCTTCCAATCTTTCTTTGACTTAGCACTTTATAAATTATGAAATATGGGCAAATTCCCCTTTGGGTTCATGAACCCATCTGCAGTATTTTTCTTTTTCTCTAAAATATCTCAAGATAGTCTTTAAAGCCTCAACATGTATAATACTGGTTCATGGTTTTTTTCCTCAACACATGGTCTCCCATCAATGCTCTGTGGGAATTCCCATCTGAGGGAAACATGGCTAAATGAAGTCAAGTAGAAAGGGAACAATATTTCCTTAAAATATCTTACATGAATCTATATTTAATACTAAAGAGACTAAAAGCAACTTGGGGGAAAAAACACTGTCTGCCTAAATAAAAAATTTCAAAAGAAGGGGGTGGGAAAGAAATCAAGTGTTTTGGCTATTCCCAGGACATCAGAGGTGTGAGGAAGAATTCTCTCTCCACACTCACCTCCTCTGGGCAACGAATCATTGAAGAACCCTTCAATGGCATCACATGTGCTTCCATCCCCTCCACAGACTCGACATCTATCTTCCCTAGCATCGGATCCCAAAATATTATCACAACCTACATGCTGAAAACAAAGAAGAATATTCAGTTTGTCATAAAGAGGAATTCTTAGAACCATAACTAACCAAATAAATATAACTTATGCATTTATTTTTTTTCCAGTAAAGGAAATCAAAACAGGAAATATTTTCCTCTTTCCACTTTTTCCTTCACTGTCTAGTAAATTCTTCACTAACATTTCTCCACATGTAAGTTTAAAGAAAAAAAAAATTGATTCCCCAAAAATGTATGTCTGTATTTCTAACCTAGATTTCTTCATTTATAGATACCATGCTCCAAATCTTAAAATATTATAATTTGTTCTCAATGGACTCTTATTTATACCTTCAAACAAGAAATGCAAGAATTAAGAAAAATCCCATGTTGTCCTACACAGGGTTATAAACAGCAGGAGGCTTGACTGAGCATTATGGTTTGACCTTTCTAAACCACTGGCTCTTTTGGATATCCAATTGTTAGTGTCAAGGATTAGTTGTGGAATTCAAAACTGGGTAAACTTTTAAAAATGAACACCTGTTTCCACCAGCTGAATAAAATTGCCATAAAAACAAGGATATGTAAGCATATGATCTTGGAAGCTGAAATTCTACCTTTCAGTTTTGCATTTAATCATAGAAATGTGGATTTTTATATGTTTTTGGTACATATTTTGGTATCTGAATTTGTATAATGACCTTTAGCCACTGACATCAGGCATGTGATCTCTGAATAAAACCTGTACTTTTGTCTTTGCTACCCGAAAACATTTTAATACTGTCATAGAAATAACACACATGCACAGGATGATCAGATACACTGAGAATCAAGTAGCCTGAAGGACAGAAACTTTTGCAAGAAATTATGACACAAAACAGTATTTTTATCTCTTCTTTTTCAGGTTTTGAGACTTAGTTTTGTGCTTCTCTTTAATATAAAATAAAAACAAACAAGGAAAAAAGTTATGAGAACCGTGGTTTTTGTGGCTTTTCTTATTATGATTAGATTTATACACAGGTCTAGGAAAATAGCATGGATTTGCCCTTATAACTCTCAACTAGTCTGGCTAGTTCTCTAAAGTAAATGCTTTAATAAGGTAAAGACTAACTCTATAATGAAAACCATTGTGCTTCAAAATGCTTCAAAAAGAGGCAAAGTAGGAGGAACATAGCTGTTTCACACTTGGAGGAAAAATTATGCTATGAAATGTATCAAACAATCTTCCAATGAAAACATGTGGTAGCCATATGAATATGAGCTGAATCCTTGTTCCCTCTTTCTTCCTATCATCTTAGTAATCTGTTTATAAATGGAACAGAATAACAGAAATTAAAGTCCAAAATATATTCAGAGCTCTAGCAATTACTATATACATAAATAGAACACCAAAATAAATCATATTTGCATGATGTCCGAATATGAATGGGCTATTCTACCTTTAACTATATGTATTGTCAACCTAACTGAAAATTCAAATTCTCTAAAATGTAGCTCTCTTTATTAAAACTGAGCATAGTATTAATTAGGAGTGACTATCTGAGAAAAAAAGACAAAAGTCTCAAAAGCCCCCCAAAAAAGGAGTAAAATTCATAATTGCAGCAACCTTGCATTCTCCATTGATACAGATATCCAGTGAGTCCGCATTGCACTGAGTCCCATCAATAACTGCAGGGGCACGTTCAGTGTAGAAGTTGTAACCTTCAGCCAAGCAGTTTAACGCACAAGGTTTTACCCCACCTGGACAAATACAGCCGAAAAGAAATAAATGGAATGGTTCTTTTAAGAAACAGTGATTCCATATTAACCACAGTAAATTTACAATTCATACAGACATCATTCCCTCACTATATACCCAGATGTGTAGGTTTCTTTCCTCCTTTGCTAAAATTTCATATTTATTTTCATTGCTTGGGCAACTTGACAGAAGATCTATTGAACAGTTTTAAGGTTTAAAATGTTCAGGTATTTCCAATATATATTTAACAATATATTTTAGGTCAAAAGGGATCACAGTGGAGGTACCTGAATGTTGAAAAAAATGGACAAAATAAAACTTTTTTAAAAAACTAAGAAAATAAAGTTTGAGGCTTGACACAATAACTTCATATAGCAAATGGGAATTTCTACAACATATGTCACTTGTTAACTGAAGCTGATACAAAAAACTCTACTTCGAGCAGGGATATAGTAGTTGTTAAAAAAAAACCCTCTAAATTTATACCTGCTTTAAACATATCATATTCCATGAATGTGGCTTTAAAGTAGAGACAAATTTTTACAAGATAAGCAAATGAAGGTAAAATTAATTATAGCATTAAATTTGAGTAATTCTTGTTACTAAATCAAAGATAGTTACATATAGCATTGAACATGAATAATTAAAACAATACCTAATTTTATTTTGTGAACAGCATAACTTCATCATTTTCATTTGTCACTGAAATTTGTATTTCTTAAGGTTGATTTGAAAAATAGGCATAAATAGTAGCAATTTAAAAAAACAAGCAGAGTAATATCATAATCTTATAGTATATTGGAAAGATAGCAATATGTATGAATTTATTTTATTCAAAACAGTGCATGAGAAAGCTACTTATAAATATGTAACTACTGATTGAAATTATGACTTAAAAACACTTTATGTTCAACTTTCATCAGATGAAGTTTAAAAGACTTTGGTTGTATTCTAATCGTGTTGATAAAATTTTTCTTTGAAATAAAGAAGACTGTTTCTAACAAAGAAAATAAAGCAGAAAGATAAAATGACATGCTTAATCTCAGTAGAAAGTACAAATCTCAGTGAAGGTTTGTGAAATAAAAGAGCCAAGCCAACTGAGCGATAGAGACAATGGTAAATTAGAGAGAACATTTCATTAAAGGATATCATTGTTATAGTTGATTGTTATACAATGCAAGAAGATGGCCCAATATTGTCAGACATTATTTTTTCATGAGAAGATGGAAACCTAGATTTTTAAAATAAAAACTCTTTTTGGTAACTCAAAGTTTTCAAAAATACTGTGGAGATTAAAACAATGTAAGTAAAAACCTGTTCCTGAACTGCCAGTTTACCACCGCTGGCCTAAGTCCATGTTTACTTCCATTTTCAATGTGTATAGGCAATAGAACTTCTATATAATTTGAAATGTTATTATGAGACGTAAGTTAATGATACCTTTTGCTCTACTGAGCACAAATATAACAAAGTAATAAATAGAATAATTTCTTCCTGAACTGATAATCAAGGTATTTATATTTATTTTTGTAAGATTCTCATGAATAAAATTGCCCTAAATTTCTGTGAACCTTACTGGGTTTTTTTTTTTCATTACTACTCAATACAGTTTTTTTCCCATTTTTTATTGTAATGCTTTGGAATTTAATGTAGTTTTTTATGTATCAGGCTTTAAAAAGAGAACATGAGTTTTGTTTACTCATTTTTAACATTATTTAATTATGTAAGGTAGTATTTGATATGTAGAACATATAAATGCTGTGGCTGTATTCCTCAGACCACTACCCTATGTGATGATAATAAGAATACACTTCTCTCATTTTTATTACTGAAGATGTGTTCAGCTTCCTTAGCTACAGTGAGGTTTTCTGGTTTTTGTTTTTAAAAAAAAAAACAAAAGAGGGCTTGAGCTCAGGACCCTGAGATCAACACCCAAGCTGAGATCAGGAGTCAGACACTTAACCAACTGAGCCACCCAGGCACCCCACTCAGCTACAGTGAGTTTTCAGGAGAGGGGAGAGGTACTGCTATTATTTTGAGAAAACATTTAAGGTGATTCTCTAAACAGAAGGTCACATCATTACCAGTTACCTTCAGTGAAAGCTTATTATGAATTTAGGGTTAATTCACTAAGCTCATAATTACCAAACGCTAATTATTAAATCTGTAAATTATTTCAGGCACTTATTTTCCTCCTACAGTAAGACAAAACAATCCTAACCATATATGTACCTAATAAAAAGCAATTTGAAATATATGAAGAAAAAGAAAGCAAAGCCATATAACAGTTGGAGATTTTAACACACTTCTCTCAGTAACTGACAGAAGAACTACAGCAGAAAAAAATCAGAAAGATATAAAAGATTTAAACAACACTATCCGCCAACTTGATGCAATGGCTATCTGTGGAATGTTGTATCCAACAATTGCAGAAAACACATCCTTTTCAAGTATAGATAGAAGATTATCAACATGAACAATAAATGGTATTACAAAACAAATCTCAATTAACTTTAAAAATTTAAATCATACAGAGTATTCTCTGATCATAGTAGAAATTATAAATCAATAACCAAAAAATCTAGAAAATATCAAATACTTGGAAATAAAAATTACATAGTTCTAAATAACCCATGGGTCACAGAAGAAATCACAATGTAAATAAGAAAAGATTTTGAACTAAGGGAAATTTTTTAAAAATCAAATTTGGTAATGAAGAAAAGAAAAAAAAACCCCAAATTTAAAAATAATAAATATAAGAGTAAAAATTAATAAAAGAGAAAAAAGTAACAGAAAAGTACTAAAGCCAAAAGTTGATTCTTTGAAGAGATTAATAAAATTAATAAATCTCAAGCAAGACTGATCAAGAAAAAGAGAGAAAATATGCATTATCCATATCAGAAATGAAAGAGCATACATCACTACAGAGCCTATAGATATTAAACAGGATAGTAAGCGAATGTTATGATCAATTTTTTGACAAGAAATGGGATATGGGAGTAACATAAGTTTCTTGAAGACATAAGAAATTTTTAAAAATCTGAATAGCCCTTTATCTAATGGAGTTGAATTCGTAATAATTTTTTTTCCCCACAAATACCAAGTCTGATTGGTTTCAGTAGTGAAATCTATTCTAAAGAAGAAATAATACCAATCCTAAAATCTCTTCCAAAATGAACAGGGATTCTATTTCTGGAAGCCAGAGTTAACTCTAATACCCAAACTTGTCAAAGAAATGACAGGAAAAAATTCTGCGAATCAGTACTCCTTAAAAAAATAGATGCAAACATCCTTAATAAAATATTAGAAATTAAATCCAACAACATATAAAAAGATGAAAAATCTTTGCCACATGGGGTTTATCCTAGGAATAAAAGGTTGGTTTGACATAAAATAGATCAAGCAATTCACCATATTAACAGACTAAAGAAAAATACATATAATTATACACGAACAAATTGTACTGAAGGGCCAATCCAGTGCATTAAGGCAAGAACATGAATCAAAAGGCATAACAATTGATACAAATGTCTCTACTTCCAGATAACATGACTATTTACCAAGAAAATCCTAAGTGATCTACAAAACAACTATTAGGACTAATATTTGTTTAAGAGAACAACTAAGTAAATTTAGGAAGGTCACAGCATAAAATTTAATACACAAATATCTATGTAGTTTTAGATTCTAGAGAAAGCAACTGAAAACGATATATTTTAAACTTTTATTTACAATAGTTACTCAGGAATAGATTTAACAAAATAAGTGCAAGACCAAACACTAAAACTACAAAACACAGCTGAGAGAAATTAAAGAAAACATATATAGATAGATATCTATATATATACCATGTTCATAAATTCGCTATTGAATTCAATTGTTAAAATATTGTCAATTTATCAGTTCCCCTTTGATTGATCTATAGATTCAACAAGAGAGCAATCATAAGCCCAGCATGTTTTTCTGTAGTAATTAATAGTAATCCTAAAATTTACAAAGAAATGGAAAGCACTTAGAATATCCAAAGAACTCTTGAAAAATAGATAAAAATTGGAGGAACTTACACTACCTGTGTCCAAGACTGTGCATTTAAAATAATTCAGTCAGTTTAGTGCTAGCATAATATTGCTACCATTTTATTTCTTTGTGCATTGTGCACATTTCATTGTGCATTTATAAATGGTCAATAGCACATAGAAATGTGTTCAACAAAATCAATTATCAGAAAATGCAAATTAAAACTACACTGAGACATTATTATACACCTACCAGCAGAAGACTGAAAATACCAAATGTTGGCAAGGACGTGGAACAAACATAACTTTCATATGTTGTTGGTAGGAGTGTAATATGGTAAATTATTTTGGAAAAACATCTGGCAATTTCTTTAAAACTAAACTCACACCTACACAATTGCCCAGCAATTCCACTCCTAAGTATTTACCCAAGAGAAATGAAAACATATGTTCACAAAAAGACTTGTACAAAAATGTTCACAACAGCTTATTCAGAACAGCTGAAAACTAGAAACAACTCAGGTGGCCAGCCATCAATAGCAGAATGGGGCAACAAACTGGTTATTACAATGGAATGCTACTCAGCAATAAAAAGGAATAAGCTAGTCATACATGCCATAACATGGATGAATCTCAAAAACATTAGGCCCAAAACAGTAAATATGACATGATTTCACTTAGATGAAGTTCTGGCACCAGTAAAACTAATCTATGGCAAGGAAAAAAATATCAGAACAGTGGTTGCCTCTTGGAAGAAATAGGTAGAGGCAGCGATTGGCTGGGAAGGACTGTGAGGACTATAAGAATTTTGGAAGTAGGGTAATGTTCTACATGTTAATAGGGCTTTGCAGGTGTATGCATGTGTCAAAACTCAGGGAAAGTACAGTTAAGATTGTGCATTGCACTGTACACAGTCTAACCTCAAAAACAATGAATAAGTATTGAACTGTGATTAACGTTATACGTGTTGAAGTATATAGAGGAAAGTATAGCGATGACTACAACTGGACATGCATCTAAAAAATAAATGGATTAATGGATAGAGAGATGACTAGATACATAACAAAGTACATTATAATGTGAATGGTAGACTCTTGTCAATGCAAAATTCTTTTAATATTGCTCTGTTGGAAAATTTTCAAGGTAAGTTATTAGAATAAAAAACAAACAATAAAAGTCTTTTAAAAGTACATTCAATTTCTCTACGAGAAAATTTTAACAAAATTTAATTTGTATTTTGGGGGTACAAGAAAACTTCTGGTGTTTACTGAACAATTAGTGTTTGATACATGCCCAAATTAAAGGGTAAAACTGTTTCCCAACACTAAAAAAGAATAATAATAATCTATGGGAAGATCCTTGGCCTTTGACCAAGAACGAATACAGGGTTTCCTAGCCACTTTTGAATTGATTTATATTGTTATAAGTTGTTTTCAGGGTGATAATTCCAAATATTCAGTGATTATAAATGATTATAATGTAATGTCCACATACCCCAAAGAAGTCTCAAGAACTGAAAAGCATTATTTGGAATTATATCCTTTCTAGGACTTTTGTACCTTGTTAAATAGAACTAGGTTTTTATAAATGATTTCTGATCATTTTTACTAACATAAACTTTATTATAGGGAAACCTTATAGTACTGTAAACATTATCCTGCTTTGATTTGCAAACACTATTTTTAGTGTTTCAGTATGTGTATGAATGCATGTGTGTGTTTGTATGTATTTATATATTCTTTTATATTTGCAAAGCTCTCAAGCATGATGAATGCTCTGCTAGGTTATACATTACCTCCAGTGTAGGGTTTCCAGTTATAATACTTTCCACGGAAAGGCATATTGTCAAAGTCTGCACACTGTTTCTCTCGAAAATCTCGGGCCCCGAAAGGACATGGCTAAAATAAAATAAAATCATAAATGGTATGATTGTTGAACAATACCAAAACTAAGGGACAATGTCCTGAAAATTAAAATTGCCCGAACTCGTCACATTTGCCCACTGCCTGATGCTGTAGTTATAATTCTGGCATTTACTTTATATTTACTTGTTCTATAGCAGTATTCAGACTGATGTGTCTGAATTGTCATCTTAGCCACAGAATGAATAACTGAAGTAATTTGTATGAAATTAAGTGTTAGTTTCCTTATAACTTTATATTAAGATGCATGTCACAGTCCACTTTGCAATCAATGCATCAGGTACGTCCTTATGAACACACATAAAAACTAGATGAAGAAACTAAAACACAAAATCTCTTTTGGTAACATTATTTAAGGTCCAGTTGCCACAGCTACTCCCAGCTCTTTATTTTAAGGAATCAAGAGGCAGATTTTAACACAACATTCAGCACTATTAAGTGTGGTTTGGATCCCTACTACTATAGCTGTTTACTGTCTAGCCTTGACAAAAACCATATTTTAAGATGTGGAATGAACTGGGCAAATGCTAGGCCTCAAGTCTAAACACCTTCAAATTCAAGGAATTTGGACTTCCTAGGATTTACATGTAATCTATGAACATCACAGAAAATAAAATCCTAAATTGGTTCAAAACATGTGCATGTGTTGGGTGGGGAGGAGAGAAGGATGTTGAGAGGGTGGAGAGAAGGTTATTTGTTTTTAAAAGTTTGGAATGCTTCTTCTACCTGAATTTTTTAAAAATGGAAAATCTTGCCAATGTAGCTAGGTCTAGATTCCAAATACCCCAGGCCATCCTAAATTCAATCTTTACGTTCACGAAGAATTAAAAGTATAACATTCCACAGTGCTTGAGCAATATGACCTAATTTGACTTATCTTTTAGAGTTCTGCAGTTCTAGCACCTAAAACAATCACTGCTTTTGATACACTGACAGAAAAAAAATCCCCCACATATGGAAAAACAAAACACGTCAGGAGATAAAATTCTTAATTGTGAATAAATGATGAGTATATTAAACTCTCAGAGATCATTTGAGGACTTTTTACTACCCTCCCTTGGATCTCCACATTTACTTTATACAGTTTTCTGAGGTCAGTATATTGTAAATGAACCCTTGAAGCATGTACAAAAATAAAAGAACACAATGTGCAAGTAGTCGCATGGTCATCATTACTCCCTGTATATTGTGGTTCAAATCTCTAGCATATCAAGTCCAAAGCCTCAAATTCTGAAAACAGTGCCAACAGGTCTACATTCCATTGTGAGCCCTGTATTTTAAAATAACTTCTGCACATTAAAATTCGACACTGCAACATCAAGCCTAATGATTCTGCTTGTCAAATCACCCTTCTTGTCTTTTAAAAAAATGAAAAATGACTATTTACCATAGGCTACCTAGTGCATCATACAGACAGACACACCTCCGGGGTGTTTTGTTTCACAGTGTGTTAATCTTTGGATCAAAAAAAAGCCATTCTAGCCATTTTCAGGGAATCCTGTTCAAGGATGAAAGTTGTCAGCAGCTTTGCCATGTAGCAAGACTAGTGTTTAAGCAAACATCATCAATTTTTAAAAAAATACAGTTACTGTGAACTCTAACTACAAGTTTCAAATAATACTGAAGTATTTGTAAAGCACTTAAATATTAATCCAGGCATGGCTTTCGATCTAGTTTGAGAAACCAGAGACAAATGGGAGAACTGCAGCACTGTCTCAGGTGGTGAGTACACAACAGCATGGCACAGGGGGCCTATAGGTGCTGCATAAAGGTAAAAGATCCATGTGTCACATGATTAATTAGGGAAATATTGTGGAGAAGGAAAATCTTGAGTATATTACAATTACAAGTATTATAAATAATTATCCTTTATAATATTATAAAGTATTATAGGAATTGAGCTAGTTGAGAAAGAATATTTCTAGGGGATTAAAACTATTAAGAAGGAAGACAAATAAAGACATGGGTACAGGAAGGAGAAGGTCATATGTTGGGAATAGTTGGAAAAAGGCCATCCTAGATGAAAGAAACTTATGAAATAATAAGAGGAGATGACATTTCATAGAAAACCACTGGTACATACAAAAGCCCTGAATTAACAAACTAACGCATCATGAGGACTATTCACTAAAAACAAGAAAACAAAAAATCTCATTCTTGACTGTCTTGTAATGAATATCCTAAATATAGGCAAAGTTAAAAGTCTGACAGGAGGATATTACAGTTTAATAAAGCACTTGGATAACATTTCATAAAGTTTCTAATCTATACTCTTTCCTGTGACCACTCAGGTGGTTATATTATATTATATTATATTATATTATATTATATTATATTATAACAACGACAACAGCTACTTACCATTTACTAGGCATTTAGCAAGTACCCGCTCTGTGGCACACTTATCAGAAGTCTATGGATGTATTATCTATTTAATCTCTTTCAACACTCTTAGGTAGTTGTAATTAATAATCCCTTTTACCCAGTACACTGGCTACAGAACGTTGCTCAGTGATAGTTTCAGGGTGTAAGGACACTCCCTCATCTGAATGGGAGCTTCCTTTGAACTCTAAATACTACAGTAACAGCATTAAATTTTAGCTCTGTGAATATGTATGAAAACTTAATAGGAGTAACCTGAGTTCCTATCATTTCAGCTGCAAGTTCTTTTCTTCGCCAAACTTTTTCCTCATTTATAAAACAGAAGGGCTAAAAGCAAAATTCTGGAGTATGACAAACCTGAATTCTGCCTTGGTCTTTTATTTAACTCGTGGCCTTTAGCAATGTACTTAATTTTCCAAGCCTCATCTATAAACTGGGGATAACACTAGTATTTACCTCCTAGGTGAAGATTCAGGTGAACTGTTTAGCTCCGTATGTGGCATAGGGCAGAACTGAATAACTATTAGCAGCTGTTCTGGTCTTGGGTCTAGGCACAGGGGAACAAACTCTGCAAGCTCCATTTCCTAGGCTTCTGTGTCTGCTGACTTCTGACAATGGTTCAGGCAATGAAGGCACTACTGGGGGAAGCCAGAGTATTTCTTTTTCTTTCTCTCCACCTCAGGCAGCATCATAGGCAGAAGCAGAATCTCTTGTGACTGCAACTTTAGGTAATAGCGCCACGCTTACCCCATCCCTCCATCCTCTGGCCCTATCCTGTGATTCTAACTTCTGCTGTGTTAATTCCAGCCCCTAGACTCCTCCCTTGGTCTCCCTGGGAGGAGTGGTGACATCTTCCTGCTGTTGCTGATCTATGGGCTTGTCAGCCTCTTCCATCATCTGTGTAACCAATTTTTTTTCATTAAATTCCTTCTATTTAAATATCCAGAGAGGTTTCTATTATTATGGTTGGAACTTTACTGATATAACAATCAAAAATAATAATAATGATGATGATGGTGATGAGGTATTTGGGAGACATTGAATAGAGATTTATTTATTGCTATGTATTATTTTTTTTGCAATTTATTGGTTAAGGGCAGAGGCTGGCCAACTTTTTTGGTAAAGGGCCACATAGTAATATTTTAGACCTCGTGTGCCATACTGGGTCTTTGTTGCAACTCCTCAACTGTGACATTATGGTGTGAAAGAAGCCATAGACAATATGTAAATGAAATGTCAGGGTCTGTGCTCCAATAAAATTTTATTTACAAAAAGAGGTGACGGGGCAACTTTGGCCCAGGAGATGCAATTTGTCAACCCCCTGATTTAGGATGTTAACATAATAGATACATATGTCCAGCAGCACTGAAGAATAACCAAACTCAGTGATTAATTGAGTCAAAACAGAATCATACACTTCTAAGAAATGTTAGAATATAATCTAATTTGCATAAGATGCTTCTATTTCCTCTACAATTATCCCCAAAGTGGTCATGCAATCTGTACAAGCGTCTATAGAAATATCAAATACTTTTTGGGCAGCTGCAATTACTATCAGGTTCTTTCTTACTTTTAGACCAAATCTGTCTTCCCTATAACTCAGGGGTCTTGCTCCTTTCTTCTGGATCTACACTGAACAATCTGATCCCTAAATGAAAGGTATCTAGACCTTGATGGCTTTCCTATGGGCACATCATAACATTATCATTAGTCCTCTTATTTTTATTTTATTTTATTTATTTATTTGACAGAGATAGAGACAGCCAGCGAGAGAGGGAACACAAGCAGGGGGAGTGGGAGAGGAAGAAGCAGGCTCCCAGCAGAGAAGCCTGCTCGGGGGCTCAATTCCAGGACTCTGGGATCACGCCCTGAGCCGAAGGCAGATGCTTAATGACTGAGCCACCCAGGCGCCCCTATCATTAGTCCTCTTAAAACCAGCCACCAAGAACTGGCCTTAAATGTCTTTCTTCTATTCAGCAAATGTGTCACATATGATGTAAGCTTGAGATAAAGCAGTAAGAGTAGGTCCCTGCTTTCAGGAACTCATTTTAGTTGGAGGTGAGAAAGAAGAAAAATAAAGCAGGGTTAGGGGATTGATAGTGAGGTAGAAGGGAAGTTGTTTTAGAATAGTATGGTCAGAGAAATTCTCTCTAATAAGGTGGCCCTTGAGCAGAGAGTTAAAAGAAACTGAGGGAGTGACTTACACATCAGTGAGAAGAGTAAACAGTAAATGCAAAGGCCTTGAAACAGAAGTGTGTTAAGAAGGTTCATAGAATAGCATGGAGGATGGAAGGGCTTAAGGAAACTAGTAGACTTGATCCCATGCTTTTCTGTTTCTAGAATATATCAGTTAGTGTTCTGTCTTCCTGATTTCCATGCTTCCTTCAGTGAATGCTCTGAATTTGTGTTGATTAGAAATTAACTCAGTAGGAGTTGTATATTCTCATTCCAAAAAATAAGAGTGATCAAAGAAAAGTGTAATTTCTTAAGGAAAAATTATGTAAAGTATATTTTTATTTTTGTATTTTTAGGAATAGTAGAGAGTTTAAGGAGTAATGCTTTTTATATTGCTTAAAGGTAATAAATGCTGACACCATGGCACAAGCAACCAATTTTTTATGTAAAGCCTGACAGGTTTTCAGCCTCCTAGTGTTAACACTAATCAAGCATCCTCTCCTTATAAAAAGCAACCAGCAGGACCCCACATAAATCCAGAGGGCAAAGCTGCAGGTCTCAGCATTTTTAATCTTAGTATTTTCAAAGAAATAAAAAAAAATTAATGCCAACATCTTTATCAGCACATTTTTTTTATAGAGATGTGTATGTTAGCACATTCTACAGACTATCTTATGCTTCCAAATACACTGTTTAAAAGCATCTCCTTTTGACTAAACTTATTACTTTTTATTGGTACATAAATCTAAAAAAAAAAGGATAATTCATTGGGGCATAAAAGTTGCTATAGAAAGAAATCTCAGCTTCCACTGACAAACTTTGTAGTGGCATTTCTATTACTGGGTTTCTAATCCTGGTTTTGTCCCAAAGAATAGGGTGACCTTGGCAAGTCGCAGAAGCCCTTTGTGCCTTCTCTCTTTCATTTGCAAAATACACCCAAAATGCCACTTAACTTCAAGAGAAATACATCCCAAAATGTCTTGCAAATGAGGAAAATTCCATAAATACTGTGTTATGTCTTATGTGCAATAAAGTGTGAGAAGAAAGCTGAGCGTGAAAATTCTTTTTCCCCTTTCCCATTCCTCTCTCCTTGGTAAAGGAGATAGGCAGGCTGGAAGGATACAAGGATTCCTCCGGCCTCAGATAAAATTGCAAATGAGCAAAATTGGCATTTTATTCTCCTATTACTTTTCTCTTGCACTTTTCACCTGCTGCTGCTTCTTCCTTTCTTGCTTCCACACTAAATGCACTTTTGCTTCTTCACTATTACACTAGACCACCCTTCAACACTCCCCAAATTTAACTTTCTTCTTCCTCTTCAGTATGTCAATATATTCTTAGCTGGCTATACCCTATTAGTTTCAGAAGCATAAGTGGAATTTAAATTCCAGCCCCTGATCTGCTTAGGAAGTCACTTATTTGACATGGGACTGTGAAGAAAGGACATTTCTATTTGTTCACCCAAACAGGCATCACTTTCTAAGTTACACAATGACACAAGGGCTAACAAAGTCCATGTTTCCACCCCTCTCTTAGAAGTTGCAAACAAAATTCCTGATTTCCTACTTATCAGGTATTGTATGATTATCTCGCTAAAGTTAAATGTCGTGTCCAATGAATCATCTCAAACAGTTTTGATTCAATCTTCTTATCTTTTCTCTCCAAAATCGTTTCTGATTTTTTTGTAGTTTCACTGAGTATTTAAAGAAAAAGAAAGAAAAGCCTGCTACACCTACATTGTCCAGGCAAACTAGAATCTAGCTGTCATATTTGATACCATGATCTTCTATGCAAGTCTTCAACTTAAATCTATTTCTGTGTAGCCTCAATTTAACTAAAATGCTATCTATCCATAGCATAACCCTTTCCCCTAAGCCTATGAAAATGTTAGGCAACAAACATTCACTTTGTAATTTTTAAAACATCCCTTTTAAGGACGAAATGAACAAGCAAGCTCTATTCTGTGCTTAAAAGCTAGTCCTTATTTTTCAAAACACGATGCACACCAATTTGTACTAACCTAAAGAAGATTAATAACACTTGCTCCTGTTAGTTTTTTGCCATAATAATAATATAATAAATATTATATATAATATTCATAAAAAATCCAGTGTTTGATACATATCTGTTTTCTAATTATAACTTGGGACACAGTTATAACACTGTTAATGGATCAACTCTGTACCTTGTTATCACTTACCCCACACCTCTCCCTGGGGGCAAGGTCTGTAGTTTCAGAATGTTCTCAGCTATCTGGTTCTGCTGCAGGGTAAGGTTAGACTGGAAGTAAGACAATGTCAAAGGTGACCAAACTCTTTCACAGAAGCTTACCTTGCCACACCCACCTCCCAAGGGCTCCGTCTATTAAAAGAGCACTAAATCAGTATTCAGAAATCCTGTGCCTGACTCATCCCTTCCATGACACTAGCCTATTGCTTAGCTTTAGGTCCTCATTTTAAAATACTTTTAAAAAAAAATACTCGTTCTTCCTCTTTATAAATGTGATTTGAAGACATAATGAGATTATGTATGAAAGTACTTTATAATCTTTGTAATCTGCTTTGAAACAAAAATGTCTGTGATACTAACTACACTGTATTGAGTGCAGATTAAGTATTAGGAAGTAGCACTGGATGTTCTACATGTGTTCCTTCTTTTGATTCTCAAACAACCCTGAAAGTTGGATATAATTATACTCTACATAGGAGTTCCCTGAAGTTTAGTGAGATTAGGTATTTTGCCAAGACCAACTAGCAACAAGGGTTACAGTCAGCATTCAATTTAAGTCAATTTGAATCCAAAATCCATATTTTTCCCACTACAATCCTACTTTGAAATATAGGCTATATTTCTCCACAACCAAAGCAACGTCCCGAAGAAGAAAAAAATTGCAGAATAGCATGCCCCTCTAGAAAAGCTGACTGAGAAAATTCCTAGGTACTACACAATCTATGCTTAGTTTTTTGAACAGACCACAGATGACCTAGAACCCTTCTGAGTCCACAATTTTTTTATAGTTTTGATGTATAAGATAAAGGAGGAAATGCGATGTTTAAGATGCAAGACAAATATGACTCTCCATCCCAGCCTGAGTGAAGTTTAGGTATTTCACTAGAAGTTTTACCCTAGTTGAAGAGGTTGCTTTCAGGCAACCAACTTGAACAATGGAAGCCTGAGTAATGTAGAAGGGCACACAGTGACCCCCAACCCCCAGGCTGAATACAAACAGCCCATTAGGCAACCCACCTCCAAATACCCATAAAAGCCTTAGCTGACCCACGGGTTACTTACACCCAGACCACGGGTACCAAAAAAGGAAAATTCCATACGCTGCCATACCTCCTCACCTCCCCTCTTTCACTACAACCCCCCACACTGCCTCTTGGCAGACAGTCTCTGCTTTGCTGTCCTGCCCACCTCTTCCTTGTGGGATATTCAGAAAACTTCTACCTCCTTTGTTCTGCCTTGTGTGAATTCCTTGACTACCAGCGCTGTCAGCCTGCATCTGATCTGGTCACCCCACACTAGTCACATTATCAAGTGGACACACAAATCACAAATAACATACAACAGGAAAAACAAGGATTTTTTTTTCCCTTTGGTTTTGGAGAGTAGCTAAGCAAAAATAGGAAATTCTTTTTGGAAAGGTAGAAAGGTCCCTTTTTATGCCATTATGACCTCCATAAAATTCTGATCTTCAAACCAAAGTCTCACAAGGGCCACGTCTATTATCTATTAGATTAGCTTATGATCCCAAATATTCTATTGTAGTTGCTACTTTAATGGTGAGACCCAACTTCATCCGATTCTACTCTGTATCTATAATAAGAGCTCCTGGTTTCTCAGTAGCTTCAAGATGAAAACCATTTTAATTTGTTCCTGCTGTAGCTATTGTCTTTACATGCTATTCTGTCCTAGAGACCATCATATGGATGTCAAAGAAAGAGTCCTTGTCTAGTTGCTTCTGAAGGCTTCTGGGGTGACCAATTATGATCTAGGGAACAAACTGCCTGTCTAATACATCCTAATGCAGATAATCAGCTTCAGAGTCTAACGTGTGAATACGTCCAGCCTCTAGGCTGATTAGGTTGCTATTGAGACTGGTCAGGCCAATTTTACAGCTGGATACAATTTTCTGACCTATTTTTAAATTTTTAAAGATTGAGATTTTTTTCTTTATAAGTTGCCTCTTCTATCTCTGGGGATCTTTTTCTTTCCAACTGGGGTAAATGGGACAGGAAATAATGGGAACATTGTTCCCTTACTACTGGAGAGCTCTTGTCTTTCTACCACTCCTCTATCCTTCAAATGCCTGTGGTGGGAATTAAATCAGCACCGGGGAGGTGTGGCTGTCTTGCTTTTGTGCTAGCCACTTTTTAAGACTATTTGGCCTACAAAGTTTCCCAGTTTTAATTTTTCCTCTAACTTAAGCAAAAAAAGTCTGTCTGCCTTGCAAATTTCAATCTGATTCACCAGTGTGGAGAGCCCTGTAGGAGTATCAAAACTTCAAAATATAAAGTGGTCCTTTGTGATATATCTCCTTTTGTCGTGGCTATTAGACATTATGAAACTTAGAATTGATAGTGTTTGCTTGTTTACCCAGGCCTCTAAGAAACTCAGAGTAAAATGTGTGACCAATCTTAATATGCAGAAGGAACTTATGGTACATATTTTAAGGTACTGATCCCAACTTATGATTTTCCTTTTCCTTGGGATTTTCTAATTTATTCTATTTTTCAATTATGATTTTAATGAAGTTAATTCAAGTCTAATCAGAAAGTAATGACTAATAGTGATAAATAATTATGATATGTAAAAACATGAGAACTAAGTGGTAATCTATAGTACTAGCTGGCCCACCACAGAAATGAGAAGGTCAAGACTGCTATACCACTTGAGAAACGGACAGGCTATGAGGAATGGGTTGTAAGATCTTAAAAGGAATATTAAGTAGGCTCTATCAAACACGTGTGAATCAGACTAACATCTCCTAGATTTTCTGCTTCTTTTCTTTTTTCTTTTCTTTTCTTCTCCTTTCTCTTCTTTCTTTCTTTCTTTCTTTTTTTTTTTTTTTTGAGAGAGAGAGAGCGTACATGTGCCTATGTGCAAGAGCTCACAAGAGCAGATGTCGGGGCTGGGGAGCTGAATGTGGGGGGAGGGGCAGAGGGAGATGGAGAGAGAGAATTTTAAGTAGGCTCCACATGGGACTTGATCCCAAGACCCTAAGATTATGACCTGAACCATAATCAAGAGTTGGGCACTCAACCAACTGAGCCACTCGAGCGCCCCATAGATTTTCTACTTTTTATTATAATGTGCATTCTAAGCATAAATTAAATAGCATAGAGCAAACCTCAAAGATTCATAAACGGGTGCTCCTGCCATTTGACTGCCTAACATGATCTCATTCTGTGCAATGATTTGAAAATTCTTCTAGGATCATTTGAATCTATCCCTTATTCCCTGTTTAAGTCTCAAGAAAAGCTCTTGGATCACAAATGACAAGCCAAAAATGCTTATGAATTGTTTCCTAGTTTTTGTCAAATTGATTTTAACTAATTATAAAAATTTCTCTTAGATATTATTTACAGTGTCACTAAATACGATGTGCACTAAAAACGATGTTAAAAATGCACTAAGGTTGGGGCGTCTGGGTGGCACAGCAGTTAAGCGTCTGCCTTCGGCTCAGGGCGTGATCCCGGCGTTGCGGGATCGAGCCCCACATCAGGCTCCTCCGCTATGAGCCTGCTTCTTCCTCTCCCACTCCCCCTGCTTGTGTTCCTTCTCTCGCTGGCTGTCTCTATCTCTGTCCAATAAATAAATAAAATCTTAAAAAAAAAATGCACTAAGGTTGGAGGCTGATCTAAAAAGGCAAGTATACTCTTGAATCCCTTAAATTAGGGAAGCTCGTACCTAACAGACACCCAGGCAATACAGGGCAAAAAAAGAACATTTAAACAACTGTACATTTAGAAAAAAGTTCCAAGGTTAATTTAAAGAATATAAACACAATAGCCCTATAATGCTTCCATAGTAACACCCTTTCTATGGTTACTAGAACATACTGAAGTTTTCTTGCTTGCATAACTCAATCTCAACTACAGTCGATTTACTCTTTATGATTTAACATTAAATTATCTATCTTATAGTATAGTCTTTGTAATAGAAACTTTTAGAATAGATTTTAAAATATAGGAGTTTCTACTCTAATACAACACATACATTCTTGAAAAAACCTTTCTGTAAAATTACACAGTAAAAAAACAGGCATATGAGAAAAATGTGTTAGAGGCAGACAAATCAAAGACAGGACACTAACAAAAACAATAACAATTCTAATAAGATACGAGCACAGTTTAAAAAATACATGACAAGTTCCTAACAAGGGAATACTGGAGTAAACATAGGGCTTTATCTCCCTCCCACCCCCAAAAAAGTGAAATAAGTTAATAAGCAAGGGTTGAGGATGCTGAGTTATAGAGACAAGAGGCCAATGTACAAAGAACAGGCAGAAACACACGATAAGGAGTTCTATGACAGAGCATAAGGCCAAACTGCCAAAGAGGAGAATGTGGGATGAAGGGTCATCATATGCACTACAATTTTCCTCTACCATTCAGCTGTATCAATGTGACATTAGCCGCTGTATCACTTAGTGGCAAAAAATATAGCACAAAATGACTCAATCACTTATGAGCTAATTTGTGTTGCAGAGGTAAAGTTGTAGTAGAACAGATCATACCAAAACTTTAAATTAGCATATTATTTCTAGATTTTTGTTGAAAGAATAAAAATTTAAAATATCTCAGCAAGCCAACTCAGTGCCCAGGAGAAGGAGAACTCTCAGAATGGGAAGAAAGTATGGTTAAATTAATGGGTCTGGCACATAGTGAATGCTCAATAAATGTTAGCAGCAGTTACTACCCCTACTACTTGTGTTGCTGCTACTTCTACTAGTAAAGATGGGAACTAAAAGAGCTCTGAGCAGACATGTGTGGTGTACCCAGGATCTACCACTCACTTTATTTCTAACAGAATTCTGATTTTTGACCAGGAATCTACCTCTCAGGAAAGGTGATCTTAACCTCATTTAAGGGGCTAATTTGGATTAATCTAAACCAACTATGGTAATCCCATTCTTTTTGCCCATGACTGGTTTAAAATGGGTATGTGACCTCCAGGCCAATAAAATATGAATGAAGTCGGCCAAGGGAACAAGGGAGGAGCTTTGGGAAAAGCCTTCCTTACAGGTAGGAAAGAGACACAGTAGCAGTTTATCTTGTCTCTTCCTCTGAATATTGTCAGGGCAAAGGAACCTTAGGTGCTCTGATGCTCCACTTACATTTTTGAATTCCCCTTTCTCAAAGAATTTGACCTTCAGGAACTTCCCTCACTATCTTGTCAGTTACTTGCAGATCTTAAAGCGATGTTTTAAAACATTCTTATTCAATAATTTTTAAAAAGAGTTCTGTCAGGGGCGCCTGGGTGGCACAGCGGTTAAGTGTCTGCCTTTGCTCAGGGCGTGATCCCGGCGTTATGGGATCGAGCCCCACATCAGGCTCCTCTCCTATGAGCCTGCTTCTTCCTCTCCCACTCCCCCTGCTTGTGTTCCCTCTCTTGCTGGCTGTCTCTATCTCTGTCGAATAAATAAATAAAATCTTTAAAAAAAAAAAAAAGAGTTTCTGTCAGAATGACTTACTCAATCATTACCAAAAATGGAAGTATTCTACATTTGTTTCCAAAATGATCTAAGATTGATTTGCTTTGAGAATTTTATATATAATATTTACAGTGTTCTTTAAAACAATTATTTTTCTACTGCATAGCTAGACTCTGTAGCTTGGTGCTGTCCAACATGGTTGCCATGAGCAACATGTTGCTATTCAAATTTAAATTAATTAAACTTAAAAGTTTTGATTTTCATTTACACTAGCCACATTAAAAAAAATTTTTTTTTATTATTAAGTAGGCTCCACGCTCAGCATGGAGCCCAATGCAGGGTTTGAATTCGTGACCATGACATCGAGACCTGAGGTGAGACTGAGTCAGACACTTAACTGATTGATCCAGCCAGGCGCCCCAACACTAGCTACACTTCAAGTGCTCAAGAGCTAATTTGGCTAGTGCCTACCAGACTGGACAATGCACATATAGAACACTTCTATCAATGAAGAAAGTTCTCTTGGACAGTGCAACTAGATTATGTGTTCTGAAAGTTTAAATTTTCATATATTAGATTATACTTTAAAAGTCCTCACCTTATAAACTTATGCTCAGACAGTTTTATTAACTTAGCATGAAAATAAATTTCAGTGTGGTAACTGAATTGTCTTATATTCTGAACTAGTGGAGACTAGATTTGTGAAAAAAATTTGTATTTCCATGATATAGTTAAGTCAATTGCATCATTTGCTGAAAGCAGAAACAGAAGACAAAACTGGTAATAGAAATGTCAATCCACCAATAGCAAGTTCTACAATTTGAGCATCTAAAACAAAGTTCATGAGTAAAAAGCAATAAGCCTGATATGTCTAGTAATTTTTTTTCTTTTTCTTTTACTTATCATACATTATTCACATTATAGTACCTATTTTATTAAGGTCAAAACATGTGCCTGCCCCTACAATTATATAACAGAAACACATGTGAATTGAGACATGGGTTCGGCTTTCTTGCTCCTACCTAACAAAGTCTGATATACAGTAGATACTCATTTATTCTACCATTGTGTAAAAGCTCGAGTCTTCTGAAATTCATGCTATTCATCCAAATCACTATCTGGCTTCATCATTCCTACTAAACTCATCATGTTCTTTTTCTCTCATTTATTAGAGGGTCTGATACCTGTCTCAAAGTCCAGGTTTTAACATCATCCTGAGTGACCTCAACATCTGCATAGAGGACTCCCCAAACTCCCCAGCCTTGAAGAGCCTTGAACTCCTTCATCTCTGCCCAAAGCTAGGCATGCATTCCCTTGGCCATACCGCAGATTTGTCATCATCGAGAATAGTCTCACTTGTCATATAAGAAATTCAAGTGCTTTCCATTCTCTGATCCCCACATCTTTTATCTCCCTCACTCTGTTTCTCCTACTACATTGGTTCTTCAATTTTTATAGATTTTTGAAATTAGTCCCTTAATTTTCTCCTCTTAGCCCTCTTTAGACCCCACTGTCATTCTCAGTGCATAGTGCATGGCTCAGCACTTCAGTCATTCCCACCAGTATGCTTAAATTCTTTCTGACCTGTTTATTGTTCTGTTGCAGTCTCACCTTCCCCAACCCATTCTCACATAAAGTATAAATCTGAGGCTAAGTTTTTGAATGATGTCTTACTGCCTCCAGGTAAAGATCATGCTGTCTAACCTATAAGCCTTGCACTTAATTTTCTCTCTACCTAGAAAGCTTTCATTTTCGTTTTCTTCGTTTCTGGTCAGCTCCTATTTGCCCTTCATATCTTTATCTTTCTATGGGAAGAAATCCCTAAATCCTTAATTAGGCTATGTGCCCGTTTTATGTGCTTTCATAGCATCCCATACTTATTCTATCATATCATACATTAATCACTCTGAGTGGTGATTTTCTGCACTTAACTGATTTCCCAGGAAATTATAAGATTCTTGAGAGCAGAAATTGTCTTTCTCACTCTAGAACAGTCTGATATACAGTAGGCACACAATGGTTTGTTGAGTGAATGACTAAATAATGCTGGTAGCTTGAAAAGATCGTTGTAATTAAAGCTACATGTTATTACTTCAGGATGTAAATGTAACATAGAAGTAAATATGATCAATAAGTTACAGAGGATATTAGAAGTATGTACAGGGGGAAATAGAGCAGGACAAGGAAGATTGGGAGTCTCAGGGCTGTAGGGAGTAGGGAAGTTTGCAATTTTAAATATGGTATTCAGGCTAGGACTCATTGAGAAGGTGACAGTTGAATAAAGGTGAGGTAAGAGAGTAAGTAATGTAGATATTTTGGAAGAAGAGTATATAAGGTAAAGGAAACAGGCAATGCAAAAGCCCTAAAGTGGGAGCATGCCTGGTAAGTACAAGGAAGGAGGCCCATGTGGCTGGAGCAGGGTTATTGCTGAGGAAATAGTAAGAGATTAGTTCAGAAAAGTAATGGAGGGCTAGACTGTATAGTCTTAGCAGGCCTTTCTAAGGAACTTGGATTAAAGTAAAATGGAGGCACTGAAAGGTTTTGAGTAAAGGATATAATCTGACTCACTCTGCCTCCTATTATTGAGAACTGTAGGGAGCAAGAGTGGTAATGGGAAATCCACTGAAAAAGCTCTTCAGACTAAGTCAGTGAAGAACAGAGTAGTAGCAGCGGAGGCAGTGAGAAGTAGCAGATCTAGGATATATCTTGAAGTGAAAGTCAGTGGGGTTTCCTTAGGGATTGGATATGAGCTGTGAGAGAATGGAATCAAGAATGACTCAAGGGTTTTTGGCTTGAAGCAGATGGAGTTGACATATGAGATGGGAAAAATTGTGGGAGGTACAGGTATATGGAAATGTTTTTGAGATAACATTTGGACATGTTAAATATCAGAGGTCTATTAAAAGTCTAATCAATGGTCAGATACGAGTCTCGAATCCATGAAAGAAATCTGAGTTAAAAACATAAATTTGGGGGGGTGCCTGGGTGGCACAGCGGTTAAGCGTCTGACTTCGGCTCAGGGCGTGATCCCGGCGTTATGGGATCGAGCCCCACATCAGGCTCCTCCGCTATGAGCCTGCTTCTTCCTCTCCCACTCCCCCTGCTTGTGTTCCCTCTCTCGCTGGCTATCTCTATCTCTGTCGAATAAATAAATAAAAATCTTAAAAAAAACATAAATTTGGGCATCAAATGGCATATGAATGTTATCGAAAGAAATGAAACCGGATGAAATCACCAAGAAATGAATACTACTAGTACACACAAAAAACGGCAAGGACAAGGTCCTGGACACTCTAAGAAGTAAGAGAAAAAGAGTAGGAAGGAACCAGCAAAGGAGAATGAGAAAAAACAAGTAGCAGTAAAAAAGGACAACCAAACTCAGAAGTGACTATTGGATTTAGCAACATGGAAGTCATCTGTGACTTGTCAGCATTTTTAGTAGGAACTGACAGGAACAATTTTAGGGAAAAATTAGAAGAGAAACTAGATATGGAAGTATACAACTTTTTTGAGGAATTTTGTTTCAGAGGGAAGAAAAAAGGGGAAAAGAACTAGCAGGTGTTTTGTTTTTTTAAGATAGGAGAAATAACAATATGTTTGTATGTTTATGGAAAAATCCAGAAGAGAAGATATTGGAAAAATATCTATCTATTTATGAAATAACCAAGAATTAAGATAGGAATAGCTTTGGAGAGCATGATGGTGAGGAATGCTGTGTAACAGTCTGATGACATGAAATTAAAAGGTGTGATTTTTAAACAATTGTTGGAGAGGATGTGGAGAAAGGGGATCCCTCCTACATTGTTGGTGGGAATGCAAGTTGGTACAGCCACTCTGGAAAACAGTGTGGAGGTCCCTTAAAAAATTAAAAATTGAGCTACCCTATGATCCAGCCATTGCACTACTGGGTATTTACCCCAAAGATGCAGAAGTAGTGAAGAGAAGGACCATATGCACCCCAATGTTCATAGCTGCATTGTCCACAATAGCCAAATCATGGAAGGAGCCGAGATGCCCTAACAGATGACTGGATTAAGAAGCTGTGGTCCATATATACAATGGAATATTACTCAGCTATCAGAAAGAACGAATTCTCAACATTTGCTGCAACATGGACGGCACTGGAGGAGATAATGCTAAGTGAAATAAGTCAAGCAGAGAAAGACAATTATCATATGATTTCTCTCATCTATGGAACATAAGAACTAGGATGATNGGTAGGAGAAGAAAGGGATAAAGAAAGGGGGGGTAATCAGAAGGGGGAATGAAGCATGAGAGACTATGGACTCTGAGAAACAAACTGAGGGCTTCAGAGGGGAGGGGGTGGGGGAATGGGATAGGCTGGTGATGGGTAGTAAAGGAGGGCACGTATTGCATGGTGCACTGGGTGTTATACGCAACTAATGAATCATCGAACTGTACATCAAAAAAAAAAAAGGTGTGGTTTTTAGATAAGAGGGAGAAAGAATGATTCGAAAGAGGTAATGAGATATTTTAAAAAGTCAGTCCACTTCCACTCATTCAAGAGCTAAGGGAGAAAACACCTTTAGAGCGCTAAAGTTTATTTTAAGTATCATTAGAGGACAGCCAGTTTCCATTAGAATAGCAAAGTGAAGAGAAGGAAGATTCAGAGACATCAAGATATAAGGGCTTTTGCTGCCAAAAGATCATGAATTCCGAAGGGCACAGAAGAAAAGTTTCAGTAGCTGGGCAGAGATACAAAACAGAAGATGTGGTATGCAGAACTTTATGGGATTGGATGGCAAGAGATGAGGAATGATGTGGCAATCTGGGGCTTCTTACAGTGGCAAACATAAAATAATCCTATTTGATGGGCATAAGACTAATCCCGGTGGACTCAGGAAAGACAGTGGTGGTAAAGGTATGAATGTTGGGGGACCAAGTCATTTTGGGGGACTTATTGCTCTCTCTTGGTACCCACTGGGGGATATTGTGTTTGTTCCTAGTGCTGGAGCTTCCCCTTGTCCCCTGTGGATGGAATTTCTGGACATGAGGCCCGTTCCACTCACTATTAACAATTTAAAAAATTCATGTGACCTTCATACACATGGATTTATGACCGAATAGCTTACAGTTTTAAAAATTTCCCTGCTCTAGGGGAAATGTAAGCTAATTTTTCATAGCAAAGTTTGGTTTTACTTACATCTGTGTTACAGGAGCGATACCGTTTCCTTTCCCCAAGGCAATATTTTCCACCTCCTGAAGGTCTGAAAACACATTTTGTTTAACATGTGAATATATCTGTCTACATAAAGAGTATATATATTGCTCGACGAAAACATATTAGCATTTATTTTAAGAAAATACAAAATTTGACATTTTACTAGTTATTAAAATAACAATCATGCTGGTGATTGTTAGCAATGATGATTATGGTTGTTGAACATAAAAACTAAGGCAGTTTACTATAAATAACTTTACAAGACTCTTAATTATCATAATTTACATTCTTAAGAAAATGCAATTAAAAAAATTTATTCTCTAATTATCATAGTAAGCAAGTGCTCAGTTCAACACAATGAGTCTAAAAATCACTTACTTATAATGAAAAACCATTTGAATTGTATTCAACAAAACACATAATCTGATGCTATCTGTTCACCAAGTAGGAAACAGTAAGTTTACTATTTTTTCCAGACTGGAAATGAGAGCATACTAAGCAATTCTCTGGAAATAGCTTCATTTCAAAGTAAATAATGCAGAAATGAATTTCTATCTCATTACATGAAGTTTGAAAAATTACATCTAAAAATCAGATGGCTTTGTATTATATAAATACTGTATATTACACTCAAACTAATGAAAAAGTAAGATGTCCAATATTTGATTTACATAAATTAATTTTTTAAGTATTTAACATTAGGAAAAGCCATATGCTATTATTTGGGCATGTTATTTTGAATGGAAAAAACTAACTTCTTTTTAAAAGAAGTCCAAGTCATTATCTTAAGGATCTGGGTATATTACTTATTATCACAGAGGCTTATAGTTTTGGTTACTAATTTACAGTAGCCTGCAGTTGAACTTTGGTAATTATTCTGTGCTTGTTTGTAAAAGATGAAGTATAATTATAATTTCAGCTCACTGGTAGTCAATGGAATAATTAAAGTTACATTTTGAATATATTTTGAATGCCAGTGGATACTGATTATAAAAAGGAAAAGGAATGGCCAAGTTTAAATCAGCTTGGGAGAGATGGTTTGGTCAGACAAAAACAAGGGCGTGGGGATGATGGTAGCATGACTAGTTTATGAGTGGGTGACACTGAGCTAGCTCTGTTTAGCAGAAAGAAAATAATGGAAAGAAAGCTGGAGAATGGAAACAAAGAACGAGTGTAAAAGGAAATAATTTCAAGCTAAGAGTAAAAGAGAAGAAAAGAGATGTTTAGAGAAGGGAACCAAAGAGAGGGATCCTGAGTTAATGGAGAAAAATAAAAAATAAAACCTGACTATCTTTTATCCCAGGAAGGGAAAAAAAGCAGAAGGGATATTATAACCCCATGCTGCTGCAAGCATTAGCTGGGAAAGGAGGCCTGCAACCTGAGCTTTAGACAAAAATGGGAGCACCTGATATGCAGCAGCTAAGGAGCAGTTTAGTGTCCAGACGGACAGGAAAGTCTAACTGGGAGACTGGTCCACCTGTAATGGGCACTGGTGGGAGGAAGAGGCAATACAGCTACCAAAGAATACTAATGGGGCTGGCCCTTTGCCAGGGGGACTCTGACCGGAGAAAAAGAGTGGTGGGAGAGGAAAGGTCCGACCTGCATAAAATAGTCACGGGGAGAAAAGTGGTGGCAGCTCTGGAAGATGATTAATAGGGGCATGTGAATGGAAACTATTTTAACACATGGGCAGTATTCTTTTCATTGTGATTTGTGATGCGAATCAAGGCATTTCAACCCTTGAAGTGCTCTCATTGGTCCTTTTAATACTAATGTAGCAGTAATAATTTTATGTGACATGTGAAAAGACCTTAGGTTTCCAGGGAATAATGGTAATGTAGCTAAGAGCAGACCTGGATTCATCCATAATTCAGTAGTTTTTGGAGGGGGAAATCTATCTGATTATTACTAGATTAATAATCTGGCTATACCTGGGATAGATACACAATGCTATTCTTTTTTCTTTTTCTTTTATTTTTAGTTGCACAGTAAGGGGGAAGGAAGAAAAAGAAAGTCTGTATAACAAGGCTCTTCCACTCTCCTGTGCCTATTGCTTGTTCAGAAGACAAACACTTGGCTCACTAGTGAAACGTTTTTACAGATAACATGTGAAACCACAGCTCTGAATCATTTCCAACTGTGTCTTTTTGTTGGCTCCGGCTTACTTTAGCTACTTACGCTGGACTGTCACAGTGTCTTAGGGATGAGGAGACGCCTCCCCCGCAGGTCCTGCTGCACTCTCCCCATAGTGACCAGGGACCCCAGCCCCCATCTATGCTCTGGGGCCAAGTGCCAAAAGGAACACAATCTCCCTGATAACACCACTGCAAGATTTCACAGAAAACACAGAATTAGCTTTTAGGCAGATAGAGCTATCAGGTTAGAAATACATAAGGGTCCGGCAATGACCAATTATAGGCATTAGCATTCTCCAATAGATAACAGACTGAGAGTTCTTTAACTGTGTTTAGACAATGGCAAAGGTGCATGTGATCTGCAAATTATCTTTAGCTAGGCAATGATTTATACAACTCTAACATGTACCAGGAGTCTAGAAAACTTGACTTTACTTCCTTTTTTCTTATTTCTCTTCCTCCAGAATCCTAGTGTTTCATATTAAAGAGAACTCAAAAGTCTTTTTTAGATATTTTAGCATTAAAATTTTTTTTCTTTATATTCCACTATTATTAGGCTCATGGAATGATAACGCAATAAGGAAAGTTCCCCAGTAAGGAATTTTTATGATGGTAATTGCTTTTACTAAAAAAAAAAAAAAAGCCTGGTTGAGGCTACAATAGTAAAAGAATGTGTTGTGGCATTTCATCTACACGAGTCCTGCAGACATAATAAAAGTAATGCCAAGATACTAGGGACAGGGTACAAAAAACTCTTACATATACTGACTAGCCATGTGTATAGTCCCTGCAAGAACATGTGTACTGGAATTTTTTCAGCTTTACTCTGCAGTAAACTAGCCACACATACTGCATGTAAGCAGAGAGCCAGGAATAATTTATCGAGACACAGACATCACATAATCAGCTCATAACTCTAACATGATAAATCTTACTTGCAGAATATGGTAAAAATGAAAGCCTTTAAAAAAAAGCATTTATAGGCTTTTATCGGTGCAATTTTTCTCAATTATCAAATTTTGACAAACCACACTGATGCTGTGAAAGTCATTTGTTTATAAGAATAACAATAAGAAACATTATTAGAGTTGAATAACTGGCAGGAATGTCAGATTGTTACATAGAAATTCAACTTTATATTAAAATGTAAAGGTATTCTGATATATGATGCTTAGAAAGTAATGAGTTTATTACACTACTTCCACATAGCTGGAATTCTTTCACTTTTCACCATCGTCATGGCTACCACCTCAGATGAAATAGGCAAATGGAATAGCTTCTTACCTGGTCTCTATGCCTCTACTTTTTTCTACCCATAATCAGCCCATTCTCTAGTAAGCATTCAGATAGCTCTTTTAAAAAACATATTATCACATCATGTCACTTTTTGCTTAAGTGATTGCACTACTTTCCTATTTCCCTTAATTCTGGTCAGCAGTGGCCTTTGTGATCTGACCCCTGCCTCCTTCTCCAATCTTATTCTCTCTTGCAGACTGGTCCAGACCACCGGACTTCTTTCTTTCCTCAATACACTAAGTTTGTTCCCTCTTTTGGGCATTTGCATTTGCTGGTCCTTCTGGGAATATTATTGTCCCAATTACTTATGTTGCTGTCTTCTCGTCATTCGGTCTCAGTCAAGTGTCCTTTCAACAGAGAGGTCTTTCCTTGACTACCCTTATTCTGAAGAGGGGTAACTTCCCCCTTCCCACCCTCCCAAAGCCAACTCCAGGATGTAAAAGAGATTACATCCTCCTGTTTTTTTTCCCTCTTAGCACTTACCACTATTTTAAATTACCCTATTTTTCAAATTACTTCTTTACTATTTGTCTCTTTTCATTAGTATGTAAAATTTTAAAAATTATGAACATAGCACCATACTCATTTTAGGCAATTTATCTATGCTTTAAAGGGGAAAATTCAGCAACAAATCTCAGCCCACAAATAATGAAGTTATTCTAGCAAAATACATCCTGAGAGGCAGGATAGTATGATGGTTGGGAACTCAGACCTGAATAAGAACGGAGATACTGAATAAGTAACTTGACCTATCTGCACCTAGCTTCTTCATAAATAAAAAGGTAAATAATAATAGAACCTATAGCATGTGAGAGTAAATAATGATAATGCGAAGAACATGGTACACAGGGAGTAGAAAGTATCTGATACGTGGAAAGAGTTCTGTAAATATTAGTAACCATTGGGCAAATTCCTTCGTTTCTCTAGATCTCCATTTTCTTATCTGTAAAATGGGAATAATAATACCATCCCTCTAGGAGGGCACATAAAGTGATTAGAACAATGGTTTTCTCATATTAGGCCTTCAATGAAATTAGCTAATATCATTGTTAAAATGGAATGCTCACATGAGGAATGAGGCTTATGCAACTGCAGAGATGTAAATGTGGTGTGGACAGCACTCATAACCTTCCAAAGTCCTGGAGACAGCTAAGTTCCTGCCAACCCCGGATGATGATGATGATACTGAATTCTTGGAAGGCCACACAAATCTTCCAGAATGCAGAAAGAAATCAATAAGCACCTTTAGGAAGATGTGTTTCTCTCCACAGTGAATGATGCACATTTATCTCTTCCTATAGTTGATGGCTCTCAGCATTTTAAAAAAATTTGTTGACAGAATTTTTAATATCCTTTATTATAAAAAATTATTTAAACTACAAAGACAAAACCAAAAACAGTTGACCCATTTCTTCCACTACTGGCAACCACCAAATTGTCCTCTGTATCTATGAGCCTGTTTTTTTTTTTTTAAATACATATATCTTTAATACATAGCATTATATAGTAATAACTATGCTATTTAAATTTAATTAAAATTTAAAATTCAGTTCCTCAGACCCACTAACCATATTTCTAGGGCTCCATAGCCACATGTGGCTAATGCCTACTATGGTGGACAGAGCAGATATAGAACATTTCATCATCACAGAATATTCTATTAGAAATGCTGAATGTCTAGAACGGTGTCTAGCATGTAGTAGATACACAACAAAAATTTATTGGAAGAATGAATACATTACTTAAATTATAGAATTCTGTGCTCTATTCTGGTTACTACATGTAAGGAAGGAACTAGAGGTACTGGAGGGTAAACAAAAAGTCAAATTCATCTTTGTTTCCATGGTAGTTGCACTCAATTTTCAGTAGTTGTAACAACATAAAGGAATTTTTTAGAGAAGTACTAGGTAATTAATTATCATTTGTCCTTCAAAAATTTGGAAAGAGAAAGTCAAAATTTGATTGGCTATAAGGTAAAGCATTCTGACCCCAAGTCTAATAAATAATAAAGTAGGGCATTATGAAAGATAATTAGTTATATGAAAATTATTATGAAGAAAAAAATCATCTGTCCAAAATGGTGAACCAGAGGTAGCTGGCTGAGCTGATAATACAGTATCAGCCCTGGGAGCAGGGCTGCTAATAACAACATATACTTGAGAGGGAGAGAATATTTCAGCTGCCAGGTTATGACTTAATTGATTTTGAAAACCAACCATTTGTATAATGATATCTCAATTGTGTTAGGCCTTCACCTATACAAAAGTCACAATTTGGGCCAAGTAATATTTATGCCTACACTTATTTTCCTATGGGAATAACTTAGCAATGTATTATTGACCAGCAATTACCGATTTTGTTCCCTGTGGTTTTAATTAATGGCAACTAACACTTTAAAATTTTATTTTACATTTATTTTATATAATCACAGAGTTGCATCTAAAGCTCAGAGGGACTTTGGAATTCATGTGGTCTAAACGCTTCATTTTTTCATAGGAGGAAACCAGAATATTAAGGAGGCTGACTTGCCCAAAGTCACTTTGAACAGAAAAAGGATTATCTGTCCAAAATACACAGAAATAGCTGGGGGAAAAAACAATGTAGGTGTAGGATAATATATTAGAAGTATAATAGAGTATTAGAGTATATTGACCTATCTTTATTTCATAAAATACAAAGTAACTCTGGAGATAAAAATTTAGATGCAAGTGTACAGTGACATGTTATTTCAGACCTCTTTGAGTATTTATAATTTAGAGATAAAAACTTTATTTTTTGCATTTTTCAGGGGACAGAGAAATGGTGATGGCCAAAAGAATATGGAAAGACGTAGGTTCCGAAGAATTTTATAATATTGTCATATATGTTTCTTAGATGCTCACAAAATGCAGGCCAGGGAGAGAAAACTTTTAAAACTTTTAAAACTTACTCTTAAGGTAAAAGACAAACACAACATTCAGTTTGTAGGATGCTCCTTAGTTCTCATCATCAATTAACATCTACACAGCAGTAGTTTTTCATGAGTGACTTACTAGAACTTTTTACTGCATAAATTCGTGCTATTGAATTATAACTGTTCCATGGAGTTATAACATAATAGGCAGTTGTATCAGAAAGTTAAATAACAAATATTAATGGCTAAAAAATGAAAAATTAAAAAAGTAACGTAAGTATCAATCATCTAGCAGTTGACAAAAGACTAGTGTTTAGCTTAATAACCAGTTGACAACTTAGTTAATTAGTTAACAAGTTAATTCAGTCTGTGTGTAGTCTGTGTTAAAAACCTGAGTTCTTATTCTAGCAATATTCCTGATCCAAAGCAAGTAATTTGTTTTTTTAGATTCCCTACCTATAAGAGAGGGGCTAACTTTAGTTTTCAAATCCAATGTGCTTTGGATTAGGACAATTTCAGAAATTAGTTCTATGCAGACATGCCTTCAAAGAAATTATAAATCTACCAAAGGACTTGGTTGATATTGATCTCTGGCAAAAATGGTCTTTTCGGTTTTGTTTAGTTTCTCCCTGCCTTATACTTACAGTAAGGGATCTCTTTGGAAATCTTGCTATTTCTCTGCTCCAGCGCTGTTAAGTATCTTAACATAGTACATTGATTTTAGAGAAGAAACTTATTTAACTTAATAATAAATGCTTTAAGAAACCTCTAGGGAACTTTCATGTGGAACAAGTTGAGCTATTTTTCTAGATTATTACATTAATCAATATACACCGAGACTTTAATGTAAGTCATAACTAATATAATTAGATTATACCAAATAAAGCAACTTGAAATATATAAAACCTATAAGTGCATAAAGCTGAGAATTTTGAGTGTTGTATTTTCTACCTTTCTTCTTTTTTTTTCTACCTGAAGTTGCTAAACCTGTAAAAGCTCTATTTTACAGGCACAGAATTTTACTTCATTTCTTAAACTATGTAAGTTAAATATTCAGATGGAGACCAGTTTCTAATCTTTATTCTCAAAGGTTCTATCCAATCTAGTGATTTTGGACTATTCTAAATATCAGTTTTGTTAATTTAGACTAAATTTTCTAGATAAACTGGGTAAATTTGGCCTTCTCTTTGCTAATGCCAGTATGTTAAACAAGATTCAGAAAGGTGATAGAAGTAAAACTATCACATTTCAAGAATAAAATCTCATATTGCTCATTCTTGCTTTTCACATTCCTTCTAAATAAAATAAATATGTTATTAAAATGATCTAGAAATATGATACATTCCAGTGAGGTTTTAAAAGTTTTTTAAAAAAACACTTACCTATTAATAAACAACATCTTTTGATATTGGACAACTCAATTTCATGATCTACATCAGGGGATTATGTTCAAGCAAGATATATTACAAATCACACAATATCAATAAGAATTTGTCAGAATTCCACAAAGCAAAATTTCAAGATGAGTATACACAGTATTTTTAAATATATATAATATATATATTTTTAATGAGAATCATTTTAGGATGTGATTATGATACCTCTCATATCATAGCCAGCACTTTGGGTCCAGCCAGCATCTGGAATGAGAGACCCCTAAGGAAATCCTAAGATTCTGAAGGAAGTGATGTTGGTGATTCAATATGGAACATTCTTCCCAAGTCAGAAAAGCTGAGAGTTGGAGCACAGCACTATTAAAAGCCTTATCTTTCTGCTGTGCAGGTGTGGGAATGCAAAAGCTTATTTCAGCCCAAATTCTAAATCAGAACTTGTCATCCCATACTATTTAAATTTCTAGAGCAATTGAAAGGACTATTCTCTTTTCACTTCCTGTGTTTATAGTTTGGGACCCAGTCAAAACATACTATATTCTACTCTTAAGTGAATTAAGATCTAGGGCTACAAATGTCTTATTACATATCTAGTGCTTTAAAAGGGTACATAATAATCCTATTCTAATCCAGTCCTATGTTTCCCATGCAAAGATACTAGGAATCAGTGTTATGTATGTGTAGGCCTAAATACTGGGCTATATGTCTAATTGGTCTTGTAGAATCATTAAATCAATCTTTTGGCAATAAACCAAGTATTGGAAACTTTTTTGGTCACCATCAGAGCTTACAAAGATTGAGTTTTGATTTTCCTTAATATCCTGTTCAGTAACAATGCCAACACTACTATCAGAGTTTTTACAGTCTGAATCTTTATTATTTTATCATGTATGGCATCCCTCTGATTCCCGTCCAAAGAGCTATTGTTGATGCCATGACTAAGGAAAGTTCTTTTGGCTGAAAACTATATTGATTGATTTGTAAGAGTGTGACCTGTGGACACACAGTACCAGTGCACCGTCTGGGCTCATCAAATTTCCTCCTTTGGTTAATGCTACTGTCCCTGAGCACATCCATTCAGACCATATGGTTCTTATTCAATACTTGAATGGCTTATTCAGGCAAACATCCAATGGCTGTAATAGCGATGTCAGACCCCCCAGGACTCACGCAAAGATCAGTTTTTAATTTTTTGGCCATATTTCTTACTCCATCTGCTAAATGTGCATGGAACAGTTCCCATACTTACATGGAACATTTGTGGAACTGCGCCCCCGGGCAGGGATCCCATATCTTTTGCAGCCAGAGTTTGACGAGATCATTGTGGATCCAGTCCTCTGGATATGTCTACGCTATCACTTGAGCAATATTTCTCCCCTCCCCCAACTTTTCTTTTTTAAAGGATGTATTCAAAAAACTATGAACAGCTTTGGTTTTATCCTGCTGGCTAGGCAGGATGTAGGTTTTTTCTTGTTCCTTCTGAAGACAGTAGTTTTGAAATTCAAAGTTAAGATCAGAGGTCAGCCATGGGTATTCTATTCATGTTTCCGAGACACACAAACTCATGCTTATACTCTCTGATGCTTGTTAGTGCCAGTTAAGACAGTCTGGTGAAGAATTTTCTGCCCACCATCATCTAAGGTTGGAAAATAATAATGAAATGAATGATGATGCTCTAGGAATACACACAGGCACCTTCCCTCTGAAGAAGCCCACAAAAAGCTCACTGAAATATCATCTTATTCCATCCTTACAAAATCTCTACAAAATGTTGAAATAGATCTCTCTCGTTTTAAAGTGGAGATTCATTATTTTGCCAGTCGTAATACAATTCTGCCCATAGTGCTTTCTGATCGTAATTCCTGAGATAACAAATTGTAACAGGTAGATAAGTGAAAAATCCACTTAGTATTAAAGGGTAAAATACATTGTCACCACCAATCTCAGGCTCAGTGACCCACTTTATTCCTGTGACAAGAAAAATTTGCTTTTTTCTCTGCAAAATTTCCCATCTGAAGGTAAGGTAAAATCAGAGGTAGTGTAGAGGGGCAAAGTTTCAACTTTGGAATCAGAAAGACCTGGGCTGGAGTCTCAGCTCTGCTTTTAAATTGCTGTGTAATCTTAGGCTTTCAAGTCTTACTCTTCCCATCTGTAAAGTGGAATTAAAACAGTACCCACCTCACAGGATTTTTGCCAATATTAAACAGAACAAATATGTGCCTGGCACAGCATAAGTACTTTAAAAATTTTCATTATCATCATCATCATCATGGTTACTGGTAAGGCCAACTATATTTTAATGCCACCCAAAGTTGACTAGACCAATTGAAATTTCTACTCTAATTGTGTCACTAGCTCTTTGCATGACTGTTTTGGTTGGAGTAAAAATTCTGAGTTCTGTTTTAATTTCCAAATAGGTAGAGACTTAAGAGAAAAACCTGCATTTGGCAACAGTAAACATGCTTCTCTTTTAAGGAAAAAAAAATAACTGCAATCAACAATAAAAATTCGTAAATAAATAACACGGCAAGTGCAGTTAGTAAAAAATAAATAAAACAAAGAATGGCTCAGCTCTCATTTCTAGTTCTTTATATTTTTTTCTCTTAAACGTGCAGGTTGATCTGATACTTTGAAAGCCTTTCATAAATTCACTGTTAATGATAGAGATAATTTGAGGGTCTTCGCACAGCACTCTGCCCTTTTCCTTTCTACAAGTCTGCATGTGTACTTGTTCTTTTCATTCACTCATTTGTTAGTCAATTTCATAAAGCTGTCTATTGATCTTCCATATCTCTGAAAGAATGGCTAATATTTGCTTTCTAGATTAACTGTATTTATTCTTATTTTTAAATATTTATTTATTTATTTATTTATTTATTTATTTATTTTAAGTAGGTTCTACGCCTTGTGTGGAGCCCTGTAGATTAATTTTAGATGGTGAAATCCAACATATTGACTATATGAAACTACGACGTTGTGAATATGAATGATCTCTTGGTACACAAACTTTGTTATACTTACAAAGTTCTTAAATAGTTTTTCATGGAGCCCAAGATGTCCTGTTGAGGCATGTTAGAAGCTGAGAAGGGTTCGAGGACAGGGTAAGGAGGTAGGAAGGAGTTCTTTTAACAAGAGTATTTCCATTTTTTCAAATGTACATATCAGAATTCTGTAGACTTCATTTGAAGAAAGGATTTAGGGATCAAAAAGTTGACAACCATTAACCAAAATTAAGAATGTGAATCTTTAGGGGTGCTGGCTCGCTCAATTGGAAAAGCATACCACTCTTGATCTCAGGGTCATGAGTTCGAGCCACATGTTGGGTGTAGAGATTACTTAAATAAGCTCTAAAAAAAGAATGTGAATCTTAAGAAATCAAATATATTTTTGTCCCATTTTATTCACTTTCTCCTGTCTGTGTTTACTTGTGTGTATGCTTAAAAGTATTATATCTCTGCTTACCTAAATTTAAATTCCATACTGTTAGCTTTAGTATTATTGAGAGTGTTTTCTTGGCATCCCTCAAAATTGTTGGTAATTTCCAAAAAAAAATCACCTCTATCACATATAGGCAAATAGCTGTAAGATATAACATTTGAGGGTCCTACTATTAAGCACAAATGATAAGATATTAAATATGCATTTACCATACAAATGATTAGTGGGGTTGAGCTATGTGTTCTCAGATAGCCACTACTCGTGGTTTCCTTACTTGAAGTGATTATATAAATTTATAGAATGTTAGTAGGAGGACTGTGAGATGTTTAAAAGAATGAATTCTTTATGCTTGGGATATAAAAATAAAGTAAAATAAGAAGAGCCATCAAGCTTAATGATAGTATTACTCTAGGCAAAAAGAAACTATGGCCATGGACTAGATCACAAGAATAATAATCAATCAAGGGCAAATAAAGGAAGAGATTCTCACTGTAACTTCCCCCCCCCTTACTATAATGTATTTCTTCTAAGTACAGATTGATGTAAATTGCTACTTGTCGTTGACAAGAACTGCTGACTCCAAAATAAACCTAGACTGTTGTTTCAAGAATGCAGTTCTTAATATTTTCTATTACTTCAGTGAAAAAAAAAAGAAAGAATTTTTGGTAGTGTGTGAAGGTCTCTGTATTTTTATTGGCTACTTACAAAGTCTCAAAAAAAGATCCTTAATCCTTTAAAAATGACCCTATCAATTCATACAGTTAGCACAATTTACCAACATTTCCAAACTCAGCATGGAAAAGCCATCAACATGGCAGTAGGTCACAGGTCCTGAATGAAGCCGTCAGCAAGGATTAATAAAACTGTGACAGCTGCCCAAAAGCTTTCATTCTTTTAATCAGATTGCAACCTGAAATTCAGTGTAATCTTTGTTGAAAGTACCCCAGCTAACATGGAAGAATTCAGAACTGAGAACAGAAGACAGTAGTAGTTATTATTGTAAATTCGGTATCTAGTAATAAATTCTAGAATTCACATATATAGCAATTCCTAAAGAATTTCAGAAATAGCATAAACTATTCTTATACGTTCGAACAATTCTTAACAATGATATTTTTTGAAAATTAGACTGATGAAGCTAAAATTATTTAGCTACAATTTCTATGCTCAGTAAATTGTTTAATTATTCCTCTACTACTACCCCTTTCTCTTACATTGTAATTTTAAATCAACTCTAGTTTGACTCTAGTTATAAAGTATACTTGTGGGAATTATTTATCAGGAAGAAACCTAGACTTATATGACTGAACAAACTATATTATATGACAACAAGATTATTGGATTTTCTGGACAAATATATACATATATGCGCAGAAAGGTGTAACTGGGCTAGAAAATAAATAGTCACTGTAATTTCCCAAATGTTGCAAATGTGCAGATATCTATATGTGCCACTTAACTCATCAGGCAAGGTATCTACTGTTTTCTCAAATGTATTTTAAATTAGTATGCACGATTTCCTAGGGGTTGAATACCAACACCAGAAATGGATCAGATTACTCTACTTGTCAAATAGATAATAAATCATTTGAGCTTACCCCCTTTTCAATATTCCCAGTTTGACAGAGTGTTCCTTCAGCTGCAGGAATACTGTTGGTGACACAGCGGTTGCTTTTGCTGAGACACCAGAGCTCTCTACACACTTCCTAGGAAAGAAGGCAAAAAGCAAGTTGATCAGAAGTAGAGACCAAAATCATGTCTGCTTGTTCCATAAAATATACCTACGTGCACTCAGCATTACTTTAAAAAGACATCTCAGGTGTTTTTCTACTGTTGAAGCATAAAAGATGAAGATTTTGGAGAGATTCTTATGCAAGATGTGTTACCCATTTTGCAGAATTATTTAAATATTTTTTTTTATAATTCTTATTTTAGTGGGTAAAGAATGTCTTAGTTTTTTTTAAATTAGGATCTTTAAAAAATAATGTGCAGAAATTTCACTAATGAACTGGTGCACCTGGCTGGCTCAGTCAGTAGAACACAGGACTCCTGATCTCGGGATTTTAAGTTCGAGGCCCACATTGGGTGTAGAGACTGCTTAAAGATAAAAAATCTTTAAAAAGGAATTCTTAAAAAAAAAATTTCATTGCTATAGAAGAGTAGGGAGAATGGATGAATATGTAGAAAGGAAATAATTTTATTACCTTCAAGAATATACAATTGTACAAACTTACCAATTACTAATACACTGTCACCAGGTAGACTTACTGTAATAGTCAAAAGACCATTTCAAAAAGAAAAAAAAAAAGTACATGGGCAAGGGCAAGGAGTAATTTCTAAAATTCATAAAGAACAATCTAGCAATGTTATTTGCAGATCATCAGTGCAGCCCACCTGCATGAAAAGGAAATGTGGTTTTGAACAAATGTTGCTATTTATGTGTCATTTTCACAACTGACATATTTCAGATGTTGTTTGGGTCTGTCTTGTCTTCTTTACTATGATTTCTTTGAAGAAAATACTCAAATTTTTCAATTTCTTTTTATATTTCTTTTTATATAAGATCACCGACTAGCATCATTACTGATAGTACAAGTTTTTAAATTAAACTAGAACCATTTAGTATAAAATACATATTTGCAATAAAAATACATTAATCTGGAGTGCAAAGATAAAATTATTTATAACATTCACTTTTATTGCTATTATTCACCAACTGCTCTTTTTACTCTCAAAACATCATTATAAAAACTTATGTCACATAAACACAATTCAGAAATGAAGTGGTAACGTATTTAGTTCACTGGTTCACCGTGGAAATGCCCCACAGGGTATAACATTGAGGGGATCTATTTGGGCTCCTCCTTAGGATGCTCCCTTCCACCAGGCACAAAAGAAGACATATAATTTCTATTAAACTTTTTTTTTAAAACACTATTTATTTACCTATTTAAGAGAGACAGAGGGAGAGAGAGAGAGAGAGAGCGCTCACCCGTGAGTGGCAGGGGTGGGGAGGAGGCAGAGGGAGGAGAAGTACTGTCCCCACTGAGCAGGAAGCCCCACACGGAGCTCGATCCCAGGACCCCAGGATCATGACCTGAGCCAAAGGCAGATGCTTAACCGACTGAGCTACCCAGGCGCCCCTCTATTGGACTATTGAAATGCTTTCAAATAAATCTACTCTATATCTACTTCACTAACTTTAATAATCTACTTTAAACTCTATTTGGAGAACTACTGAGCTAGAAGAGAGCTAAAACATTACAAAAGATAAACAACATGTACTGTAGATCATAATATAATCTTCCTGTTCTTACAACTTAATGTACTACAGATTCTACTTTCTTCAAAGTTTCAGCTTCTGTTTTACGAGAACATGATTTATACTATTCTAGTGTTCCTTTCCTATAGGAGATGGTTTCTTAATATACGTTCCTAAATATATTATTTCAGCTTAATATTAGAAAAACAGTAGGACTAACATTTTAGGGTCTTAAAATACTATCCCATACATCAAAAATATCTATATTCAAAGAAAAATATGTTCACTAAAACAGAGAAACATTGCTAAAAAATGTATTAAGAGATTACAAAAAAATTATCCATGATCCTGGACTATACTCCTGATCTTTTATGATTTTTATTAAGTCTAAATCTACTTTAGACAGAAGTAAAAGAAGCCTGAAGTTTAGATAGAACTGTGAAATGAAAATTCTATCATTGAAAGGACGATGTTCATTGCATCTATTAGGAAAACATACTATGAGGTCAACTTACAGAAACTCTTTTTGCCAAAAGTGCCTTGAAAAGCTCTACCCCAAATGGCAAACGCGCAAGATATTTTTCCGAAACTTTAATCTCAAGATTCACAGTACAGCCCTTGATAGAGCCTTCTTATCCTATAGAGAATAACACATTTTGAAAGGTAGTTTCCCACTGCTAACAGGACTTTATTACCTAGTGGGCTCCTGGGGATTGGAATTTTGCTAGGGCATTAACTTCCCACAGATTACTGTTTAAAGCATGGGACTGTAAATCTATGTTTAGGAAATACTCCCAAAATGTTAAACTAGTCTCGGAAAAGGCTCTGAAGAGTTTTCAAATAGATCTCTTATCTAGAATGTCAACTTGAATAATAAAGATCAATGATATCTCAATTAAGATTTCCCAAGATAAAAAAACTCACTTGAAAGATAAAAACTAAGAAAATTTTATTTTATACTAAGATATCAAGAGGCACAGTTCCTGAAAGAACTTGAGAACAGTTTTCTTTTTAAAAAAGATTTTATTTATTTAATTTAGAGAGAGACAGACACCATGTGCATGAGTGGGCAGGGATGTGCAGAGGAGGAGGGAGAAGGGGAAGGACAGAATCTCAAGCAGATTCCATGCTGAGCGCAGAGCACCACATGGGGCTCAATCCGATGATTCCGAGATCATGACCTGAGCTCAAACCAAAAGCCAGACACTTAACCAACTGAGCCAACCCAGGCACCTAGAGAACATTTTCATACATTCAGAAATACCCTTCTTTAAACTGCTGGATCCTAGAGCATAGATGATACATTTGCATGGGTATATACATAAGTATTTCAGTTGCCAAATAAGCACCCTAAGATAGGTCCCAAGCTGGTTCACTAGTGGGTTAAGTGCATTCTGAAATTTTTTGGCTCTTGAGAAATTTGTATAACAACCATCATAGTAGATGGATTAATATCCCTAAATAAAATAAGATGATGGAGTATAATCAGTGAGAGAGATTGATGATTTTTTTTGACTACCCACTATCTTAGCTCTAGAAGAACACAGTTCTCTTTCACATACTCATATTTCTTTATAGGAGAAGTTAAGATTTATTAAGATTACTCTTACAACTTCTATGAACTAATAAACCACTGGCTGTGTTACGGTGATTCCCTTCTCTAACCCTACAGTTTATTTTGGGAAAACTCTGTAGGAGGAAGTTTGGTCTTTGTGCTTGCCCTTCAGTTTAAGGAAGGAGAGTGAAGTTATCAACAATCTTTACCAAGGGAAATTTCTGTTACATGATGCTGAAAATTGGAAATGGACTCTCTAATTTCATGGGCCCAACTTCTAACCAATTGGGAGGACTGCCTGGAAAAACAAAACATTGTTTCTCATTCATTCAAGAATATTTCTTGAGCATCTACTATTCACCAGGCATTGTATTAGTGTAATGAAAAAATTACACTATCAAAGAATTTACAGGAACCAGGGAGAAGGTAGGGTATGATCAGACACATAGCTCAATGCCACAGATTGGTACTGCTCTATGGAGTTTTTAATATTCTGTTACAAAACTAGAAGAGTGATATCAATGTGGTTAGATTTTTTTCATGAAATTAAATTTATTTTAGCAGACTCTTATTTGTTTTATTCTTTTTACTTTTTAGGTGTTACAATAAACTGTAAGGTCCCTGAGAGCAGGGTGTGTGTGTTAATGGCAGTCTTGACAAAATGTTTCTACTTGGCAAAATTAAAAGTTGACATCCGTGTGTTGTTTGCTTATTTTCAGGGAGAAATTTCTCTTGCCTACAAAAATCTAAAAGCTTGTGAACCACTCACTGCCCAAAACTTGATAATCAGTGTTTTTTAAAACATATCAATGTGTTTATCAATTGTTTCTTATGTCCCAGCACTACCCTCTGAATTCAAATTCTTTCTTTTTGATATGCATCCTTTCAGAGTTAATTTAGAAAGAGACTCTTGTTCCTTTTTTTTTTTTTTTAGGTTTATTTATTTTAGAGATATGGAGGAGGGGGAAGGGCCAGAGGGAGAGGGAGACAGAATCTCAAGCAGACTCCCTGTTGAACACTGAGCCTGACATGGGGCTCTGTTGCACAACACTGAGATGATGACTGAGCTGAAATCAAGAGTTGGAAGTTTAACTGAGTGAGCCACCCAGGCACCAGGGGGCTCTAGTTCTTCATTGTTTTGAAATATATTTATTTTACACTCACTTTTAATATGATATTTTGATTAAATATAGAATTCTAGGCTCACATTTATGTTATCTCAGCATCTGAAGGTATTAAGTTCACTGAAAAATCATTTGTCAGTCTAATCACCATTTCTTTGTGATCAAGTCTAGCTGCTTTCAAGAGTTTGTCTTGGCTATAGTGCAGTTCCAGCACTGTTATCTCTGTTCTTTTATTTATCTACTTGGGGCTCATGCTTTGAATTTACATCTTTCTTTGATTCTGAAAAATTATTAGTTATGTAATTTATATAATATGTATAATTATAGTTATATAATGAGTGGTATATTATAAACATTTTGTAATATATGACTTTCCCATTCTTCTAGAACTTCTATTGGATATTATTGTTCTAACCACCATGTCTCTTAAATTCTTTTCATATTTACCGTATATTTTTCAATTGGGGTTCTAATCTTTCTGTTTGTTCATGTCATGGTGGATTGTTTCCTCATGTTGTTTGTTATTTTCCCTTCAAGCTTATCTTCAGGGAATCCTGTTTTTTCACGGAGCATCCTGTGCTTCCGGAGTTGCAGAAGTATAGCTTTGTGCATCTGTTTCTGTCATATATCCCAAGGTTTCACCTGTTTTTTCTTTCACTAGTTTTCGTGTGGATCTATTTGGTCAGCATCATGCATGGAGACTGTGCAAAGTCATACTCTGTTCTTATGTGAGGCACAAGCCTAGAGCTTCAATTTCTCGTGTGAGCTATTTTTCCCCATCCAAAGCAAAGGGCAGACATTTCCACTTAACTTACTTGTCATTTCCATTTAGCTATTTCTTCATAGTAGAAATGACCCTTACCTCATACCCAAGGTGATGTCCCTAACTTGGAAAACATCAGCTTACCAGCTTGCCATTTGAACTAAAACTCCTCATTTCTGGCATACTCCTCATTTCTGGCATACCCCTACCTTCCTTTTTTTTTGTTTTGATATACATAAGCTTTCTGCTGAAACATAATAAATGCATTCTGTGAAAACCCCTGCATTCTGTAAGACCACTTACAAAGAAAACAGGATTTATGGCAAAAATAGGGTTGGAGCAGACCACTGAAAACCTAGGTAATTTCATAGCCAGAAAACTTTGCACCGTTAAATCTCTGCATTTGATCCCAGCACCCCAGTCAGTTGATCCTTTATAGCCTTAAGCCCTGGGTTGTAATGCTTTCTTCTTACAAATGTAGGTCTTTGAGGATATCTGCCTCCAACAGACACCATTTTCATAAAAATTAAGAACTGAATTCAAGGTGTATCTTCTTTATCAGTCAATTTTTAAAAATAACATAAAGGATGTACAATTACAGATTCTTCATTTGCCCTCATGATTTTAATAGATTGTTTAAGGCTTTGGGAATGGAGCCACTAAGTGATCTACTCTGTCCAATAAAGACCCTTCTTTGGACTTGAAGGTTTGTTTTTTTTTCCCCCTGAGAGTTTATATAATTCTTTTTGTGAGAAAGCTTACCTGAAGTCCACAACATTAATGCACTAGGAAACAATCACATATGAACAAACAAGACTTATGCATTATACTGGTATCATTCCACAGTCTGTTAATTTATCCATGTGTCTTTTCATCACAGAAACACATGTTATAGCTAAATAAATGATATTTAATTATGTTTTATTCATTTTATTGCTCTGGCATTTTCTGCTTTTATACCTGGAAAAGTGATTGTATTTACTGTTTGTCATGTTTTTGAAACTGAAAGTCTTTTCCTAGACATAAAAAAGCAAGTTATATAGATAACTGGAGACAAAATATGAATGCCAACTTAGAAGAGAAGTCATTTGAATAAACAGATAAAAGCCAGGAGAAGATATGAGTTCAATGTATAGAAAAGTCTTCCAAAAGTCTGAACTGAAAAATGATGAAATAAAACCATATCTCCCATTACTGAAGAAGATACTAAAGCGTACACTTCACAACTTCTTAGCAGCAGTGTTGCAGGCGGGAAAAAAAATTAAAAAAAGGAACTAACACTTTTCAGGGTACACAGTCAACTACTGTGCAAGACATATTCATATTTGTATCGCACTTAATCATCACTAAAATCTTGGAAAGTGTGAGAAACATTACGTTCAGAAAGATTTAGCAATTTGCTTCAATCCTAACTAAACCTGTATTTGAATCAGTTCTATCTGATATTAATGCCCAAAATACCTTCACACAACTAAACTACTTTCCCATTTCTCTTAAATGTACAACAACTGAATAAAGTCACTAGCCATTAAGAAAACATTTACTTGTATTCTAATGTAATATAAAATCTCACTCAATGTTCATAACACCCTCTTATCCTTTACTCATATTTTAAAGGAAAGTATCTCCAAATTAATTATTCTCATGTACTAATACATAACATATAAACTCATTATATGAGCTTAGACATCAACTTATGTATTATTATTATTGGAACTTTTGAACATAACAATACCTTGCATTTGGATTTTAAAAAAGATACTGTTAACATACTCCTCAAAAGTATTCCATGGTCTTCCAAGAGACAAGACATTTAAAATAGTCCTACTTATTTAAAATTTTAATATCCACTCCCAGATTCTAGTCTATTTGATTTTTAAAATGAATGACACTGTTTACAAGCATTAACAATAAAAAATTGCAAATATAAGTAATAATAAAAATACATATAAGGCTTGTAGCTTTAAAGTAATTATCTAGGGGCGCCTGGGTGGCAGAGCGGTTAAGCATCTGCCTTCGGCTCAGGACGTGATCCCGACGTTATGGGATGGAGCCCCACGTCAGGCTCCTCCGCTATGAACCTGCTTCTTCCTCTCCCACTCCCCCTGCTTGTGTTCCCTCTCTCGCTGGCTGTCTCTATCTCTGTCAAATAAATAAATAAAATCTCTAAAAAAAATAAAGTAATTATCTAAAGTAAAATAATGTATCTGATATTCAGAAAACAAGTTTGTAAAAAACTGGACTAGATCTTTGTTGATCAGAACAGAATAACTGATTATTCTACATTCAAAAAGACTTTCAAAATAATAAAATAAATTGGAATCATCTCTTCTAATGTTTTCGTAACTATGTTTTCATAAATATAGCTCTTACAAGATACTAAAAAATGGGAAGAAGAGTCCTTTGATTTACCTGAGAAAATTAAAATTAGCAGTTTACACAGGGGGGAAAGAGATATCATAAAATTACCAAACCATTTTATAATTATGATATCATTAAAGAAGTAAAACAGTATACAAAGAGAAAACAGGCTCTTTAAGGCTAGATGGTTTTTGTTTTTTTAAATTTTTTTTAAACAAATGTAAGGATCATAGAAGAAACATACACATATTTTCTGCCCTTGGGAAACCCTAAACCCTATGCCATCTTGGGTCTTTGGTTCTGAATGTGAAACATTTTCTTTGTCCTCATTACCCTAGCAGTAACATCTCTCAACAGCTGTTTGCAATAAAGGATCCTGATGGCCAAGGGGGAGAGCAGAGCCTGAAGAGGTCACAAAGGAGCATCAGTGATTAGAAAGGTTACTTATCATGGTATCACACAAAGGAAAACTGAAAACCAGCATATGGTTATCCCATGGCCTGGCTCCAGGTGTTTACTAGCCGTCTGAAGAAAGAGAATAACGTACCCTTATTTTCAGCTTTAAATAGGTTAATACTGTTATGTAAGTAATTTAAATACAAGAGATCCTAGAAAGACATATATTTTTGTTATATATATATGTATATATGCATACAAATACATATACATACATATATATGTATAAAAAATGAATCTAGGAATGCAAGTTAAATAATTAACAATTTGAAGAGGTTAAAAAAATGATTAAATGGTTTGAAAAATACCTCTAAGAAGCAAACCCAAAGTAAAAACAAGTGATCTTTAAGAATATAAGCAATTATGTCCCTAAAATTTGGAGTTGAAATTTAAGAAAAATAAAAACAAATCAACTTCTTGTTAAGTATATGCCTAATAAGTAGATATATTTGGACTCCAAAAGAATATTGAAGTGCTAAAATAATTCCATGAATATTATTTCTATATCAAACCACACTGTAGAATATTTACACCACCTTAAAATCGGCCAGGAAAGTGGTTCTACAATCTCCTTCAGTGCAACATTCCAATATTTAATAACTTGAAATTCTTCCTACTACCTGATCTACAACCTTCCAGCTGTAAAAATTAAGACAACCGTATTTTTTTTCATGCTCTTGGTAGGGAAGAACAATTTGTTACCAGCAATCAAACTATAATAAATGTTCCAAAGCCTGAAGACGGTTTTAAGGCCAACATTTAGCCTCCTTTTTTATAGGCTACTCAAACTCTATTTCTTTAAGCTTCCCTTATATGTACTTCTAAATATTTCACTATCATTCTTTCCCAAGTTATCTGCTTCTCTTAAAAAAAAAATGGGTAGGTAGCCAACAATTCCCTAAAAAGACTTTATAATAAAGTCTTTTTATTAGAATGATTCTCAAGTCGAAAGCAATAATGACTTGAATCGTAACTAATTGATGGTGATAAAATAATAAGCAAAAGGGAGTAAGCATGAAAACATTAAAAACTTGAATCTGAGAGACAAAATATGTCAGGCTTTATTAAGTACTCTCCAGAGGGAGGATACCCTGAACAGGCAACTCAACTATCTTATCTTCAGCAGATTACTCTGCTTACAAATAGCTATACTTCAGGCAGATACAGCTTGATGGTATTCTTATTATAGTTATTAATTAACATGTTAATAAAAATAATTTATACCATCCTATATCTTAATTCTATGCTTACCAAACAACCTTTTGATAACAAATTGGCCTACTGGGTAGATTTCTTTAGGTGAGAAAATTTGCACGTTTCAGTAGAGTTGAGTGAATATCAAGGTACTTTGCTACCATAAATTAATAAATCCAGTTTTATAATATAAACCTATATATTCCGTTTGATCTTCCATTTCTAATATTAGATCTTAAAAATCTGTCATGACATAAAGTGTGGAACAAATATGGCATACTTAACCACTTACAGATTATTCTCTCATTAATCCTTAACTGATGATTTGTAAGTAAAATACACTGTGTGACACAAAAACATTTCCCATGGAAAGATTCAAAATGAATGAGAAGGTTTAAAATTCCCAAAGTTACGTTATGTTTTCTTTTTGTATGTTCTGTTTCCACCACAATACCCATGATTCTGCAACCTTTACGTTAAAATTATGGAATTTCTATACATAAACACTTTCATTCATTTCATCTCAGAGCTACGATGCAGTACCTTCCAGTATAAAAAGAATACATTTACATTTATACAGAAAAGCAAGGGCATTGCTACAAGGGCATATCAACTGTGGAGAGTTGCTTTAGTAATCTGTATAGAATGTGTTTGAAGGGGAAGAGAAAAGGAGACAGAGGAGGACATAGACCACTTTGTATTAAGTCTTTGATTTTCCAACATGGTTTCCCTGGATTACAGTATTATACTGGTTTCCTAAGACACAATATGTTGTAGAAATTCTGTGATTTTCTGCACACCAATATCCCTCTTGGTCTCATTCATTAAAACACCTTCAATAGTTACCCATTGCTCTTAAGATAAAAACCTAGAATTCTTAACACAGCCTATTAGGTGCACACACAGCTCCTAACCCATTTTTCTATCTCATTTAGAAGGTACTTGCTTTGAGAGCTACAGCAACACTAGCCTTCTGTCAGCTCTTCAAATACACAAAAAAGTCACAAAGGCATTCCTCCTACTATCTCTTCACCATATAATTCTTCTCACTCATTTATTCAACAAATATTTTTTGAGCTTGTACTATAAGGCAAGCATCATGCCACTCACTATGTAAACAGCCATGAACAAGGCAGGTGGGATTCCTATTCTCATGGAACTTATGTTCTATTATAATTATCAGTTCATTCTTCTAACAGATATTTATTGAGCACCTATCATGCATGAGCCAGGCTCTGTTCTATGTGTTACGGAAAGAAAAGGGAATGAAAAAGGCAAAATCTCTGCGCCAAGGAAAAATCTATCCTAGTGGGAAAAACAGAAAGAAACAAGAGGATTTAGCATTATATATACTATGTTTAAAAGTAATAAATGTTAAGGAGAAAAATAAAGAAAGGAAAATGACAGGGAGTGTGTGTGTGCATGCATATGTGCATGTGTGCACACACAATTTTAGATAAAATTGTTAGGGAAAGCCTTACCTAGAAGATCACATTTAAATAATTAATGAGTAATTGAATAAGCAGAATGATCATGGCTTGAAATGACTGCTCTGAAGGAAATAAAAAGCATGATGTGAAAAAGAAAAACTGGGAGAAGTCTTTGTCTATAGATTGACCAAAGGCCTGTCTGAAAAGAAAATGCATTTGAGCCGAGACTGAAGGATGTGACTGAGTCAAAATGTGGCCCTTCGGATAAAGAAAAGGGGGGTAATCAGAAGGGGGAATGAAACATGAGAGACTATGGACTATGAGAAACAAACTGAAGACTTCAGAGGGGAGGGGGGTGGGGGAATGGGATAGGCTGGTGATGGGTAGTAAGGAGGGCACGTATTGCATGGTGCACTGGGTGTTATACACAACTAATGAAGCATCAAACTTTACATCGGAATCCGGGGATGTACTGTATGGTGATTAACAAAATATAATAAAAAAATCATTAAAAAAATGTGGCCCTTCGAATATCTTCATATGCTCCCCAAATGCAGATGACTTAGATTCCCCTACAGCACTACCAGCATATCAACTGTAGAGGAATTTATAATGGATGACATAGATATTCATAGAAGAAAGGGAAAATTTTACTGAATGTCTGCCAGGTGCCAGGTAAAGAGAAAATACTTTGCATGGTTGTCATACCTTTCACCATCTGAAGTTTTAGAGAACAAGTTGGCTGCTCTTCACTGGAAACAGTGTCTGAGTAAAATCTATCAATCAATTCAAGGTCATAGGTAATAGTTAATGGTGAGCAGAATTTTATTTAAAATATTGTTTCATTGTGAAACCATGTATTAGATCATGTGTTTCCATCTGGGATATGGAATACATGATCCATTGATAAAACATTGTTCAGTTCTACATTAAAGTAAGTAATAACAATGTACAACATACTATTATGCATTTATGTGCTAATTTGTAAGTCTATGTGAACAGCAACAAACTTCATAGATAATAAAAATTTCCCATAAATTAAACAAAGCTATGGTATCTATAAAATTTTTCTTATATTATCCTGGGCCTTAAATCTACCTCTTCATGAGCAATCACCTTTCTCTCTCTCTCTCTCTCTCTCAAACCACTTTATTAAGGTATAATTGACAAACAAAAAGCTCTACACAGTTAATGCATACAACTTGATGAATCTGTAGGTAAGTACACATCTATGACATCATCACCACACTATGCCCTAAATATATCCATTACCTCCATAAGCTTCCTCCCATCCTCTGTATTATCATTATTGTGTGTGTTTGTGTGTCCATGTGATAAGAACACTAAATATAAGTTCTACCCTCTTTGCAAACTTTTAAGTACACAATTGAGTACTGTTTACTATAGGTACTATGCTGTACAGTACATATCTAGGACTTACTCATCTTACATAACGGAACTTTGTATTCCTCAACAAGTACCTCCACATTTTCAGTTTTCCCCAGGTTTTCCCCTGGTAACTACCATTTTACTCCCTGCTTCTTTAAGTTTGACTATTTCAGATTCTGAATATAAGTGGTATCATGGTAGTATTTGTACTTTCTTGTTTGCCTTATTTCACTTAGCAGGTTCATCCATGTTGTCACAGATGTCAGAATCTCCATCTCTGTAGGCCTGGATAATATTCCATTGTAAGTTCTTACATTTTCTTTATTCACTTGTTTGTCAATGACATTTTAGGTTGCTTCCATATCTGAGTTATTGTGAATAATGTTGCAATGCATTTGAGAGTATACATATCTCTTCAAGATGCTGATTCCCCATCCCAGCTACTGTGAATAGATCTCTTTGAGATGCTGATTTTAATTCTTTTGGGTATACACCCAGAAGTGGGACTACTGGATCATTATGGTATTTCTATTTTTTTTTTTTTTAAGAAATCTCCATACTATTTTCCATAGTGGCTGCACCACTTTACATTTCCACTATCAGTGCACAAGTGTTCCTTTTTCTCCACATTCTTGTCAATATTTGTTTTCTTTTGTATTTGCTTTTGTTTGTTTATTTTTATTATAACCATCCTAAGAGGTGTGATGTAATAGCTCATCGTGGTTATGATTTGCATTTTCCTGATGATTAGTGATGTTGAGCACCTTTTAATATACCTATTGGCCATTTATATGTCTTCTTTTAAGAAATGGCTATTCAGTTCTTTGCCCATTTTTTAATTGGGTTATTTGGGGTGTGGTTTTTGCTATTGAGTTGTACGTGTTTCTTAAATATTTTGGACATAAATCCTTTACCAGATATATTTTCTTCCATTCCATAAGTTGCCTTTTCATTTTGTTGACTGTCTCCTTTGTTGTGCAGAAGCCTTTTAGTTTGATGTAGTACCAATTGTCTATTTTTGCTTTTGTTGCCTACATTTTTGGTTAGTCACATGTAACCATCTAAGAAGTCACATGTAAGAAATCACTGCCAAACTCAAGAAGCTTTTTCACTATGGTTTTTTTTTTCCATAAGTTTTATAGTTTTGGGTCTTATATTTAAGTCTTTAATCCATTTTGAATTAATTTTTTGTATGGTATAAGATAAGGGTCCAGTTTTATTCTTCTGCCTTTGGCTGTCCAATTTTCTTTCTTTCTTTCTTTTTTAAAGATCTTATTTATTTATTTGACAGAAAGAGAGACAGTGAGAGAGGGAGCACAAGCAGGGGGAGTGGGAGAGGGAGAAGCAGGCTTCCCGCTGAGCAGGGAGCCCGATGTGGGGCTCAATCCCAGGACTCTGGGATCATGATGAGCTGAAGGCAGACGCATAACGACTGAGCCACACAGGCATCCCTGTCCAATTTTCTAATACCATTTATTGAAGAGACTATCCTATCCCCATTGTTATTGTTAGCATCCTGGTCAGAGATCCATTGATCATATACACATGGCTTTATTTCTAGTCTCTCCTCCATTCCATTGATCTATATGTTTGTTTTCATGGCAATACCATACTATTTTGATTACTGTAGCTGTGTAATCAGCTTTTGAAATCAGGAAGTATGGTGCCGCCAGCTTTGGTCTTCTTGCTCAAAATTACTTTGGTTATTCAGGGTCTTTAATGGTTCCATGTGAATTTTAGGTTGTTTTTTTTTTTCCTTCCATTTCTGTTAAAAAGTGTCATGGTAGCAATCACCAGTTGACAGTCAACCAGTAAATTACGTAGTGGATATTGTTGACCTACACGAACCATTAAGTATATACGAATACAATGTTTAGGATATGATTTATGGTGATAGAATAAAGAAATGCAGAGTTATGTTTGAGATTGAGTCTTGAATTAATCTGTGCTTTTTAGAGAGCAGGCAAAAGATCACCCATATCCCCTACAATATATAGGCTCATTAGTGAGTTCCTTCCAAAGTGTAAACTTATTATTATTATTGTAAAATGGTTTTTTAATCCACTTTTAATAATTATTCTCTGCTAAAGAAAGAGGAGACAAATGGAAGTGGAAGAGGAGTGAGACAATAGATTCTACAGAACTTTATAGGAAGCAATATTCTTCTAAACAGGCAAAAAAAATCTTTTTTTGTACAAACTGAATACTGTTTTATTTGCAGTGCAGTTTCATCCCGAACACATCAAAGACACCCTTAGAACTTGCTGATACAGCTAACAGATTTTTTAGATGATCTGGTAGGATCTTGTTTTGTATGCTACTCATCTGTACTTGTACCTTGCCTTGAGGAGGTCCTGACTATTTACACAGGGTAAAAAAATACAAACTCAAATACAACACTGAGGGTCTCAGTGAGACCTGAGAATTTAAAACCCTGAAAATAAGTTTAAGGAATCTCTCCAGATCACCTCTCCCAAAAAAGACTGGGCTAAGATGGAGAGGTTTGCTTTATTTATTTTTTTTTAAAGATATTTGGAAACAGACATCCTTTGATGAACATTGACAAAAGTATCTCCCGAAATAAAATATATCTGTATATTTTCAGTAAATGAGACCTTTTTAAATTTTTGTTTTTACCTTGGGGTAGTTAAATCACATTCTGTATTTTAGTTTCACCATCTATAAAATATTAATAGGTAATTACAATTTTTATCAAAGTAGTCTGAAGTATCTCAGAAAAAGGCACTACATAAATACCACAAACCATAAATCATTTATAAATTACTATACTATACAACTATATTACTCTGTATACTGTTTTGTTCTCCTCACTACTTCTATTGGAATTTAGGAATACCTGGAAAACATACACGGATGATATACAAGGATAAGGGTAGAAAGTGCTTCCTGAAGTTGAATAAAAAATAAAAATTTTCACATAAATTCCCCAATATAACTAACATATATATTGATGAACCTACTCACAAAGAATTCCAGCAAGATTTTTTTATAACCGCAGATATAATCACTGGAAACCCCATCAATGACCACATGATAATCCAAGTGAAAGAGATAGAAAGCTGATGACCGTTGCAGTAATATATCATCTTGTAGTTGTTTAAAATCTTCCCTGGCATCATTAGAAACATGCTAGTTGAAAGAGGGATCATTTCCTGATGCTCCAACACCAGAAGTATCCCCTGACTAAAAGGCTACAGTGCTCTTCTAAGCCTCCAGTGCTTGTGCTCAGTGTTCCTCTCAGGATGCTACACTTTGACAGCTAACCAAATCAGGGCTGGACTGTCTTTCCTTCAGCTACTACCTGAACTATGACCTGTTTAGCTGACCAGACTCCTACTTTCAAAACCACGACTGTTTTCTAATGTAGTATTTAGAATCATTTAAAACTTTAGGAATTCACCAGATAAAACATTATGTGTCTATAAAAAAGTAGCATATGCACTTTCATATAGTACATGAGTCTAAGAAAACCATTTTGCTGCAAATCAAAGTGAAAAGATTAATGATAAAATATGTGAAATTGTATAGGATTTTAAGATGCTAATGTCTTTCCCCAAGTTTTCCAAATTTTATTTTATATCTATTACAAAAGCTTTTATAAATATAACACGTAAAGAAACAGAATCTAAAAGCTAGATATAAGAGGACACGTGGGTGCCTCAGGCTGTTAAGCATCTGACTAGGGCTCAGGTTGCTATCTCAGTGTCCTGGGATTGAGCTCCCCCACCCCTTGGGCTCCCTGCTTAGCAGGGAGTCTGCTTCTCCCTTTGTCCCTCCCCCTGCTCATGCTTTCCCTGTCTCTCTCTCTCTCTCAAATAAAAATCTTTTTTTTTAAAGCTAAATATAAGGAACATAAACTGAAAATACTCAAGTTTGCAATTAATATTTCTCTTACTTCACTTCAGATCAACTAGTCTGAAATAAATGAGATATACCGGTAGAGAGATGGGATAATCAGGATGAAAATTTTTATTAATTATTGAAGAATGAAAAGATGCATTCATAGATCCTGCAAAACTGATAATATAAATTATCTAATGCAAAAATACATAGATGCAGTTAAAACTCAATTTCTAATAAAAAAACTAAAATGAGATTAACTATTTCACTTCCTAATAAAGAAATGAGATCATAGATAAGAATAACAGAAAATCTGTAATCTCATTTGATCATGAATTTCAACCTACTAAACTACAAGTATATAAAAAGACCATGACTGAAATTTGACCAACATTTTCTGTAGGAAAAAGCAGCCCAAGAAAAAAAGAAACTAAAATCATACAGAAATAATAACAGAAGACTGTACAGAGAGACAAGAAAGACCATAGTTTTACTCAAGGCTTTAGATATTTAGATAGTTGCACACAATATTTAAATCTGTTGCACAAAATGTGCTGCCAAAGCCTACCATGAATAATAATATATTTGTCAACGAGGGGATATTTTAAAGAATCACTTTCCTTTGTACCCAAGAGGAATAATTGGAATACTATATTGTTTAGTATTATCTACCTTAAAACTGAATTTCTTTTTTGTTATTATTTTTAAAAAGGGATTTTAAACACTATTTGCATGAAAACAGAAACCAAGACTTAAAACTTATGTCTTAAACCTGAATTTTTCTTAAAACTTGTCATTTAAAAATTCTATTTTCATTCAGCATGTTTACACTGTGTACCTACTATGAATACGTCTCTACTGAACACTGATTCTTTCTCAAAACTTATTAATTATATATATATAATATTATTTATTTGATTTTAATTTATACTTTCTAGTACTGAGTCATTTCAAGTTGCTTCATCCACAGCCCACTTTTTTAGGCAGACACGAAGAGTCAATTATAAAACCTACATTTTTTTCCACAGTAATTTTCCTTGTTTTTCTATTTGGGTTAATGTCATCTTGTCCCCACTCGGTTGTTGTGTTAGAATGTGGGCAGTGAATGAAGCAACTTGAAATGACTCAGTACTAAAAAGTATAAATTAAAATAAAGGCTCCTAGCCAATGCGAAAATTTCCTTAAACCCAATTATTAGAGAATCAGAAAAGATTAGGAGGGGGGAGTTTTCAAAACCATAACATTTCAAAGACAAACTAAAGTTGGCATCATAAACTCAGGACTTAAAAAAGAAATAAATTAGAAATTATTAAAATTCTACCTGTATCCCTCACAAGACATTTGAAACCTGTTTAAGATTATTCAAATATTTAGAAATAGATAGTAGACAAATGGTATCAGAAAAAAAACAGTATGCCAAAGGCCATATTTAAATTAATGATGTTATCAGAGGTAAACTATGCTCAGTAAAAATCTAACTTAATATTTGTGTCATGAAAGAACACATATAAATGACTAAACATAAGGATTAAGACTTCTTACCCCATATTTACATTGGCGGGATGTTGCTCCATACTGGAAACGGCATTGCTCATCAGCATCATACACCTGACCTGGGGCCACAGCTGGATAAAGAAAGTCACGCTTGGGAGGCTCATTATCAAGGCAAGTACCACGGCCTGAACTGTTCAACATAAAGGATCAAAGGAAATTAGGTACACTATGGACTATCTCCATCACAATTAATGAAACCACGTGTTGAACTCTTTGTTTTAATAACTTGATGCATGAAAAGCAATACATTCTACCAATAAATAGTCATATAGCAAAACAGAATAATTTTACTGAAATGTGAATAAGAGTGTCAATTGTTTTTTCCAGCACCAAGACACAATAAAAGCATCTCAGACAACAATCTGAAAATGTCATGTTGGCCTTAAAACACTGATTTAAACTAATTTCTGAAGGAATCAAAACAGAATTTCGTATTACTCTAAGCTTCTTGTTTGTTTTCCATGAAAATATAACCACATCTGGTAGTAGAATTAAAAACATAAAATGTGGAAAATTTAAAAAAAAACAACCAACAACCACTATGGTTGTAATTCTTAAAAGACCTAATCTATATACTACTCTAACTTGGGCAGAACAATAGATGTTGTAGTAAGACATGTCCAAAGGTTCTTGAAATATTTCAATAATAAATGGGCAGAATGACAGATGAGGCTAAGATCCAAAGTTCTCTCAAGTATATTAGAAGTGTTTAGTCTCTCAAAAATTTCATATTTCATCTAGGGTCATCAGAGTTGGAAAAGAGAATGTTCTCCTCTATGCAATTTCTGCTTTTCAAAGTATGCTTGCACTCAAACATAATATTTTAATTCAGTGGAACAAATAACATAAAGATTGCCAAAAGCCAGACAGAATACCTTAGTTTAAAGAGCTTTATACTTTGCTAAATATAATTGTTCATTTTTTTAAGTCAGTGTGCATAAAATAGGACAGATGCTTTTTTACTTTCATTTCACATGTGAGTAGCTTAGAATTTTTAAAGAATTCTTATGCCAACATTTAAAAATTTTTTCCAACATTCCTGTCAATTGTGCCAGCACTTGTGTTTTTTTTTCCAAATCTTTTCCATCCGCTTTGCCAAAGGAAAATAATTTCACAAGTAGAAGTTCCTCAACTATTATTTAGGACAGTACAAATTTTCATTTATAGATAAGTAAGAAAGAGCCATGCATAATAATGAGTTTCATATTCACTTACTATTTTGTCATATTTCTTAAAATGTAAAAGTTAATTTGCTATATAAAAATGTGTATTTGCACAGCAGCAAATTAATACTTTTTAAAAATTGAACCATACTACTCATAAGGTGACAGATTAAAAAACTCACGGGGCAGAACACTGTCTTCTTTATACATTTTCCTTTCATTTACACCCCTCTTAATAGGTTTTTCATCAATAAAAATAATTAGATGGAATAATAAATGTGGTACTAATATAGATGGGTTTATTATTGGCTATTATAATCATTTCACGTGTCACTGTTCAAGGTATTTAACAGAAAACACCTTTTTTCACCCAGCTATCCAGTTTTCATGACAGAACGCTTTTTACTTCCTATTTATTGTACTTTTAGAAATTGACATGCACCTCAGTAAAAGAAACTCTTTCTAGATGAATTTTTTAAATAGCAAGCTTTTTTATTTCATTATGTAAAATATCTTTAATCTACATGGATATGCAAATTTTAAGCAAATGCAATTCTACCAGTAAATTCAAAATTTTATATTAAGATTAATGATAGAGGTCAAATGTGAAAAGTATACTGAAAGAAGACAATTTTGATAAACTGTAATATTCATGAAATAAATCAATTAGCAGTTTAATTCCATAATTTTTCTTCTAAAATATCAGTTTCATCTCCATCCACAATAAAATTATAAATGTCTTTATGAAAGGACTGAAATATGTAAAAAAAAATCAAGTTAAGTACCATTACAAATCAATGGGAAAAATTAAAGTACTGAAGTATATAAGTACAGGGTCCCATAGGCAAAAATATTTGCTGATAGCATAACAAAGCAAGTATATGATATATTCACCTAAGTAGCATCAACTCAAAAATCTATTAAAAATTATTATACATAATTACTTGCAGATATGGAAAATTGACCTAAAAACCTAGAGAAAGTACTATATGGACCTCCAAAAGAGTTTAAGAATAGATACCCTGGGGAAAAAAATATTTTCTGATAGCAAACTGAAATTTGGCTTAATTCAGAAGGAAGAAAGAATAATTACTTCATCTAAAGTTCTTGTTCACAGGTATTAATGATGTTCTAATCCTGGTCATGTTCTTTAAAAAAAATATCAAATCCGACAACCATCGGAAGGGCCTCCAGACAATAGAAGAGACATGCACTGTGGTCACCTGTGGACAAAGTCTTCTGAAAAGTTTATTCCAAAAGTGGATTTTTGTTTCAGTTTTTTTAAGTATTTACTAATTTGTATTAATGTGGTCTAGTTAAATATCTAGACAAGCCTTATTCTCCTTTTCTGTATATTTTCACAGAAGGATAAAACACTGTATGAAATAAAATATACACAAAAAACATAGATCTTTATTAAGATGAACGTGTATTTAGGAATATGGCATCAACAAAAGCCTTTTGAAATAGGTTTGGCTATAGTATTGTACAAACCATCAATGCTTACATGTCAAATGTCTTACCTATTGCCGACTCTGGGAAAACAAGGGTAGGGATATCTCCAAGATTGATTTACATTGTTTCTACATTTTGGGTAGAAAATGAACTATATTTTCCTTCTACTAACCATATTTGATATATAGAGTAAAACCTGGATTAAACTATTTGGGGGCTGAGGTAGTTTACATAGTTTAATTCTTAACTGGAGGGAGGTTAAGTGACAAAAATATTTTTTCCATAATGTTACTAAAATTTGCTACTTTCCTGACACTTTCAAGTAAGTTAAATCTCTAGATCACAATTATTTTAATTAACTATTAGAAAATAATAATTCTGGATATTTCCATGCCTCTGAGTCATCCACTGCCATTATGAACTACCATAGCTATAAGTATAGAAGGTAGAGGACATGGATCTGAGAGATGTATATTTAACCCTAGAAGTGCTTTTTTTCCTTCTTATTAAATTCCCAAGAGCTCAACCCTAATCACACCCTTCACTTTCTCCAGAAGAAGTAACTAATATTCTGACTTTTAATATAATTATTTCCATGCTTTTTTTTAGTTACTATTCATCTCTCAATTATTAATCTGCCTATTTTTGGACTATATAAAAAGAGTCATAGTGTAGGCTTTCTTTTGTGACTTTATTCTTCGGTTCAAACATAATGAAAGTGAGAAACATCCATGTTGATATGTATAGCTGTAGCCTGTTCATTAATATCATTCTTTAATTCCATTTAAGACTATGGGACAATTATTTACCCATTCTTCTCTTAATAAACATTTGCATTCTTCCTAATTTCTGAAAATTGAGAAGTATGCTGATATGAACATTTTTGTACAGGTCTCCTGGTACAAATGTTTTTTCCTTTCTCAACAATATTAGATGAGTTATTTTCTTATATTTTTTAATGTATCTATTTAACAAAATGGAGATATGAGTAACTGTTATTAAATCTAGGGTTCTAGCTAATTAATATAACCATACATTTCTTATGATGCTAAGTCTAGTTATTTATGCTACTCTTATCAAAATAATAATAGTAATGGTGTTATATATAAATCTTCTTGAATTTTCTCATCAAATAGCACATTTAAGCATAGATAGTCTGTGCTTTGGTCATATGCAAATTTTTCCACTCAGAAAACAGAAAACTCACTTGTTAATAAATTAAATGAAAAGCACTGTTAGTTTCCATCTATGAGATATTATTATAACTTATTATTATTAAGCAGCAGCAATATATTTGTTCTGAGCAAAACTATATACATAAAAAGGAGAACTCTATTTCCCTAGCAGCATACATTTCACTACTAAAAGCCCAATCTTTATTAATATATACAGCAATAAAGATGATAATAGACTCTACTTTTGCTTATGCATCTAAGACAAGACAGAAAAGAAATGTGTATTAGCTTGAGAACATGCTTTTTCCTAGATTATGAAATTCTTAGTAAATCAAAATATATTTACATTTCCAGAAATCTTTGCAGCCTGATAGCAACATCATATTTCATGTATTCTACTTCTAATTTAGAGAAGTCTTATTTACGTAGCTTGAAAATTAGCCTTGAAATGGGAACATGAGCCAGAGTTGAATCTTCAGCTTAATTTTACAGTTCCCTATGTAAAATATGCACCCTTGGCTTTGTTTCCAGAACACATGAGCACATTCTCCTAATTGCAATTTTAGATTTGTTTTTTACTTAAACAATTATACTATAAAGTACAGACCTTCAGCCTATAACACAGTGGGTCAATCTAAAAAATAAATCTTTCTATATAACCCTATACATACCTTAGCAGTCTTTTAACAACAACAACAAAAAGTTAACATTTAATGCCAACTCCTATTTTTTTTTTACCACAAAACTGTGCTCATACACCTAAGTTAAAGAAAAATGAATTAGACTGTATCATCTATGGCAAGTCAAGTGTCTTACCTACTATGTTATTGTAAACTGCTTTATCAGTCGCCACAAAACAAACCATAACTATCTTCTAAAATGAGTTACTGTAAGTCAGACCTTTCTCTTTTGCCCTCTGTATGACTAGAATGCTTAAATAGAACTGAATTTGAGGCTTCCAACAAACACTGTACTGCTAATTATTTACTCCATTATGCCCTTTTCTCCAAATGTAATTATGACTTATCAAAGATTTTTATGGGTTACGGTGAAGTCCCCGAAACACGCCTGATAAATGGAAGGAGGAGAAAGCTGTTTAGCTGTCTCTTGGGCTCCATATAAAAAAGGATCGCATCTATGAAATTGATTTCCATTGAAAGATTATTGATACTGACCTTCAAATGTAAGCGCTATAGAGGAAATGGGAGTGTCTTAGTCATCCTGTTCATCTTCTATCACTTTCCTTGTAGCTCTTTCTTTCTAGTTCACCTTCTACCATAATATTGCCTTTCTTTTATTCATCTTCCACCCTTTCTGTGAAAATGGCTAGTCTGTATTTAATTTGGAGCTGTAGGAAATTTTGCTATGGATCTCTGACAGTTCAAACAATTTAATAGACTTTAATTTAAATAGAGCAAGAGTTGATTCACAGAGGATCCGAAATTTTTGAAAACTATATGAGACTACTCTGTACTACCGCTAAGTGGTGGAAAATGTATGAAAAACTGGCCTAAACTACCTCTGGCTGCCTTCCACCGCCTGGTAAATTAGCCCATAGTCATCAATGAGTGTGAGCTGTAATACCAGGTTCATCTTTCTCTATTTTTCTAAATAAATAATAAGTCCCGCAGGCAGATAGGAAGGACACTACCTGCAAAGCCGTCGTCGAAAACATCAGAAGCTGGCATAACACGTCCATTTTAACGGAAATGGGTTCTTTATTATTTAATCAGGACGGCTTCTGGGCGATTCATGAACCACTTATTGAATCACCGAGTTTAAGAAATCTGAAAAAAAATATTGGGAGTTGGTAAACACCATCTCCTGATTGATCAATAGCACCTAGTGTTTCAGAAAGACGCGAGAGACTTTACTCTATTGGCATTTAAAGGCCATAGAATTGCTTTCAGTTGAACATAGTGAATAATGAATCTCTATAAATCATAGAAAGCTCATTGTTAAAATCTACCATCATCTTGGGCCTATGCAGTCACTAAGTAAAGAAAGGTATGCATTTTGTTGGCTGGGCTGCAGTTCCTAAACAATTCATCTTTCAAAACTTCTTTTTCTTGAGAAGAGAAACTAAAAATGTTATGAGTCTTTTTGAGCCAACTATAAAACATAAATGTAACCTCAATCCCTGATCAAAATATCACTGGATTTTTAAAAATATCACACATAGCTGTTAAAGCAATTAAGCCAACTGCATTAATAAAAAGGAACAAAGAAATTCAAGAAAGTTACTATTATGTCTTTGTGCTCCAGTGAATTGACCTTTTTAGAGGGCCCTATGTTTAAAAAACCTTATTGCTTGGTCAGATTATAATCAGAGTTGTTTAGTTTATTATTAAAAAGGGGAAAAAAGCCAACTTTCCCCAAATCTCTACCCATTGTCTTTCATATCTATCTTTTACTAATGGCTTTAACTGTGTGAGCATTCCCATGAGGATGCACAACAGAAATATTTTTATAAAGTAGAGGATAAATAAGCCCTTTAGAACCCTGTCAACACTAATCATGCTTACATACAAAATGCAAAGAGGCAATAAGGCTTAAATAATACTTTTTGGATTAATTCTTTTAATTAATTCAATGGAACACTTTATTGTACCAGTAATAATTTTACATCTCTCACCAAACCTGTGGCGATTTCTTAACGGTATTTTATTAGTAATTTAAGGATTCCCTTTCCAAGTATTTTAACAGCCTTAATATAGTTCCATCAAGGCAGGGTCTGGCAAGACCTCAAAAACTAGTCCTTGTATTAGGTATACAAAGATGGTCCTAGCAAATAGGCTGTGCAAAATAAACAGGATAGGGGAGAAAGAAAATTGGTACTTGAAAAAAAAAAAAAAGACATGAGGAGAGAAGGCTTCAAAAATGCACAGGAATACTGAGCATATTATACAGTTTGTCTTTCTGGTGATAGACACTAAGATTCCATTATAAAAACATTAGCCAAGTCAAAGGAGAAATTCCAGATCTGGCTTGATTTCTGGGGAAAGCAGGTCTTCAACAATGTTTAAAATTTAGGTAATATGATCTCATTAAAAACATCTTGGAAAATGATAATGCTAGTGCTTTGTGTTAAAAACCACTAAAAGATGTCAAACAAATTCTCTGTGGTCTATCTTTACAGCCTTCAACCCAGTTTTGGCACTAGCAAGTACAGTGTTATAATTACCAATTACTAACATTAAAAATTTTTAGGTTATGGCATAATTATTCCGAGGGACTACCTTCTGATATGAATTTTCAATTCCTTCTATTTCATTATTACATTAATTAATTTAAAAAAGGCCATTTTAAACATTTATCTTTTGATCTCTGATGAAACCATTGTGGTAGGTAATTTAAAATCTTTTGTTTGGGGTTTTAAAAAACTACATAATTTTAAGTTTTCAGAAGTTTCAGCTATTAGCAATAATATTACCTTACATAACCTATCTGAATTTTTAAAGTTTTAGACCATAGTCATATAAAAGTGAACTTTGAACAAAGACAGTTTTTAAAGAGAATTTCTATAGTTCATGTGTGTTTTTCTATGATTTACTTTTTCAAAGAATACTTAATCCCTTCTCCCCAAGAAAACAATGGCACAAAACAGTTGAAAGTAATGATAGAGCAATAAGGCTTAAAGCCTCTATATTATTTAAAATAATTTTACCACTTAATGAATGTCTACTGTGTTTCATACCCATTATAACATTGTACGTAATTATATATATAACAACCTGAAGATGTATGTATTATTACCTAACTCATTTAACAAGTGAGGTTACTGAAGATTATGCAAGGTTAAGTAACATGCCCATGGTCACACAGTTAGAAAGTGAGACCTAAGTCTATGAGAGTTTCTAAAGTCCAATCCTAAAGTCCTATGCAGGTGAGATATGAAAGAATATCTGCTTTCATAAACACAGTTATACCTCAGCTAATTTATTATTTCACATTTAAGTAGCCAGACTCTTAGAATATACATTAAAAGATCAGCAAAGAAGTTCTCAGACTGCAGAAAAGATCAATCAGATAATAAATTTTCAAAGACAAATTTTCATTTTCTCATTTACACTTGCTAGGTGTTTGGTTTTTTTGTTGTTGTTGTTCGTTACTATTAGATACTTCAGCATTCCTAAAAAAAACTCAGTTTTCTCAACAACAAAATGAAATATATAATCACTGAATTAAAGTTTGGCCCATGCTCTATTTAACTGTGTAAATCTAAAGTCTTTCTGACATTGTTTCCCATTTATTGAACATTACTGACACTCACATCATCAATCCCACTTATAGCTTTGCTCCAGTTTCTCTAATCTACCAAGTTCTGTTTGAGTATGAAGGAAAAAATTTGCCACAACGATATATTAAAGTATTTTGGGAACAGCCTGAAATATCACCCTATAAAAGTTACTCATTATGCAGTTTGAAGCACTACATATTAGGCTTCTACCAATGGCTTACTTCTGGAGCAATTCATCATCACTCTCCAGAGATTACTTACTCTAGAAAGCTGGTGATATAGTCTCGACTGCAGGCAGACCAGGAAAAAGGATTGGTATTTGCAGTAATGTGAGCTGCCATAAGTTTTGCTGCTTCATGACCTTTCGTCCCACAAGAATTTCCAATTCCATCATGGTTCATACCAAAACTGTTTTAACAAGGAAGAAACATAAGAAACATAAAAGAAAGAAATAAAAAAAAATGAACCCCCAATACATCCTTTATTTCCTTATTTGATCATTTGTTAGCCTTATCAACATATACCTTCTATCAAGATCCTCTAAGGAAATACAGGATTCAAGTTAAGGAGACTACAGAATAATTCTATGATAAAATTTATTCTTAAATCTTTTTAATTGATCATATACTTTCAAATGTTAACTTACATGATACAATCTTTCCTTGAACAGATAGGGAATATATATTAATACTCACTTTATAGGTAGAAAAAACTGAGATTTAGCAAAGATAAATGACCTATTAAAGATCATACAGTTAGTAAGTGTTAGTAGAAACTGCCTTTTAATATCCTAGAGTTCATGCTACCTCACTATGCTGAATCTGAAAGAGAATTATAAAAATATAGTTATAATCCAGGGAGTTCTAGGTTAAAGGCCAAATGCAAAAATCATTTTTCTTATTAATATAGAGAATTCAACATATATGCAATTTATGTTTGTGTGTGTATGTGTGTTTTCAAAACACCTTTTGAAAAATCTTGATATATTTAAGTATTATGATTATAGAGTTTTTCTTTACCTTGGTTGCCATTCATTATTCAAAGCTTGTCTTTGCCATTCCCCCCCCACCGTGTCCTATAGCCATGCTTAGTGCTATTATCAATGTGATACAAAAACATAACTCAGTGATAAATCATAAATTTTTTCTATAAAGGATATGAATATGAATAAATTTTAGTCTTTCTCCACAGATAGTCAAAAGTGTCCATTATTAGTGAAAAAATAAAGTTACGTGTCTATTGTGACATCCTAATAAATATACCATGATATGTGTTCAAGGAAATAAGTAATTTGTGTGACAAGAGTATAAAATAGATGAGGACAGTTGCTGGAGAAAAAATTGGAAAGGTAGTTGAGAACAGAGAATTACAATAAATGAAAGTAAATAATAATTTTGGCAGTCCAGAGACACTGAAGATTTCTGAGCAAGAGCAACTTAAGATTTCAAAGTAGGAGAATATGGACTTGATCTGTATTTTAGACAGGTCATTATAGTAATTCTATGGTGGAGACATTGGAGTGGGAAGAGAATGGATGCAAGGAAAGCAGATGGAAGATCATTACCAATTGAGAAATGATGTAGGTCTGAATAGGGCACTGGATAGAGAGCTGGGGTTAGATTTGAGACATGTTTAGGAATCTGAATGAATTGTTTTTCATTCATGTATTTATGAAGAAGAGCCATAACAAAGACATATCATATGTGGGGCAAGGAGAAGAAACTAGTAATTCGCAAGGAGGAGTGAACATAAGCAAAGGAAGAGAAGTATAGAAAAGTGTATATCCAGAGCCCTAAATTAAAACACCAAGTAACCCACCAAAATAACCAAAAACTAAATACACCAGTATTTAGTCTTCTTGTTTGACATAAACACACTGGAATCAGTGTCTTTGAATGATCTTCTAGGAATATGATGGTGGACTTTACAGTTTATAGAATTAGATATAATTTTGTCAAAACAATCAGCTGCAGAGTTACATAAAAAGCTTTGTAATGTAAACTTATAATTCAATAAACAATATTGTATACTTCTCTCAAAGGCCGATGTTATCATGTGAATATTACTATAATTCTTTTCAAATGATGATAGCTTTAAAAAAATTATTTCCTTTTAGCAGCAGCCTTATACATACTCCTGAGTCTACTGAAGATAGGTATAGGCAGACACAGATGGCTTTAAGAAAATTATTTTCAAGATCTTCAGCTTCCTTATGTATTCTTGTCTTAAAAAAAAAAAGTCAAGCTTCTCCTTTTTATATCTTATTTCTCCTACCTTATAAAAGAAAAACTTATTCTTTACCCATCTGTAATTTTACAATAGTTCATTGCCTTGGGTCTAAAAATGTGTGTGTCAAGAAGAGAAATCAGAACCATTTTGTATCAGTGTTGAGAAAGAGAATGATTTTAATGATTGACTAACATATGTAGTTTCTTGTTTTTGTCAAGTTTACGAGAGGATATAATCAAATTAACAGTCGATGGGTTGGTAAAAATTTTTGATACTAGATCACCATTTCACCATTGGTTATGTTCTGACAAATAATTCAAAAGGCGTTCAAAGAATTGAGTGATATTTCTACAGTAAACTTTCATCTATTTATGCAAACAAATTTTTTCAGCATTCAAATCTATAAGAACAAAATCAAAGAGTCAAATTGATGCTGAAATTCTGCCTCATTCTAGCAAGAGAGACAAATACAGCAATTGAAAAAATATAACTAATGGAAGCACATTTTCTATAAAATTTTACTTTTAGATTTTATTATTTATTAAAATATGTAATATGCACATGCTTCTCTGCTCAATAATTGGCTAACGATGATTATAATGTAATGAGTACATAATCCAGAGAAAAATTTTTCTTTATTATCACAGGAAATTTTGTAAATGTAATTGCAATTTATATACATTTTTGTGATAGAGATATGATATAATTAAAATACTTTTAAGTATAAAAATATATTTTAAAAATATATTAAGACATGCTAAAATATACATCAGGATAGTATTCTGGTTGGGAAAGAAAAAGCAGATATATTGAGTTAAAAGAGGGAAAAAATGATGTAAATTTTGACTACAAAACAAGAACCTGTTCACATATTTTTTAAATGCATAATGAAAGTTACCAGGATGCTATAGCATTTAGATTCAATTGATACAGTTAAAAGAGGTATACAAAATTTTATTTTTTTACATGCTTTTATTTACACTGCTCTAGAAATTCTATCCTTTGCAATTGAAAGGTTGAGATTGTGTCATTTATGACAACATGGATGGACCTAGAGGATATTATGCTAAGTGAAATAAGTCAGACTGAGAAAGACAAAAACCGTATGATTTCACTTATATGTGGAATCTAAAAAAACAAATGAACAGACAAACAAAAAGCAGAATCAGACCTACAAGTACAAAGAACAAAGTGATGGTTGCCAGAGGGTAGGGGTATGGGCAAAACGAGTAAAGGGGAGTGGGAAATATAGGCTTCCAGATACAGAATGAATAAATCATAGGGACAAAAGGCTCAGCATAGGGAATATAGTCATATTATAATAGCATATGCTGACAGATGGTAGCTATGCTTGTGTGAGCATAACATAATGTAAAAACTTGTCAAATTACTATGGTGTACACCTGAAACTAATGTAACATTGTATGTCAGCTATACTCGAATAAAAAATTTTTTTAAAAAAATCATGAATTCAAGTACATAAAGGAGGAAATCTTACAAATTCTATTTCTACTAACAATCTTTAGGTGTCAGATACAGATAGTTGTCTTAAGGACTTAGGTTTCAGTTGTCTGGGAGAATGTATACTTTTGTAGCTTATATTTCAAATATAAGAAATCCCAAAAATGACCTGACCAAAGTTAAAAGTTCCCTTACAGTGATACAAAGTAAAATGGGAGTTTACAACTGCTATTCATGACATCAACTTCAAAAGATCCCTTTAATAAGGTGATCAGGCTGGAGTAGAAGACATATACATATAAATATTTAAAGATAGGTTCCCTTAATCAGTTAGAGAAAGACAAATACCATATGATTTCACTCACTTTATGGAATTTAAGAAATAAAAGACGAACACAGGGGAAGGGGGATAAAAGAGAAAGAGAGAGAGGGAAGAAAACCATGAGACGCCTAACTATAGAGAACAAACTGAGGGTTGATAGAGGGAGGTGGGTGAGGTATGGGCTAAATGGGTGATGGGTATTAAGGAGGTCACTTGTAGTGACAAGCACTGGGTAGTTAGACATAAGTGATGAATCACTAAGTTCTACACCTGAAACCAATTTTACCATATATATTAACTAATTTGAATTTAAATAAAAACTTGAAATAAAAAAATAAAATAAAATATAGGTTCCCTCCTGAGGAAAGTCTATCTCAATGAAGAGTTGGTAAAAGAAGTGAAACTCATTAGTGATCAGAAAGAATAAACAAGAGTCCAGTTTAAAACCATCGTACTGGCAAATATTAGAATGTTACCTAGAACTAAGTATTGACAGTGGTAAAGAGAAACTGGAACCTTAGTGCACAACAGCTGTACTGTGGTCAGAGCAGCTGTTCTGGAGAGCAATTCAGGAGTACTTCGTCAAATTAAATAGGCAGATATTTTTATGACCCAACAATTCTATTCTTGGATATGTATCCCAGGAATATTCCCAAAGGGAATATGTATGAAGATGTTCATGACAGAGTTATTTATGATAGCAAGTTGTTAAAGATAATCTAGGTGTCTGTCGCTGGGGAATGGATAAGAAAATGTTGGCAAATGCATATTATGGGGCACTAAGCAGAAATTAGAAGCAGCAAACAAGATAGATGTCTACATATAAATATGGGTGGATCTTAAAAACACTGAAAAAATTAAGAGAAGGAAAAAGATCTATATAGTATTATATAAATATATAAGCAAAAATTACATACACACTCAGACAACAAAGAAAGGCCAAGGAATTGTTCCAGATTAAAGACTAAAGACAAATAACTAAATGCAATAGAACTAGATTGGGGGGGTAAGTTATAAAAAACACTGCTGGGACAATTAATGAAATTTGATATCAATGTTAAATTTTCTAGTTTAATAATTATACTGTGGTATAGAAGGCATTATCTTTTCACAGATACTGAAATATTTAGGGATAAGGCACATGTCTACAACTTACTCTCAAATAGTTGAGAAAAAAATACACATACATATACAGAAAGAGAGATATAAAGCAAGTGTTGCAAAATATTAACAATATTTGAATTTGAGTAAAGGGCACATGGGAAATCTTTCTATCAATTTTTCTGTAAGCTTGAAATCACTTCAAACTTAAAAGATTAATAATACAATCTGTGATATTTTAAAAGGATACAAATGGATTCAAATATGCATATCGAATTTATTAGAGTATACGGAAAAAGAGAAAGTGGAGTGGGAAATGGGATTATAGAAACAAATACATATTTACATACCTTAAGTAAGAAGGGTCCTTGATGGGACTGATAATGGTGCTGTGCTAAGAACTAAGGATACGTAGATAAATGACAGATAGATAGATAGCAATAGATCAATAAATGTAAAATAAACTCAACTCTCTGCTCTTGAGTTTCACAAATAATAATTTTAAAAAAGAATGAGAGCAAGAACAAAAGAGTTTGGTGAATATAGGGCCCATTCCCATGAGTGAACAGTGGTAGCAAGACAACACTCCCATGGTTGGTTTTATGTGTTCAATAAAACAGTTCAGATAACATAAAGATAAAGATTCTCATTTGAGGAGGGTTTTATGAACAAGGATTGAGAGAGAGATAGAGGCACAGACACAGAAAGACAGAAAGAGACAGATTGGCAAACAGTCTCCCTTGGGCCTCTTGTGATTCTCCACATACTGCTGGGTATTCCAAGTCTGCAAACCTTATGTTTTAACCAGACCATTTCACAGGATAACTTGGAGAAATGAGGTAACATCCCCCCTGGACAAAAAGCAGGTTTACTTACTACTTGCTCTAAAAGTGGTAGATTTCCCAAGCTCAATGTTTCTCAGTTATGATGCAAACTCACTGCGTAAGAAGCATTCATCTAGGCCATATCGTTTTGCCCCTATAGGATAAGGGGCCAAGAGAAACCAAATAAATATGCTGATGCTTACGCTGTTTACTGTGCTGTCAGTAATAAAATCCTTTGTCTCTGACCCAGGAATTTCATGTCTTTTGCTAGCATCCATTTGACAGCTATAGGACAACTTACTAGCTTATAAGTAGGGTAAAGATAAATCTCAAATCCAATGAGAGAAAAGATTGTAGTTGATGAGGATAACATATTCAATTATGAAAAGCTAAGTAATTCTGAAAGCAAATTACTTCAAATTAGTATTAATTTTTTAGAAACTGGGGCACATGGGTGGCTCAGTTGGTTGGGGGTCTGCTTCAGCTCAGGTCATGATCCAGGGGTCCTGGGATAGAGCCCCGCACTGGGCTCCCTGTTTGGCGGGGAGCCTGCTTCTCCCTCTCCTGCTCCCCCTGCTTGTGCTCTCTCTCTCTCTCTATCAAATAAAATCTTTAAAAAAAATTTTTTTAAACTGAAGCCCAATAACAGCTATTTAAGTAGGCTTTTTGTTTTGTTTTCTTCCTAGGAGGTAAATTGAATGTTGAAGATTTCATCTAAATCTCCCAGTGGATACAAGAAAAAGACCAGAAATTTCCTTTCTTATGTCTTATTATTTCTGTTCCTATCTCAAAAGTTTAAAGGGCACATCTTATTTTTAGACTGTTAAGTAAAAAGTTTCCTCCCTTTTTCTCTATCACCTAAACGCAGTAAGGCAAATAAGAAAAAGAAACAAAAATTCTGCATTTAACGAAATGTAAAAAAACCTCTAAAACCATAAACCCACAACATTATAATGAATGTGGAAGGATGACGGAATTCAGAAAAATCAAAGATGAATGCAGCAAGACACAGAGAGAGGATAACAGTAACTGAAGATCAAGCACAAAGAAGCAAGGCATATTTCTCCAAAGTTATGTGCAACAATCTAGGGGGTAAAACCAACAATATCTTCTTGTGAACAACTGGAGAAAGGGTGCAAACTGTTGGAATATACACCCTTGTTCTAGTTATCAGAAGAAAAGGGGCTGGGCTTATTGTATTGGAGTCACACAAATCATATTTGTAGGAAGCAATCTGTCAGTAAGGAAAGATGAAAGAGAGATTCTATCTTGCTAACAGTTTTATAAAGGGATACAGTGTTAAAGAACTTGAATCTCATACACTACTCCACATCACTAATAAATTCCTGATGAGAAAATAGCTCTGGCCCCTACCCATCATAAACCTTCTACAAATAGTTCATCCAGAAAAATCTAACTCTTTCAAAGACGTGAGTCAAAAGGAACAAGAACTGTATCTACAAATATATTAAATAAATAAATAAATGAATAAATAAATAATCAGAACAGAAAAACACAAATAGAAGGACACTTAGCAGAAAAAAATGTTGGTACAGGAAAGATAAAAACTGGACACATATTAATTCAAACAAACTTAATGAAGCCATCATTTTATAAAAACAAGAATTTAATGCAGAGATACAAGCAATCAGGGAAGATATGGCAAGACAGGGGATGAAAAGATGAACTATCTGAGAAAATAAGTGTGGGGGGGGAAATAAAACTATCACGGGAAAAAGGCCATGCTGAAGTAGCAAAAAATAAAATTAGGCAACTGCTAAAAGCATTTCCCACAGAAGTGAAAAAGCAAGCAAAATAAAAACTGACAGTTTAAAAGGGTCAAAATAAAGAAATCCAACATATGTATCATTGTTGTCTCCCTAGAAAAGAGCCAAAATATTAAAACAGAAATAACAGTGATTATAAAAAATTCAAGAAAACTTTCGAGAAATAAAAATGGCTAGAATCTAATCAAAATTGAACTATTTTATGTCTTAGGAAAAACTGACACGGAATGAGTTCACACAGAGCCACAGCTTAGTTAACTTATTGGACTTCAAAATTAAGATACATTTTGGGCAACTGGGGCAAAAGAACAAATTACCTATAATGGTAAAACAATCAGATTACCCTCAGATTTCACCATGGTGACATTTAACACCACCTCACCACAGAGTAATGACTACCAAGAATCTTGGACTCAGCCAAATTGAGTATAAAAATCATTTTGCACAAAAACTCAAGGAATAGAGGTCTCATGAATCATTCTCACAAAAACTGCTACAAGATAAACCTCAGCTTGGTTTAAAAATAACATAAAAATTTAATGGCTTATTGATACTATTAGAGTTTCAAAGTAGGCAGTGCATCCAACACAAACGAAATTTGTAACGAGTCCAATTAACTTTCTTCTCATACTTTCTAGTGATATTTTTTATTTGTTGTTTTGTTTTGTGAATTTAATTTCAGCCTCACATACATATTATATGAAAAATCATGCATACTTAAGAGAGAATCAAACATATTAACATTTTAAAGAATAATTATAAAGAAACATCCACATTGTCCTTACTAAATTTAAGAAATGGAACTTTTTCAGAAAAAAAGCTTGCCTCGTGTTCACCTTCATAATCATACCCTTCTTCCTCCCCCTGAGAGAGAACCATTACCTGACTTTTGTGATAATCATTCCCTATGACATCTCTAAACAACTGTATGTTAATTTTGCCTGGTTTTGAAACCTACAGAACTGAAATCACACTGTAGATATCCTTTTATAACTTGATTCCTTCACTCAACAGTGTTTTTAGATAATGTCATCTCTGCTGAGCCATCTAACTGTACATCGTTCGTTTTCATTTATAGATTTCCATTGTAAATGTACTATTTAATTATCCAATCTGTGGTGATGAATTTAGGATGGTTCCTATTATGGAGCTATTATAAACAATGCCGCTATGAGCATTCTTGAATACATCCCCTGGTCATGTATGTAAGGGTATCTTCAGAACAGTTTTTAAACTTTTGGTCTGAGGATCTTTTACATTCATAAAGATATTAGAGACCCCAAAGATCTTTTGTTTATGATGTTAAATGGAGTGATATTTATCATCCTAAAAATTAAAAATAAGAACATATATAACTATTTTACTTAAAAACATCTTACTAAACAGAAGAATTTTAGTGAAAAGAGTAGTATTGTTTAATTACATTTTTGCTAATCTCTATAGTGTCTGGGTTACTTAAAAATAGCTGGGTTCTCAGATATCTGCTACTTCATTCATTCTGTCGTGGTATTTTGTTTTGGTTGAAGTATATGATAAAACTCCGACCTCACACTAATATGTAGGTGGAAAAGGGAAGAGCATTTTCACAGCTCTTTCAGATAATTGTAGGGGTTTTTTCATACTATATGAAAACTTGACAATTTTTAAAAGGTAGTTGAAATATTTATTCTGAAACCATATCAATGATCTTTTTAAAACTGGTTTTATTAATATCACCCAATCTCAGAAAAGTCTGAAAAAAGAAAAAAAAGGTTTTTAAATATTAGGAAGTTGTCAAGTTTTAATGACAAATACAACTTTTCCTGAATTCTGATTTTTGCTCAAAAGTTCAAATTTTATCATTGGTAATAAACAGTGTAAGTTGTTTTCCTTGAATAATAAGCTCATTTGTTTATTTTTAAAGTGAATTTCTGCCAACTACCCATAGTTTCTCATTTCTTCTTTCAAATAAAAATTGTGTTCCAGGAAAAAAGCAGCTAGTTCATCTCAAACAATGGCACAAGTTCTTTTCTTTGTGACAACCATCAGACTAAGATACGGAACAAAAAGTGCTTTACACACTTCCCATTTTGTGACACAGAATACTTTATAGAAGATATATATGTAAGGGTCATGCTTTAATAAAATCCATAATTTTTCATGTACATCATGACATTCTTAAGTAAAACTGACATGGTGGTAACAAATACAATGACTAACAGTATCGTTGCCTTGAGTTATGCTGGGGTGTCAGCACTTACACCTGCACTGATTTTGCACAATCAGTGTAAATATCAACACAGTTTCAAGGAAAAAAAAAAGTCACATTAGGTCTCAGTACTATGAAAATAGTTTTGATCCAAAAATGCTTCAGAAATCCCAGAGATCGATGGACCACAATTTGAGAATCAAATTTTAGGATATAAGCGGAAAATAAATTGTTGGGTCATGACTTAGGCAAAATTTCAACTTTACTAGATAATGCTAAACACCTTTTCAAAGTGGTTACACCAAATTACATTCTTACCTGCAGTATACAAGAATCCTGGTGGTACCACATCTCCACCAATAGTTGGTATTCTCAGGCTTTTAAATTTAGGCTAATCATGGTGGACATAAGTGTGTTTCCTTGATTATTAATTAGGTTGAACATCTTTTTACATGCATATTGACCATTTGGATTTTTTCTTTTGTAAAATGTTCAAGTACTTGTATATTTAATTTGTCGGAGTTGCTTATATCAGCTGCATGTCAGCCACAAACAACTTTTTCCTAAACTGTGTCTTATTTTTTTCATTCTATGGTATTTCTTACTTGGATTTTTAATTTTAATGTGGTTAAATTGGTCAATCATATACTTCATGGTTAGTGTTCTTTATGTCTTGTTGTTTTTTGTTTCAGGGGGTGTTTTTTGAAAGAGTGCACACAACAGAGGAGAGAGGCAGAGAGAGAGGGAGAGAAAGAGAATCCCAAGCAGGCTCCATGCTCAGCACAGAGCCTGATACAGGGTTTGGTCTCACAACCCTGAGATTATGACCGAAATCAAGAGTCAGAGGCTTAACCGATTGAAACAGTCAGGTGCCCCCTTTATGTCTTATTTTTAAAAAACATTTTTTAATCTAAGCTCATGGGGATTTACTTCTATAATATGTTCTAAACCCTGTAATAGTTTGATTTGTGCATTTTTAGGTACTGTTGGATCTTATGGTAGGAGTATATTTAGTTTTGTTAGAAACTGCCAAACTACCTTCCAAAGGGACTATAAATAAATCTTTAAGCCTAGGTATGGCTTGACACAAGGATCCATTTTTACTACTTACTTCAACAAGCAGAAAGTATTTTTTATATTTAATTTATTCACAATATTTAGCATATAATCGGACTTTAGGGATTAGAGGCTTAGTCAAATGGATGAAAAATCTATCAGCAGAGATTTAATTTGGATAAACTGGGTAGATTCACAAGGGCAAAATGCAGATCTAATAAACATTTTCTTGTAAAGCATGGGATCCATGGAAACTGCCTGAGTTCCATACTCACTATGATGAACTTCACTTTTTTCTGCCCCTCCTTCTTGCAGTTACCTAACTGGAGTTACATAACTCACAGGAATCCTCAACTCTGGTTGTGGGTTCTGGGACCAATTTTGTTCATTATTAGGGAGATTTTGAAGAGATCAAAGCCAATAGCTTTGTGGAGCAGTACTAAAACATGGCGTATTGTTGGTCTGGTTCTCTAGTTTTTAAAGTAATTGTAATTGTTAGCTTCTGGTCCCATTTCTTGTGAAGAAGACACTACCCTACCCCCAAGTCTTAGTAAATGAATCCCTTGTTTATTTCACCTGCTCCCGAGACTCAGATTCTGACCAGTATTCCATTTCTTTTTGAGCAGGGATCCGTTTGGCTTTTGGGGTGTTAAAGGTCTGGGTATGTAACCAAGTTCTCTTATGCTCCACCCTCTCGGATACACACAGCTATCCACAGACTTTCATGATATTGACAATTTCCTGACTGATTTTCATCCAGGCACTGCTGCCAGACTAAACTACTGAAGTCCTCATGATGTGAATTGGATATAATGTGCTTAATTAATTAGTTAGAATAATTTGCTTTAAATAGACCCAAATGGGTTGCCTGGCTGGCTCAGTCAGTGGAGCATGCAACTCTTGATCCTAGGGTTGTGAGTTTGAGCCCCACACTGAGTGGAGGGATTACTTGAAAACAAAATCTTAAAAAATAAAATAAAATAAAATAGACCCAACTAACTAATGGTGGGGGCGGGGTGGGGACCCTTACATGTCTATAGCAAAGGAATACAAAGTTACATTATTCAAGCTACTTTTTATACCAGAGTGTTATTTTATCCACAGTTTTGTGTTTTTGTTAAGAATTACTGATGTTTATGCTTTGTGCTCCAAGCAAAAATACAACATTAAGACCAAAGGAATGGAGAAGACAGTGGCTGTGGAGTGTGGCTTAAAAGGAAAAAGATGATGCCATTAGGCTTGTTCTGTCAGGTTGACCAAAACCTTTAATCGTTCAATTTCTGTAGGAAAGATAAATGAAATTATGAGTTTGAAACTCTGGTTGCTAACCAGCTTTTTTTTCATATGCAAACAGCNGGGGGGGGGGGAGGCCTGATTTCATCACTTGCCCTAACCAGCAGGATTTCTCTTCTCTGGGGCACAACACTCCATGGATGGCCCTTTCACTAAAGCTCAACCTAGGTTCTGGACTTTACCCTGTATGAAAACAAGTGTTCATTCAGTATATGGAAAAACACTCAAGAAACATCCAAATCACTTATTAACCTATCGATGCCATTTTTTTTAAAAGGTTAATGAAAATCCTATTAGGTATTTTTCATGGAAACTGACACTAAAATTCCAAAATTAATATTGCAAAGTATAGGGTCAAAAGAGCCAAGATGATTTTGAAGATGGAGGGAAAATCTTCAGTATCTGTTATAAAACTGTGATAATTAAAACAACATGATATGGCATACAGAATATTTGAAAATAACAACAAAAGTCCCCAAAACAAATGTAGGACAGTACTGACATTTGTCAAATCCGAATGGTATGTGCATGTATGTTATAATACACAGACACAGAACATTTCAAAGAAAAAAAATTTTTTAAAGAAAATGTCTATACAGTTAATTACATGAGTCTGAATATTATATAAAGAATAGTTTGTTCTGAAATTTAGCAATTAAATTTTCCTTTTGGACAAGTCACACAAGATACTCAAATTGGCTCTGAAAATTGTAAAGTTCTAAAGTTTAAAAGCTGATTTTGGGGACCCTGAAAATTTTACTACAGAAATAATGGTATAAACTATTATTTGTCCAGGATAGCTCACATAAGCTTATTCCATCTATTTTACAGACTAAACCTGCGTCTCTAAAAAATGAAAAATAGTATATAACAACACTAATTGAATTGATGATTAAACAAAATGGGATATATTTTGAATTTTTCTACAGAATTGATAGTACTGGAAGAAAAGCACATTTGCTAAAGAAAAAGATAAGTGAAAGTTACTGAAGAGGTTCTAAAAGGGACTTGTAAGTACTATCAAAAAGTTCTACAGGTAAATGGTTATGAATCTATTATGTCAAATTTAAAAATTGTGTTTTTATTTCCTTTTATAAAGATATACCCTGAACCAGGGCCTATACAACCCCAGCCTAGTGGTTTTGCCTTTGTTTTGACTCATGAAGGAGAGTGAATTAGAAGATGTTCTTGGGGCACCTGGCTGGCTCAGTCGGTTAAGCATCTACCTTCAGCTCAGGTCATGATCCTGTGGTCCTGGATCAAGCCCTATTGAGGACTCCCTGCTTCGCTTCTCCCTATCCCCTCCCCCCACCCTGCCCCACTTCTGCTCTCTCTCTCTGTCTCTCAAACAAATAAATATAATCTTAAAAAAAAAAAAGAAGATGTTCTTGAAGTAACTGATCAAGAGTTGGAAAACTGACTAAGAGTAGGAAAAGAAAAAAAAGTAAATAAAAATGTGTTCCCTTAGGGTAGCAACTTTGTTTTCATCATCACTGTATCCACAATACACTCCATGTTAGGCAAATATATTAGTTACTTAGTAAGTCTTGGGAATGAAATTGTGCATGAGTGAGAGAGACTACCCATCGATCAAATGTATTCCATGAAAAACATAAGTTGGGAAGTATCATTTGGATATACTTCCCTTGACGTAATAAAAATTATAATATCATACAATAAGCAATAAAAGAAGAAAAGGTAAGAACTTAGGTCAAAATACGTGACATCACCAGTCAGAGACAAGGCAGTTGCTATAAAGAGACTAGGGATTGTGCAATAAAGGTTATTCACTAAATAAAGCATGTGTAACTCAGAGAGTCTATCATATGCATCAATCTCTAGACACACATGCTTTTCTCAATATTTTTTACAGTAAATTACACAGTTCTCTATGCAAATGCGTTTTTCCTCTGAAGCTATTTTAACAAAACAATATTTCCTTATGTCTGGCAAATATTCATATATTTGCATGGTGATATATAAGAAGAGAATTTGTGTTTTTATTTATTAGAATATATAAGAGGCAGCCTACTGTGATTACATTGTGCATCATTTCACCATATATTATATGACTAAACACTGTGACAGTAATATAGTTTGAACCACAAAATAGTAGCTTACTCTTGATTTTGGTACAAAATCCTTAGTGGTTCTTTTGGAAGATTTGTAACAGTAAAAAAGAGTAAGCATAGACTAGAAGAATAAATTAATATGCATTTAGTCTGGACTTCTATTTAAAATCATAACACATGTTTTAAACCAAACAGAAGATCTGTGTGGCTAAGGAAAATCTTAAAACGCTTAATTCAATTTTTGTACCTAAGCAAACTTAATTTTACCATGTTGCCAATATATCAACACCATTGTTTCTGTTAGATAATCATGGCACTTTAAACTCTGTCTTGCATTTTTTAAAACAATCACCAGTCCATAGATCATGTACTTTTAAAATCTGCCATAAAATTAATGCCAAAAAATAAATAGATAACACATACACAATTACAGAATTAAAAAATAGTTTCCTGACGTTTTTTAATATGATTATATTTCTGTTTAAAAAGTCTGGAGGTAATTATAGCCTAAATTGTAACAACTACAAAATCTCAAAACTAAGCCCTCCCATTGTAGCAGAAAAATACAAGGAAATAAGAGGACATCTTTCTTCAGAAATATTTTCCATTTGTGATCTCTTTGATCTGTTCATATTCATAACTGATCTTGACTATGAATCACTTGTTACAATAAAGCAATGATGAAATTTAAGGGATATGCTCAAAGACTTTTATACCCACATCTGGCAAACATTTTTAGATTTAATAGTTACCCAACGGGATAGTTGTTACAATTTGCTCTAAAATAGAGTTTGAAACTCAATTCTACTTTTGGAATTTATATATAATTTACTAAACTAAGTGAACTCAAAATTCTGAACTTATTTCGAACAATATTTAATGAGGGATGTGCCTAGCAGAATCTAGGCCCTAGACTCCTTATACACCTGTATATAGCAATGTTCACATTTAGTATAAAGACTTCTGAGTTGGAAGTTAGGCTTCCAAAGGCAATGAAATCACTGCAATACATTTACATCTTTTCTACTACTACTTTACACTTCTTTTCTTTCATCTAACTACAAAGATGCCAGGGACCACAGAAAACAAGCTATTAAATATATACCAAGATTTTTGGTATGGTATATATGTGTGTATATTTACGTGCATATGTATAATTATTATGGCAAAAATAGGGAAGGTAGGTGGAACAAAGAAACATTTGCCATTTTAATCTTCCTTATAGTACGGGCAAAATGTAACTGAATTGTTTTATGGCAGCTGAAATCCATACCATCAAATTACAATGATGGTATCTGCCTACAAATCCATTTCTTTGTCTTTCTAGAAAAATAAAGGTACTGCTTTATCAAAGTTCCTAAAGTTGATGGTGACTAAATTCTACTTTATTTAGTAGTTTTATTATTTCTGGAACACATGCAAATATAAATATACTTACTTTATTCTGTGACTCCAGGTACTTAATCTAGTAACTCTCTGACTGGTCTTACCTGCTTTTTGTCATTAATGCATATCATGGCAAGGCTTGATTATTGAAATAATTTGTTTCACTTTATTATATTAACTTTTCTAAAGTCTTTATAAAGTCTTTACATTATTATCATTGTTTTAGCTACTATAAGAACTGTCTACATAAGTGACTACCTATATGTGAAAATATATATGGTATATATAATGTATATGTGTGCATTATGTGTATGTGCATGTGTGTGTGTGTGGACAGATAGGTAACATAATTTTGACATCCTGACGGCCCTGACCAAATGTAATTCTTATGAAAACACAATAAGGGAGTACCATTTAAATAATAGTAGCAATATGTTCTAATTTGAAAAATAGAAAATTTTATAATGGATTCACACAATCTAATATAAATGAGAAATAAGAAAACAATATTATCATGAATAATATTACTAGTCTGGGTAAATAACAATGGCACTATACAACTCTGAATCTTCATCAACTGACAGAGTAAAATGTTTCAGTCATGTTTCATTGACTAAACATTTTCTTTTTTTTTTAAGCTTTTATTTATTTCTTTGAGAGAGAGAGAAAGTGAGCAAGAGCACAAAAGCAGGGGGAAGAAGAAGCAGACTCCCCACCGAGCACGAAGCTGGATGTGGGGCTTGATCCCAGGACCCTGGGATCATTACTTGGGCCAAAGGCAGACACTTAACTGACTATGCCAAAAAAGCGTAAGTTCATTTGCTTCTTCCAAGGGGTATAAAGCCTCCAAAGAACCACAGGTATCATTTCAGAGTTAGACCTTACAACTGTACAACATTAATTCACTCATTAACAACTATTGACAGAATGCCTTTTACTTTACAGTAAAGGATTATTTACCTCAGTTCCTATTACACAATACATCATGTCTGTGTTTAAATAGAAAATGGGAAGGCATGCTGAAACACAGTTAAAAGAGACAAAACAAGGATCAAAACTAGGTTCAGATATGACACAAATTTTGTTATTAACCAACAGGGAATTTAAAGAAATTATGATTAATATGTTAGGGATGCTAATGGAAAAGTAGACAATATGGAAGAGCAGACAGGTCCTGGAGGCTGAAAGATGAAAATTCTGTGAAGGATGAAAAGGAAATGCCAGAAATCAAAAACACTGTAATAGAAATGTCAAATGCCTTTGATGATCTCATCTTTAGACTGGTCAACAAAGAAAGAATTAATGAGCTTGATGATAGGTCAACATATCTTTCCAAACTAAAATGCAGAGAGGAAAAAGAATTAAAAGGAAAAAACCCACACAAAACAGAACATCCAGAAACTTTGGGACAATATCTGAAGATGTAACTTACATGTAATTTGAATGTCAAAAGTAAAATAAAGAATAGAGCAAACTAAGAATTAGAACAATGCCCAAGCATTTTCTGAAATTAATGACAAACACCAAACCACAGATCCAGGAAGTTTAAATACCAAACAGATAGCATAAAAAAATCTACATGTATGCATATCATATTCAAACTACAGATGATAAAAGACACAAGACAATCTTAAAAGAAGCAGGAGGGGCAGGGAATCTACCTTACCTCTAGAGGAACAAGAGTAGAAATAACAATTTCTTATTAGAAACTATGTAAATTTTATATCAAGTAAAGTTATTTTTCAAAAGTGAAAAAGAAGCGGCGACTGGGTGGCTCAGTTGGTTGAAACTTGGACTCCTGGTTTCAGCCCAGGTCATGATCTTGGTGTCAGAATGGAGCCCCACGGTGGGGGGCGGGGTCTGGTTGAGATTCTTGCTCTCCCTCTGCCCCTCCCCTCACTCACACACACTCTCTCTCAAATAAATAAATAAATAATCTTTTTTAAAAAGTGAAAAAGAAATAATACTTTTTCAAACAAAACAAAGCTGAGGAAATATATTATCATCAGACCTGTACTACAAGAAATGAAAAAAAGTTCTTCAGGAAAAAAGAAAATTATATCAGTCAGAAACTTGGATCTACATTAAAAACAAGAAGAAGAAGAAGGAGAAGAAGAGGAAGAGGAGGAGGAAGAAGAAAGGCATCAGAAAAGGAATAAATAAAACAAACGTAAAATCTCTCTTGCTTAATAATACAAAGGATAACTTAAAACTAACAGTAGGAAAAATATTGGTGATTATATAAAACGGCTAAATGAAATGAAGAACAGCAACATCAGGAATAAGAGACGGGAATAAGGAATTAAAAGTATGCTGTTGTTTATGCTTTTGTTTTCGTTTTTGTTTTCGTTTTAAGTAAACTCTACCCCTAATGTGGAGCTTGAACTCATGACCCCAAGGATCAAGAGTCCCATGCTTTACTGACTAAGCCAGCTGAGCACCCCTAAAAGTCAGCTGTTAAAGGTACCTGTACTACATATGAGGCAGGATACTACTATTTGAAGGTGGACTTAGACTAGTTATAACATACATAACAATCTATTAATATATTAAATACATATACATATGTATATGTTATTACATACATTTTATATAAAATTTTATATTGAACTCCAGTAAACACTAACAACTTTTATTTTATTTTATTTTATTTTTTTTAAAGATTTTATTTACTTATTCGACAGAGATAGAGACAGCCAGCGAGAGAGGGAACACAAGCAGGGGGAGTGGGAGAGGAAGAAGCAGGCTCACAGCTTTAGAGCCTGATGTGGGGCCTCGATCCCATAACGCCGGGATCACGCCCTGAGCCGAAGGCAGACGCTTAACCGCTGTGCCACCCAGGCGCCCCAACACTAACAACTTTTAATTGATAAGCTATGAGAAGAGATAGGATAAAATCGTATAAAATATTTAATTAAAACTAGCAAAGGCAGAAAAAGGGAGGGAAAAGAAAGTGCAAAAGTGGAAAATGTTATAAACACAGTAGATATTAATTTGACTACATCAATAATCATTTTAAATATGAATAGTCTAAATACATCAATTAAAAGAAATTGTCAGAGTGAATAAAAACACAAGAATGAACTATATGTTCAAAAAAGAAATCAACTATAACTATGAAGATCCTGTTAGGTTAAAAGTAAGGGTTACATGGAAAAAGACATTCCATGATAACATGAATCAAAAGAAAGTTGGGGGAGTTATAATAATTTCAGACAAAACACACTTGTTTTGTCTGGAAAAAAAATTTTCAGCAATAAAGAATGACATTTCTTAAAAATAAAGAGGTCAATCCTCCAAGACAAAAATCCTTAGTGTGTATGCATTTAACCACAAATATTTGAGCCAATAACTGATAGAAATGCATGGGGAAATGCAAAATTTACTTTTATAACTGGAGACTTCCACACCTCTTTTTCAGTAATTAATATATCAAGCAGGGGAAAAAAAAATAGTGAGGATATGTTTGACCTGAATTCTACTGTCAATCTACTTGATCCAAATGACATTTATAGAATACTCCATCCAACAACTGCATGATATACATTTTCTCAACCTTGCATGGAATAGTCACCAAAAAGACCATATTCCAGGCCATAAAACACACCTTAACTAATTTAAAAGAATAAAAATCATACGAATACATTCTTACACCAAAAGAGAATTAAACTAGAAATCAATAACAAAAAAAGTTGGAAAATCTCAAAATATTTGGAGATTAAACAACATGGTTATAAATGACATATGTGTCAAGGAAGTATCAAGAGAAATTCAAAACCATTTTGAACTAAATGAAAATGAAAATACAACTTATCAACATTTGTGGGATGTAGCAAAAGCAGTGCTTACAGGGAAATTTATAGCACTGAATGCATATATTAGAAGGAGAAAGATCTAAAATCAATCATCTAAGCATTCTTTCACCCTAGAAAACAAAAGAAAGACAATTTAAGTCTAAAACATGTAGAAGAAAAGAAATAAAACTTAGATATGAAATTGAAAATAGGAGAACAAAGAAAAACCAAAGCTGATTCTTTAAAAAGGTCAATAAAATTGATATATCTCTAACCAAGCTGACCAACTAAAACAAGGAGAAGACACAGATTACCAATATCAGAAAGATTGCTCATCATTACTGATCTTTGGGCATAAAAAGACAATAATTAAGGAATACTATGAAAAACTCCATGTTGACAAATTTGATAACTGAAATGGAGCAAGTCCCAGAAAGACACAAACTACAAAAACTCACACAAAGAGATATTTAAAATCTGAAAAGAAGTTTATAAAGAAATATATGTATAAAGAAGTTAAATCAAAAATTAAAAACCTTTCAAAATAGAAAACACCAGGCCAATTTCACTGGTGAATTCCAACAAACATTTAAGTAAGAAATTAAAGCAATTTTCCACAATGTTCTCCACAAAACAGAAGCAAAGGTAACATCTAACTTGTTCTGGGAGGCTAGCATTACCCTAATACCACAAAAAAATAAAGATATTACAAGAAAGGAAAATAAAGACTAATACCTCTCATTCAAGAGTCATCAACAAATATCAGCAAATCAAATCCAACAATATATAAAAAGAACTATCTACTACAACCACACGGGATTTATTTCAGGTATTCAGAGCTGATTTAATATTCAAAAAACAACCATTGCACTCCATCACATCCACAGGTTAATGAAAGAAATCATATAATCATATGAATTGATGCAGAAAAAATCATTTGACAAACTCCAACTCCCATTCATGATAAAAACTCTGCAAACAAGCAAAAAATAAAAGGCAACTTCCTCAACTTGATAAATAATATCCACAAAATAATCCTCTAGTTACCACACTTAATGATGAGAAACTGGACACTTTCACTCCTATGACTAAGAACTTTCAGGAAAACTTTGTTCTCTCACCATTTCTATTCAACATCATATTAGAAATCTTAGCTAGCACAGTAATACAAAAGCAAATAAATACATGAATGAATGGATGGATGAACAAGAAGATATAGAGATTAGAGAGAAAGACATAAAATTGTTTTTGTTCACAGATAGACGGGTTGTCTCTGTCTAAATTTCCAATAAGACATAAAACCTCTTGGAATGAATCTAAAAGTAGAGCAAAGTCACAGAATGTGAGATTGAGTGTACAAAAGTCAATTGCTTCTCAATATACTATCAAAGAACAATTGTAAACCACTTTTTTTAAAAAGATTTTATTTAATTTGAGAGAGAGAGAGAGTGCAAGCAAAGGGGGGAGGGGCAAAGGGAGAGGGAGAGAGAGAATCTCAAGTAGACTCCATGCTGAACATGGAGTCCAATATGGGCTTGATCTCACGACCATGACATCATGCATGACCTGAGCTGAAATCAAGAATCCGACACCTAACCGACTGAGCCACCCAGGCATCCCTAGCAAAGAACAATTGTAATTGGAAATTTAAAATACAATACAATTTACAATAGTAAAAAAAAAAAAAATTCCTAGCAATGTATCTAAGAAAATATATACAGGATCCATATATAGAAAACCACAAAATCTGAGGGGATAAAGTGAAGATCCAAATATATGGAGAGATATTCTGTGTTCATAGAATGAAAGACTCAACATTGCTGATATTGAATACTGATATTGAATATTGAAGATGTCAATTCATCCCAACTTAATTTCTAGATTCAATGAAATCTCACTCTGAAATCCCAGCAAACTGTTTTTCATATATAGGCATACCTCAGATATATTGCAGTTCCATTCCAAACCACCACAATAAAGAGAATGTGTATTGTATTTATAACTAAATACATAAATATGTATTACATACTTACAGAGTAAGTACAAGAATTATTATATTATGTTTTAATGCTTAACACAAATATCAAACAAAAATTGAAACAATCTACTCAAATATTAGAAAGTACTGAATTAAAAAGTAATTACAGAATGTTTCCCCGACTGCAGACATTACATAACCTACTAGTCTATTCCACACATACCTAGGCATACACTCAAACATCATGTTCAAAATTTGATTTTAAAATTAAATTAGGCACTTCTAAATTCATTAGACCTAACATTTAAATTACAGACATTTCTCATGCTTGATGTCACACAAAAAGGAATATTGCTATAAAATTAAATAATTCAATAATTACTTTATCAATTCCCCAAGTGTTTAAAAATGATTATATGTTTTATTATATTAATGCAGTATGTGTTTAAGGTATTTTCCACATTAGTTCAGAATTCAATATTCACAGTAGCATCAAAAGTTAAGTATGATGTTAAATACAGAGAACAAACTGATAGTTGCTAGAGTGGAGGGAGTTGAGGGTTGGGAGTGCAAAATGAGTGAAAGGGGGAGGGAGATAAAGGTTTCCAGTAATGGAATAGATAAGTCACAAGGATCAAAAGTACAGCATAGGAAATATAATCAGTGATACAGTAATAGCATTGTATGGTGACAGATAGTAGCTACGCTTGTGGTGAGCACAGCATAATGTAGACTTGTCAAATCACTATGTTGTGCCCCTGAAATTAAAGTAACATTGTATCAACTATATTTCAGTGAAAAAAGACCAATGAAATGTAAACACACACATACACAAAAAAGTTAAGTATGATATTAATTCAAAAGACTAAATATGCAGAGATAAATTGTGAGGTTTCCATTCCTTTTGGATTTAGTATTTAAAAATCTGTAGTATTTCTACAGATAAAGACTGAGCATAAAATAGACACTAGAGGCACGAAAATGAATACGTAATCGTCCTTACTCTCAAGAAGACAGGTGTTAAAAGAGTAGAGGATTCCTAACTGTCTTAAATATATTTAGATTTTCATCCTGAGACCCTCTTAATAATTTCATAACCTTAACTATTGTGAAAAAGCTAAATAAAATTTATTTGTTCTAAAATTGTATCTTTCAAGATTTGGAGTATGAATGTTCAAGTATCATATCTAAATACATCTTGATTCAATTAGCTTTATTATGTGCCCAATTCCTTAGTGAGAGTTATTATATAACAAACAGGTTATAAAAAAAAGTACTTGGGACATAAAGTAATTTAAGTAGCACTATCAAAGCTTTCACTTTAAATGATCACTAGGTATTATTTATGCAGTTCTGATCCTTCTGCTCTTTTCACTTTATGCCAGTTCTCCAGGACCTTACCTTTATGGATGAAATCCAAATTTATATATTTAGACCATACCTATCTCATTAATTTTAGATTTGTACATCCAATTGCCCTCTGTACATTTCCACCTGGACGTCCTACAAGCTTACCTAACATAAAAATAATCCATTATTCCTTCAATTAAACTGGTTTCACGTTATATCAGCAGGTGGTACTGACATGTCTCACTCACTAAGGCTGAAAGACTAGAGTAATCCTTAATTTTCCCTCTCTCATCACTCCTATTCAATCAAGCATCAAACCCTGATATTTTATCTCTTCAATATATCTTTAATCTATACAAATGCCACCATCTGATTTCCAACCCTCATTATCTCTAACCTTTACATCAGGAATCTTTAGAAGCCATCCTAAAGCCAGAGGGTTTGCCTTCAACCCAAGCTTAACCGTTTAATCTCTTTGTCTCATTTAATTCATCTGTATAATGGGGAAAGTATTTATTATTGTGTGCATTCACTGTGCTTAACATACTTCTGGAACATGACAATGACCCTCTAAAATAATATTAGTAGTATTAATTTAGACAACTGCAGCAGCATGTTCTCCTCTGTGAAAGTCAGATCTCATGCAGTGTCTAGAGTGACCTAATCTAAAATGAAAATCTGACCATTCCATCTCTATTAAAAATTACTCAGTGACTTTCCACTATCCTAAGAGATAATATGCAAGCTCTTTATTACATATATAAGGCCCTGTATTTTCTACTTCTTATTTACCTCACCAGTTTCATCTCACAACTTCTTGTTTAGGCACTTCACCATCCAGCATCATTAAACTCCATGTAGTCATCATGAAGCATCATGTTCCTTTATATTTCAGGTGCCTTTGCTCAAAAAAACTGCCAATGGAGAATTTTAATCCAATGAAAATATCCTTTAAAAGTGAAGCTAAAATAAAAAAATTTTCAAACAAATAAAAGTTCAGAGAATAAGTTGCCAGGAAAACTAAATTATAAGAAATACTAATGGAAGGTTTTCAGAGAGAAGGAACATAATAGATGAAAATATGGATTTACATGAAAGAATGAAAAAAGAACCAGAAATGGTATAAAATATGTATGAAGTATAAAATATGTTGTTTCTCATTTTTTAATTTTTCTAAAAAAAATAAATGTCTAAAGCAAAAATAATAACAAGGTCTTGTAGGATTTATAACATACAAAGAACCAAAATATATGACAATAATAACCAAAGGATGGAAGGAGGAAAATGAACTATATCTTATGTGACAAACGATGTGCAACAATTTTATTTGAATATAAACTGATTAATTAAAGATCCACATTGTAAACCAAAAGGCAACCACAATAGATAGATAGATAGATAGATAGATAGATAGATAGATAGATAGATAGATAGGAGGTATAGTAATAAGCCAATAGTGAAGATAAAATGATATTTTTAAAGTAATTAATCAAGAGAAAATTGAAACAAACACAGATAGAAAAAACTAGACAACAAGCGCTAGATTAATGACCAAAACCCACTAATTACATTAAATATAAATGAACAAAAAATACAATTAAAAAGTAGAAACAGTCAAACTGGATTAAAAAAACAAAACCCAACTACAAGTTGTCCAAAAGAAATCCTCTTTAAATATAAAGACAGAGGTAAACTCATAGTAAAAGAATTTCCATGCAAACAATAAGATGAAAGGTGGAATTACTTTATTAATAACACAAAGTAGATTTCAGAAAAGTAATGTTTACAAGGATAAAAAGAGATATTTCATAATGGTAAAGACACAATTAATCAAGAAGATATATTCTAATTGTGAATGCATGTAATTATAAAATTTCAAAATGTATGAAGCAAAACTGAGTAATGATAAGAGAAATGGACAAATCTATACATTGGTTGAGATTTCAAACTTCTCTATTAAAAATAGATAGATCAACTGTAAAGAAAAGCTGTAAGACTATAGGAGACTTAAACAACACTACCAAACAAATGGATCTAATTGAAAATGCTAGACCATTCCAGCCAACAACAACAAATAACACTTTCTTTTCAAGGATGTGAGACACATTCACCGAGATAGAAAATATAATGGGCCATAAAGCGAATTTCAATTAGAAGGATCAAAATAATGGAATATATTATTTGACCACAATCCAAGAAGAAATCACACACACAAAAAAAAGTGTTAACTAAATGAAAATGGAAATACATGATAATGAAATGTCATATGCTGCTAAAAAAGAGCCCACAAAGAAATTTATAACATTAGGTCTTATGAAAGATGGGAGATGTAAAATCAATGAACAAAGCTTCTACTTTAAGAGGATTAAAAAAAAGAAGAAGAAATTAAATCTAAAGTAAGAATAAGAAAGGAAAAAAATAAAGAGCAGAACAATAAAATTTTTAAAAGAGCATGCAATAGAGTAAATCAATGAAATCCAAATGTTTTTAAAAAGAAAACAATAGAATTTAAAAACCTAAAGCTATATTAATCAAGAAGAAAAGGAGTGACATTGGCAAGATGGCAAAATAGGTAATTGCCAACTTTAGTCCCTTTACAGAAAAAGCAACTAGCAAATATCCATAGGTGACACCTTTGTGAAAATCTCAGAATTCTGGGTGAGGTAGATGCACCCCCTTAAACAACAACAAAACAAAAAACAAAACAAAACAAAACAAAACAAAGAAAGAAAGAAAGAAAGAAAGAAAGAAAGAAAGAAAGAAAGTAAGAAGACTACATTAGAGTGGTAAGAGGAACAGTTTTACTTTGACTACATCATCCTTCTTTCAGGCCTATGCAGCACTGCACCAAGCAGGTCCCCCTGAGCCTACAGTTTCTCCAGTGGAAAAAAAGAGAGCCCAATGTGGCCATCCAGTGCCCCCAACATTCCAGGACATTTACATGGAGGACCACTTAGTTGTGCATAGGGATCACTAGGGGAACCAGCTAATGACAGAGAGAGAAAGGACACAAGCTTACAGCAATTAGCACTTCACATTCCTGTTATATAGAAGTGGCCCGTTAGCAGAGATCCCAACCAGTGGCTCAAGGCAAGTGCACATCTGAGCCAGTGGCCTCTTCTGGCCAGGCAACTTGATCAATAGTTCTGTTAAGTTTGGGTCTCCACCAATTGGCCTGTCCCAGCCATAGACACATTCTAGAGACCCATCAACACAAATAAGCAAGTCACTGGATCTGACTATTGCTGAGCACAGCCTCCAGCACTGCTTGACCAGGAAGCCTGGACAGTGATGCCAGACAGCCATACAGCACATATGACAGGCAGCCCTGGCAAGAAAGCACATCAGCACCTCACAACACAACTGTCTGTGAAAGACTGGAAGAGGAAATGGCTTCCTCAAATTCACAGATACCAATGTGAAGATACAAAGATCACAAGGAATCAGGTAAATTTCTACAATCAAAGGACACTAATAAGCTCTAATAACTAACCCTAAAAAAACAGTGATCTATGAACTGTATGACAAAAAACTCAGAATAATTTTTTTAAAGAAATTCAGTAAACTGTAGGAAAACACAGATAACTAAACAAAATTAGAATTAGAAAAATAATTCATGAACAAAATGAGAAGTTCAACAACAAATAGAGACCATTAAAAAACAAACAAACAAAAAACACAAAAATCCTGAAGCTAAAGAAAACAATGACTGAAGAATTCAAAAGAGAACTTCAATAGCAGACTCAACAAAGCAGAAGAAAGAACCAGTGAATTCAAAGAAAAGTCCACTGAAATCTCATCAGAGAAGCAAAAAAAAAAAAAAAAAAAAAAAAAAAAAAAAAAAAAAAAAAAAAAAGAAGAAAGAAAGAAAAGAAAAGAAAAAGAGTGAAGAAAGCCAATGTGAATAACAGAATACTATTAAAAGAAGCTATCTAAACATTATCAGAGTCCCAAAAAGAGATAACTGGGAGAAAAGGGCAGAAGCCTTATTTACAGAAATAATGGCTGGGAACTTCCCAAATCTGGGAAAAGATTGGACATTCAAGTTCATGACTCTCACAAGTGCCCAAATAGTTTCAACTGAAAAATATTTACTCCAAGAAAAATTAAAATAAAACAGTATAAAATCAAAGACAAAGAGAGAACTTTAAAAGCAATAAGAAGGGGCACCTGGGAGCTTGGCTGGTAAAGTATCTGATTTTGGCTCAGGTCATGATCTTATGGGTCATGGGACTGAGCCCCAAGTCAGTCTCCACTCAGCATGAAATCTGATTCTGATTTTCTGCCTCTCTCTCTTCCTCTGCCACTTCCCTGGCTCATACTCACCCTTTCTCTCTCCCTAAAATAAATAAATAAATAAATGTGGAAATGAATGAACGAATGAATGAATGAATAAATAAAATAAAATCTTAAAAAAAAAAGCGGTAAGAAAAAAATGTCTCACAAACAAGAGAACCCCCATAGATTATCAGCAGATTTCTCAGGAGAAACCTTGCGACTGAGAGAAACTGGGATATACTCAAAGCACTGAGAGGAAAAAAAAAAAAAACTGCCAACCAAGAATACTTAACCTGTCAAAGCTATCCTTCAGAAATGAAGGAGTAATAAAAACTTTCCAGGCCTAAAAAAGATGAAGTAGTTCATCATCACTAGACCTGCTTTTCAAGAAATGCTTAAAGGAGTTCTTCGAACTGAAATGACTGGATGCTGATAAGTAACATGGGAACACAATGAAAATATAAAACACATTGGTAACATATATGGACAAATTCAGAATATTACAATATTATAATATGATGGTATGTGACCTCTAATATAAAGGTTAAAGAAAAAATAAAATACAAGTATAAAAATAACTATAGTTACAATAATTTTAATAGCTATGCCACACAAAATATGTAAATTGTGACATAAAATGTAAAATATGGTGGGAAAATTATAAGGGAGAGTTTTTGTATGTAATGGAAGTTAATTTGTTATCATCTTACAACAGACAGTTATATCTATAATATGGTTTATGTAAAGGTCATGCTAATCACAAAGCAAAAACCTACTGTAGATAAACAAAGGATAAATAAAAGGGAATCAAATCAAACCACCACAGAAAATTATCCATTCACAAAGACAGAAAGAGAGAAAGAAAGGAACAAAGGGATTACAAAAGAGCCAGCAAACAAATAATAAGATGGCATTACTAAGTCCTTAGATATCAATAATTACTTTAAATGTAAATGGATTAAATTCTCTAATCAAAAAACATGGAGTGGCAAAATGGATAAAAAAAATAAGACTGACCTATTCGCTACCTATAGGAAACTCACCTCAGCTTTAAGGAAAAAATAGGTGCAAAGCGAAGAGATGGAAAAAGATATTCCATGCAAATGTAAACCAAAAGAGAAGAGAGATAGCTAAACTTAACACCAGACAAAACAGACTTTAACTCAAAAGCTGTAATAGGAGACAAAGCAGGTCATATATAATCATAAAGGGGTCAATTTATAGAGAGAACATAACAATTGTAAATATGCATACACCCAACATTGGATTGCCAAAATATGTAAAACAAATACAAACAGAACTAAAACAAGAAATAAATACAATATAATAATTGATGGGGATTCTAATACTCCACTTTCAACAATACATCACTCAGACAGAAAATGAAGAAACATCTGACTGGAACTACACTTTAGACACTATACAGATCTTTCTATCCAACATTATAGAATATACATTCTTCTCAAGCACCACGTAACATTCACCAGGATAAATCACACAATAGGTCACAACACAAGTCTTAACAAATTTAAAAATATTGAATTTACAATACCCAAATTATGGAAGCACACCAAGTGTCCATCGACAGATGAATGGATAAAGATGTGATATACACACACACACAATGGAATATTATTTAGCCATAAAAAAGGAATGAAAAAAAGAACGAAATCTTGCCATTTGCAACAACATGGATGGAGCTACAGAGTATAATGCTAAGTGAAGTAAATCAGTCACAGAAAGACAAATACCATATAATCTCAGTCATAGGTGAAATTTAATAAAACAAGATAAACAAGCAAAGGAATAAGAGAGAGAAAGAGAAAGAAACCAAGAAACAGACTCTTAACTACAGAGAACTATAGAGAACAACTAATGGTTACCAGAAGGGAGGTGGGTGGGGGATGGGTGAAATAGGTGAAGAGGATTAAAGAGTACACTTATCATGGTGAGTACTGAGTAATGTATAGAATCACTGAATCACTATATTGTACACCTGAAACTAATATAACTGTATGTGAACTATACTGGAATTAAAATTAAAAACTTAATACAAAATAATAATGCATATATAGTGCATGGGCATACTGTCCATTAACAAAACAAAACAAAAAAAACCCCACAATGGATGGAATAAACAATTTGAATTTCAGTTATGATGGGATTTCTGGGTGTTGATATTTTTGACTTCTACACTTGGCACAATAATAAACATTTGCTAAAATGAGTATGGATTATATTTACAATAATTTGTATGCTCTAAAAATTCTTTTTAAACACTGAAATCATTTTAAGACTCTTATCACTGCAGTAGTATAATACTAAGAATCAACAGGAAAATAGCAGGAAAATTCACAAAAACATGGAAATTAAACAACACACGGCTGAACAATCAATTGGTCAAAGAAGGAATCAAAATTTAATAAAAAACTACTTTGAGACAAATGTAAATGGAAAAAACAACATACCAATTCTAAGAGGGAAGAGTATAGGGATAAATGCTGATATTATTGAAAAAAGAAAGATCTCAAATAAACAATCTAATTTTGTGCCTCAAGGAACTAGGAAAAAAAGAAACAAAATAAGGCCAAATTTTGTAGGAAAAAATAAAAAGAACAGAAAAGAAAGAAATGAGTGAGGACTAGAAAATCAACAGAAAAGATCAATGAAATCAAGAGGTGCTTTTTTGAAAAGATAAGCCAATTGACAAAACTTAAACTAGAGTAACTAGAAAAAAGAATTTAAAGAAATATAGTCAGAAATTAAAGAAAAGATATTGCAATTGATACCACAGAAATACAAAAATCATAAGGGACAATTACAAACAATGATACATCAACAAATTAAATAAGTTAGAAGAAAAGTAAAAATTCCCAGAAATATAACCCACTAAGACTGAATCATGAAGAAATAGAAATTCTGAACAGATCAATAACAAGTAAGAAGATTGATCAGTAACCAAAAACCTCCCAAAAAAAGAAAAACCCAGGGACAGATAAATTCACCAGTGAATTCTACTAAACATTTAAAGAATTAATGCCAATCCTTCTTACACTCTTCCAAAAAACTGAAAAGCAACAAATACCCCCCAAAGTCTTTTACAAGGAACCAGCATTACCCTGATAGCAAAGCCAGAATACATTCAAGAGAAGAAAACTATAGGCCAATGTCCGTGATGAATATAGATACAAAAATTTTGAACCAAATAATAGAAAAATGAGTTTAACAATACATTAAGATGATCACACACCATGATCAAGTAGGATTCTTCCCTGAGATGCAAGGATGGCTCAGCACATGCAAATCAGTTAAAGGTGATACATCACAATAATAGAATGAAAAATAAAAATCATATGAGGATCTCAGTAGATAAACAAAAAGGATTTAACAAAATTCAACGCTCCTTCATTTTAAAAACTCTCAACAATGTGGGTGTATAGAAGCAACAAACCTCAACATCATAAATGACCAGCCCACAGCTATATTATAATCAATGGAGAACTTAAGCTTTTCCTCTAAGATCAGGAAGAGTATCTAATCAAGAGTATCCTCTGTACTTCCACCTCTTCTATTCAACATAGTAAGTCCTAGCCAGACCAATCAGGCAACAAAAAGAAATAAAAGGCATCCAATCAGAAAGAAGTAAAATTACCTCTGCTCAGAGAGGACATGATCTTATATATAGAAAATCCAAAAGATTCCACCAAAAAATAGTTAGAACTAATAAACAAATTGAGTGAAGTGCAGACTACAAAAGTCAACATACAAAAATCAGTTGTGTTTCTATACACTAGAACAATGAACAATCTGAAAAAGAAATAAAACTATACCTTAAACAGTAGCATCAAAAACTATAAAATCATTACAAATAAACTTAATCAGGAGCACCTGGATGGCTGAGTCAGTAGAATGTGCAACTCTTGACCTTGGGGTCATGAGTTCAAGCCCTAATTTCGGTGTACAGCTTACTTTTTTAAAAATTTAATTAAATGAATTAATTTTTATATTTTAAATTTTTTTAATATGAATTCTAAATAAAATTCATTTAATGAAACTTTTTAGAGATTTTTATTTACTTATTTATTTATATATTTGACAGAGAGCAAGACAGCACAAGCAGGGAGAATGGCAGAGGGAGGCATTGGGCTCCATCCTAGGACGCTGGGATCATGACCTGACCCGAATGCAGATGCTTGGCTGACTAAGCCACCCAGGCTCCCTTAATTAAATTTTTAAAAAAAGAAATACATTTAATCAAAGAGGTAAAAGACCTGTATACTGAAGATAGTAAGAAAGTGATAAAAGAAACTGAAGAAGACAGAAATAAATTTGAAGATATCTCTTGTTAATGGATAAGAAGAGTTAATATTATCAAAATGTTCAAACTACCCAAAACCATCTATAGGTTCAATACAAGTCCTATCAAAATTCTAATGACATTTTTCACAGAAATCCTAAAATTTGTATGAAATGACCCAAAGATTGCCAGAGCAATCTTGAAAAACAACGAAGCTGGTGGTATCACAAAACTGGAGGCAATGGAACAGAATAGGAAACCCAGAAACACACACACACACACGGTCAACTAACATTTTAAAGGGGTGCCAATAATACTCAATGGGAAAAAGACAGTCTCTTCAATAAATGGTGATGGGAAAACTGGCCTGCAAAAAAAAAAATGAAATTGGACCCCTATCTTACACAACTCATAAGAACTAATTCAAAATGAATTAAAGATTTAAGTGTAAGACCAAAAACCATAAAATTCCTGGAAGGAAATACAGGGGAAAAGGGTTCTCAGCATCACCAATCATCTGGGAAATGCAAATCAAAAGCACAATGAGATATCACATCACACCTCTTAGAATGGGTAATATAAAAAGACAACAGATTACAAATGCCAGCAAGAATGTGGAGAAAAGGGAACCCTTGTTGATGGGAATGTAAATTGGTACAGTCACTATGGAAAATAGTACGGAGGTTCCTCAAAAAAGTAACAGAACTACCACATGATCCAGAAATCCCACTTCTGGGTAAACGGCCAAAGGAAATGAAATGACTATCTCAAAGAGATACCTGCACCCCTACGTTCATCGGAGAATTATTCATAAAAGTCACAATTTAGAAACAACTTAAGTGTCCCTCAATGGATAAAGGGATAAAGAAAATGTGATATATAAATTCACACACACACTCGAATACTATTCCGTCATAAGAAGGAAGAAAATCCTGCCATTTGTTTCAGTGAGGATGAACCTTGAGGGCATGAAGTGAAATAAGTAAGATCAAAGACAAATACTGTGTGATTTCACTTACGTGTAATCTAAAAAAGTTGAACTCCTAGAAACAGTGAGTAGACTGATGGTTGTCAGGGACTAGGGTGTGAAGGAAATGGGGAGATATTCAAAGTGTACAAACTTCCAGTTACACAATGAATAAGTTCTGAAGGTCTCATGTAGAGTATTGTGACTATAGTTAACAATACTGTATTGTATGCTTGAACATTGCTAAGAGAGTGGATCTTGAATGTTCTCACCACACACACATAAAAAGGTAATTATATGATGTGATGGATGTGTTAACTAACCTTATCATGGTAATCATTTCGCAATATATACGTGTATCAAATCATCACGTTGTACACCTTAAACTTATACAATGTTATATGTCAATTATATCTCAATAAAGCTGGAAAAAAGGGAGAAAACACAAATTACAAATATCAAGAATGAATGGTGGAATATCATTATTTATATGACAGACATTTAAAAGACAATAAGAGAATATTATAATAAATTTGACAATTTAGAAATAGTCTAAATACTTTGAAAGACATAATTCACAAAAAAATTCAAAAGATTTATATAATGAGTTATCCTATATTTAATTTAAAAAATAAATTATTAATCAACAATCTTCCCATAAAGAAAATTCCAGGCTTAGATGGCTTCGTTGGTAAATTCTATCAAAGGAAGAAATCCCATCAACCTTATGTATACAAACTCTTCCAGAAAATAGAACAGTTCCTAATTCAATTTATATGACTGTATTCTGATACCAAAACTCAAGAAATACATTAGGGGGGCTTGGGTGGCTCAGTCAGTTGAGCATACAACTCTTGATTTTGGCTCAGGTCGTGATCTCAGGGTCGGGAGAGGGAGCCCCACACGGGGGGGAGGGGGCTGGACTGGGCATGGAGCCTGATTTGGATTCTCTCCCTCCCTCTCCCTCTGCCCCCTCCTCCACCCCACTCATGCTTTTTCTCTCTCTCTAAAAACATAAAAATTCAAAAAAATAAGAGAGAGACAATAAAAGAAAACTACAATCAATTTTTAACAAATTGTGCTAAAATAATTAGATATTCATGACAGAAAAAGAACCTCAACCTTTACTTCATATTATTTAAAAAAATTAACTCAGAATAGATCATAGATCTTAATATAAAAGCTAAAAGTATAAAACTTCTAGACAAAAATACAGAAGAAAATTTTCACAATTTTGAAGCAGGCAAAGACATTTTAGGACACACAAAAAACCACAAACCATACAAGAAAAATTTTAAATTGCGCTTCATCAAAATTTTAAAACTGTTTTTTTACAAAAAAAGAACATTAAAAAATGAATGGCAAACAACAGAGTTGGAGAAAATATTCATATTATGTATATATGACAGACTTTTTTACCCAGGATATACTGAGAACTCTTGCAACTCACTAAGAGAGACACCACAGTTTGGAAAAAAAAGAAAAAATGGGTAAAAGATTTTGAACAGACTCAAAGAAGATAGTGAATGACAAATAAGCATATGAAAAGATGCTCATCATCACTAACATCATTTACCAGAAAGTAGATGATTAACTAATTAAAATTACAATGAGATGCCACTAAAATGTATAATGATGGCTAAAATAAAAAAGACACAAACAAATGTTGACAAGGATCTTGACGTAATCAGAACTCTCATAGATTGCTAGTGGGAATGCAAAATGGTATATAGCCACTTTGAAAAACCTAACATGTACCATACTACCAGCAGTACCACCCAAGAGAAATGAAAGTATATGTCCAAACAAATACTTGTACATGGATGTTCATAGCAGTTCTATTCATCATAATAGCCCCAAACTAGAAAAAAAACTAAAATGTGGTATCTGCTATTGCTACTGACAAGGAATACTAACCAGAAAAAAACAAAAAACAAACAAAAAAGTTACTGATACACACAACAATATGGGTGAATCTCAAAAGCACTGTGCTAAGGGAAAGAGACTAGATACAAAGAGTACCCACTATATAAGTCAACTTAAATGGAGCTATAGAAAAGACAAGTCTAATCTATAGTGATAGAAAGTAGATCTGTGGCTGTCTGGGCCCTGGGAAAAGGGGAGGAGAGTGGAGATTGACTGTAAAAGGGAACAAGGGAACTTTTTCAGGTAATGAAAATGTTGATATCTTAATTGTGCTGGTGGTCAAATGGTTAGATACATTTGCCATAATTCACTGAACTACACACAAAATGTATGCATTTTTATTGTATGTAAATTATACTTAAATAGGTGTTTTAAAATGTAATCAAGGGAAAGCAAACTCTTCCAAAACACACAGAATACTTCTTAACTCATTTTTAAGACTAACATTATTTTGATACCAAAACGAGACAAAGGCATTAAAGTCCCAAATACTAGTTCCAAATCCTAAAATTTCCATAGCGTATTAATTATTAGTCTTCTTTATGAAAGCACAGTCTTGATCAAGCATTTAGAAACACCTAGGTATTTGTAACAAGAGAAAGGAAGTTTGGATTAAAGAAAATAGTAGTAAGAGCTTCCTAACACAAGTAACCTAATTTAAAATTTTATCCTGTAGCCTGCCACATATCTCCTTAAAAAAAAAAAATCATCTCCTAACTAATCTTTTGTATCCCTATTGGTAAGACCAAACATTGATAATGATTTCCAAAAGCAAAACCAATATATACCCGCAGCTTTCACTAAAACATTAAACATTTCCATAAATTTTGTCAAAATCAGTTATAGTGCACTAAATCATGATTAAATATTAAATAAGCTAAGTCAACTAAAAGATTTATGATCTTAGGGACCTATTCTTTTTTGTGAAGAAATATCAGACATATACAATAGTAGAGAGAGTAGCATAATGAATTCCCATCCATACGCCATCAAGATAATAAAATTCAAAATGTTGCTATTCTTGCTTTACCTTTCTCTTTTTTCTTTTCCACTTTCTTTTAAAAGCAAACCTCAAACATCCTGTCATTTCAGTCCTGCATAGTTCAATATGCATCCCTAAAACTTATGAATATTTTTAAGATCTCTTTTTAAGATTATTTATTTTGGGGGGCACCTGGGTGGCTCATTAAGAGTTGCGTTCAGCTCAGGTCATGATCCCAGGGTCCTGGGATTGAGATCCGAGTCAGGCTTCCTGCTCAGTGGGAAGCCTGTTTCTCCCTCTCCCACTTCCCCTGCTTATGTTCCCTCACTCTCTGTCTTTCTCTCTGTCAAATAAATAAATAAAATCTTTTTAAAAATAGGATTATTTGTTTTTGTACAGTATGGAAACATTAGTTTTCTCAATACACAAGAAGTCAGGTTGAATTTTTTAACATCATACTTTTTTCCACTGCCGAAACCTATAGCAACTACATAATTAATTTAAAATCTTTCAATGAGCATTCTTTTCTATAAGATTTCATTAATTGCCTTTGGCTTATAGCTACATTAAAGCTAAACATGTTATTTATATAGAACATAAACCCTCAATCTTTTTACAATGAAATTAATTTCTTGTTTTCAAAAGGCACAGAGAGAAATAGAAGTGGTGGCTAATATGATCACCATACGGGTCACTGGAAAACAAACAAACAAACAAACAAAAAACGGTCACTAAGGCCTAGCAAAAGAAAAGAGAAAAAAGTTATCCCATAGCTGTTCAAAAGAGATAGTATATCCATCCCTATACAAGTATACAGTGGGTGCAAAACCATATTCGACACACTGTAAAGAATACTAGAAAATCTTCCAACGGTCTAGTGATTCAGTGGGGGCACTTCTCAGTAACTCATTGTCAAATAGTCTTCATTGTGATAAATCTGCAGATATCATCACATCACTTAACATCCATCCTGCTAAATGACACAAGTTATAAAACTTCAATATACTTTAACTGAAAACTATACTTCACATATTTACCATGGCTCTTGCTTTGTGTCAAGAAGAATAGGGAACACAGTATTTTAGGGATGACAAGAGTTATGCCAGAGTTGACTTGCTAAGTTTCTTAAAGCTAAACCTTAAGATCTTAAAAACAAGTAAAGGGATCTTCATCCATAAAAGAGATTTTTCCTAACTGAGCAAATAATAATTTGATATATTGAAAAAGATATGTTAAACATACTCTGCCCCGTTGTCTGGGGAAAGGGAATGGAGGATGCGGACATATTAATCAACTGGACATAGAAGGATAGCTGATTTTTCGTTTGTCAAATAACACTTTTGAATGGAAGCATTTCTTTTGGCTCTCAAAATAAAGCATTTTGTAGATTTCCCTTCTCTCATTTTTAGCAATCACATTATCAAACAAGAATTAGCTGTTACTTCAAAGAATATAAATCTTAAAAGGTTAATTCATATTCTACTACTTCATAATCACCTATATAAGGCACAAGCCATTCATCTTAGGAAGAATTAAAAGGAATAACCCAAGAGGCCAACAACAATAACAAAAATCTAGGAAGGCTGAAAGTTGGTCAGTTAGAATCTTCGTCTCAATAAAAGATACAAAGAGAGATAAACCCTACCTCAGTTATTTAAGTACATACAAAAGGAGACTTATAATGCATATGTTGACATTGACTAACTTGTGACTGCATGAGGTAACAGTGCTCTCATACACACATTATTCATCTGCTGTATGTTACTTGTCCTAACCTTTCAATTTAATTGAATCTAACAGAACCTATTAAATTCAGTCTGGTTGCATAAGATTATGACAGTCATTAATGAGCCAGACTTCTAAGTGCGTTGAGGATAAACTGACTGGTTATGAGGGCTTTCTCCTTTTGTTCCCTTGTTGTTTATTGCAATGAAAACTAGAATGCTAATATATTTAGGCCTTCATTAAAAGTGTAATACTGACCTTCCGTCATATCTGAATCAAGTTAGGTTTAAACTTGCTGGTTATTCGCCTTTATACATAAATCAACACTGTTTGGTAAAATTTAAGTCGCAATCTTCAAAATAATGCAACAGACTGACTCAATTTCACTCTCCACTTTGGGGGGAAAAAAAAAGCAAGCTGAGCTACAGATTTATCTCGGGAATGACCTCTGAGGCAAATGTATAATAAACATTCATTTTTATTTGTTCTTTCTTCACCATCCATTTCTCTACCAAAAAGCAGACTGTAAAACTTAAATCATACAAATGTCAGGAGTTCCTGCAAATAGGCTGCTTTTTTTAGTTAAAAATGTTTGACTATCCTTTAAAGTTTTCGAATTTCTCTCTTTCCACATGAGCAGACTTTTACATTTACTACTGCCTGTTGCTTGAAAAAAAGAAAGTAAGGATTTTATTGCTATGTGTGTGCATGTGGGGGGATAGCAATAGGACAGTTTTTGGCACAGATTTATTTAAAACAAATATTAAAAATTCCAGATCCTTCTAAAAAGTGATGAGAATGATATCTCTCTACTCTTTGTAACATCAGTTTTGACTGGTTTTTTGTTTGTTTGTTTTAATTTCAATGACGTATTACACCTGAAAACACAAGTTACATAGCACTGATTGCACAAACTTTATGTCTGGAAAATATATGCACACAGCTGTATGAAGAGTGAAAACTCAAAGTAGATTTTATGGTAGTGGTGTCAATGATGATTTTAAAAATATATAGGTACTGTCACTTGAGGAAAAGAAAGATCATTTAAACAATTTAACTTAGAGGAACTGGGTGATGAGCAGACCATGCTAAAGGTAAATTATTTCAAATATATATAACAAAACTTAAGTGTGGTTCATTCACCACTCTAAAAATATGGGTCATTGAATCAGAAGGATTATTTAACAAGTCTCCAGTTCTTAAGATGATTTATCCCAATACCCCAAATGATAACATTCTCTACTGAAATCAGACAAAAAGGCAGTAAAGTATGTTTGAGCACATGCGCTCCACACAGTAGTTATGAGTTGCTCAAAAGAGTGGAGTTCTGAAATTTATTTTGATTTTCTTAAACTCACTCACTTGTGACCAATCTCATGTGCAATGGTAAAAGCTGAACCCAGGCCAATGTCTTCATTAATGCTGCAGCTCCTTTCAGGCTCACACATTCCAGCCACAGAGGCCAAGCCTGAATAAACAGAAGGAGACACAAAGGGTCAAGCCAAGGTGTTTCAGTCTTAAAAAGCCCATACTTATAAATGCCTGGATTCTTTTTAATAACCTCCATGCACAGAAGGAGCAGTTGGCAAAAGGTTAACTTTCTAGTCATTTGCAAAATCACTGGGGGGAGTTTCACTTTGCCGGCTAGACATTAATATTTTTTGAACTGCAGTCAGTGCTGGAAAATGTCTAGACTAGGGGTTAGATTTATAAATTTTACTTCTGGTAACTTGGGACCACCTAGTAACTTGAGCCAGAAGAGGGAATTCAAGAAAGCATTTCTATTTTAACATTCTTCAGGCAGTAGAAAGCAAAATATATCCACATTATTTTTCTAAAGAGATCTGTTTAAGTTTAGTGGGTTCATAAAAATATACAAGCAACTTTTTAGTTACCAAAAAAAGGGAATCCCAAATGGTTTTTTTTAAATGACATTTTTTTATAAAAGCAAAAATGAATGATTCAAAAGGAGAACTGTTAAAAATAGGAGGCTTTGCATTTTTTTAATCTTCCGAAATTAGTCCTGATAGTGATGCAACAATTTCTTTAGGTATTTTAATGGAAAGAAAGACATTCGCACATTCAGTGGTTATCCGCTCTCCCATCCCCCTTCAATGCATTAGTTTTACTAATAAAGCAAAAAACTACAGTGTTAATTCACTGATTCTAGTGAAATGTTATGTTCTCAAGGTATCCCTCCCATGGGAATTTTAGCTTATAAAAGCTTTCATATTTACTTCCAAATGAATATCACACTCTGTGAATTAGTACATAACTTAAAAACAGTACTTAGAAAAAAGAATTTCTGTGTGAAAAATGTCATGTGTTATAAGGAAACAAATGCCAAATCACACTTAACACACGTAGGAACAAAAGTTATTTAAAAGAAATTGAAGGAAAAGTAAGAAAAACATTTTATATGTTAGTAGTCTACTATCATTACCCAAATGATAATTATCTAACCACAAAAAGTGATTTGAATCCAGTTCAATGAATATTTATTGACTGTAATAAGCAACGTTCCATGCTAAGTATAATTTCCCAGTTACACTAATTTGGAACAGTAAACGCTATTCAATTAATATTTTTACTATCAAGAAAGCTCTAGAAATTGTTTTTCTGAACCTTCTAATATAAAATATAAACATAATAGTCACACTGGAACAGAGTTGAGGTCAGTGCTAGATTTGCTAATTTGTTTTATGTGGAAGGAGCAGGAGCTGGGGAAGGAGTTGATTTCTGTCTCTGAGTTACTGTAAATAATAGTGTTATCCTTGTGTGCCCTTCCATCTAATTAGAAGTCTTGGGACCTGAAGAAAAGGAAGAAAAAAGAGGGACTAGTTGGGGAAGGTGACTTAATTTTTTTGGTTAATCAAAAATATTTCATAAATGTTAGTTCTAAATTCCACTGAGAGAAAGAGAGATAGGGAAAGAAAGAATACCAAAAAAGTTTGCAGTAGATTATCTGGCTAAGCTATTGAGTTCAATATCATCCATGATATAGGAAGAACAAAGCCACACTGAATACTGTTTCTGTTTTGAGCTTTATGAAATTTGGTTAGAAAAACAATTACTGAGAATATTGTTAAATTAACACTTCTTATATTTCCCAAAATATACTATTCCATGGGTTAGATTTTTGTTTGTTGTTACTGTGACTGTTTGGTATATACCACGTGGTAATATTTTTAATGACTCCCCAAGGTGCATTTGCAAACACAGATTTACCTCTGTATCTGATATAAAATTAACTTAGCTGTTCTACTGAAAGAACAACTTCAGAAAGTATATTTGGGAAATAACTATTAGTTAAAAATACAGAGCTAAATCTTAAATGAAATAAAATAATTTAGATGCTAATCTATTTTCACAACCCTGCTACTTTCTGTATTCCTATAAAACTGAGGCTGTCAAAGTTATGTGTGATTGTGTTAATAGGGGTTTGATTACTATTTGGGTCATTTAGATTTCCTCAGTTTGATGGCCACAGTTTGCACCCTTAAATCTACTTAGCCATGTTACAATTGGTCATCAAAGGTACTAAGCAAGAGATTATGCAAGTATTAGCATAAAAACCAACATCAAAGTTGCCAGAATGACCACCCAAAAAGAAAAAACGTGACCGATTTTGTACTGATAATATATATTTCATATATGAAGGTCAACATATGTATATATATGCAGTCATTCAGTTTTCCCCAGGAGATAGTATGAAAGATAATTTATAATGGTTTATAATTTGAAAAGTTATTTATACTGAGCTTGAAAACGCATTGACATGTACCAAAGTATTAATGTATTGATTTTGGAAATTAATAAGCTATAAAAATTGGAATACATATTTGGAAAAGAAAGAGATGTAGGGTAGAAGAATATCTCGAATCTACTTTGGTAAGAACAACAACAAAAGTACAGGCAGTGTTATTACTAATGTCCTAATGAAGAACATACCTCAGTGTAAACAATCTAACTTCAAAAAGCAGAATAGAATGTGTATAGCTATATACATGTGTATTTCCTCAGAATATATATATGTACTAGAAAAATACAAGCTCTAGCTTATACCTCCTTTGAAGCTTAATGGCTATGGTATTTAAAATTGATCAAGCACTTAGTAAATGCTTACAGAATTTGAACAATAACAGAGAGGTTAAATAGTGTAATTTCTACAACAAATAATAATACCAGTGAATTTTTACAGTACTTCTTTATTAAACATCTTTGAATTTTTTTCCTTTAAGTTATTTTTACAATACCCCTATCACATAAGGGCAGATATTGCTCCTACTTCATAGATAAGGAATTGAGGAACAAAGACCTAAATGAAGAGGAAAGGGTAAAGCACTGAAACTGTCAAAGCCAGTTGTTAGTTTTCAGTTTCCACTTTAGGATACTTTCCAATGGATTATGTTGCTCTTATAACCTAAAAACCTAAATCTTTTTGATGTGAGATCTCTCAGTAAAAAAGAGGTCTTTCTACATTACGCTTTTTAACTAGCAAACTTCTCTACCCTAAATACCGATCATTGGCTAAATGGATTTCTTCTTTAGCCTTAAATCCTGAGGGAAATGGGTTAGGAGAATACTGGAAAGGCAGATAAAAATCAAGAGAAATATTAATCTCTAAAGAGAGGACTTTCTGAATTCCTCCAGGAAATTGGGTAACACCTTTTCTTCCACCTCGACTTAAATTTGATCTTCCCAAAATTCTTATGAGGGGCATAGGAATAGATTTCATAATTGTTCCTTTATAGACAAGAAAATTGAGACTTGTCATAGAGAAACTAGAAAATTCACCTTCAGGTGCTTAACTTTTGAGTCTGTAATAAGTCTCTAGGACACTAAAAAAATTATCTTAGGAAAAAAGCTCCAGTTCCTAAAAGTAACTCTAGTTGCTTAACAATTTAGTCTACTTGACAGCTATCATTTCCCCCTGTTTGAATTTGCAGTTAACTCTTAACCAGGATGAAGTTATGCTCTGCAACAAAATGTGACTTTTTAAATTCTAAAATACTGCAGTAACGCTTTTTAAAAAACAAATATTTGGGAAGCACAAGAAAGATAATCCTGTCCTCTCTCTCTACTTCTGGCTATAATATTTTACAAAAATATGCTCAGGTACTGAAAATTTCTAATATCTTAATTTACGGGGATATATTCGCTCCACAAAATTGTACCAAAGTACATTAAGAACACAATGTCTCCCTTTTAAATATTCCCCTCCTCCACTTTCCCCCTTTCCTTTCCTAGCCTGATATTTGAAGATGCTGCGTTGGTTTAATTTGCTCTCAAATTCCTTGGTATTTTCGGAAAATACATTACGGACTGGTAACTTTTGATTCATCATGACTGTTTGAAGATTTAGAATCATCTTCCAGGTTGTTTTTAATCATCATTCTACCTGTTGTCTAGTAAGTGACATACCCACAGGGGTCAGGTTTAACAATTTATAGGAATAATTTCAGATGTGCCAGGAAGGAAAATGACCAAATTAATATTAAAGAGTAAAGCCACTGGACAAAAAGACAATATCAACCATCCTCCCTTTATAAAAAACTTACCCAATGTTCCACAGGGCTTATTTTTGTAAGTGCAGATATCATATCTATAGAGGAGAAAAAAAAAAGAGATGAAATTTGTAATCTGATCAAATTTGTAAAATGCTTTCATATATTCATCACATTTCTTTCTTAGAGCTCTGAGTTGTCAGACCACAATCAGTGCAATTATGAGCAGCCAGCTGGAGTGTGGGCATTTTCAGCACTCTGGGGGACACACCGGCTGTACTACACTCACAGCCTCTGGCTGCAAGCCAATGGGACACCTGCCAGTAAGAAAGTAAGGTTAAAGTAGATTTCTGTAATTGCAGGTTCCATAAAACCATCTACCATACTGTTTTGAAGCAGAATAGCTTGTCTGCAGATTGCTACTACTGCTACAAAAAAACAAATGGGTAGCTTTTTATTCCCAATCTCTTTGAACCTGCTGAATTTTTTTTTTATTATAGCCACAGATTGTGTTTTATACTTCTGAGCTATAAGCACTATCTAGTGCTCCTTCAACTCTAACACAGGTTCTTGTTTAAAAAAAAAAAATTAGCACAATACAGCAAAGGGAATAAAACTGGTATCACATTGTTTTCCTACTTGTATACCAGAAATTCAGCATAGCTAAAATACAAATATTTTTAACAAACAGCTCAATAGAAGCTTTCCTAATGTTGGCTGGACTTACTCTAATGCTATATTGCATTCAACTCAATACAAAAGATGAAGTTCACCAGTAACGTTGCATATTTTAAAATATATCACATTTAGAACACTACATCAATGTTGATGTGAACACCTATTTAAGCATTTTTTATAATATTCTTGTAAACTAATCTTTAAAACCAAAAGTATTCCATTTCTAAAATGAGAATAAAAAATAAATTTAAAAAGACTGACCATTTTTATTTGCCTACGTTTTATGCTAGAAATGAAAAGCTTTTCAGGTAGAATATAAAATTTCACAAACCATAGGAAAATCCAAGTTGTAAAAGTTCTTTGATTGTATATAAATAATGGTTAGTCCACATTACTGGGGGGGAGATTAATAATTAATCCCATCTTGTTCACCAGATCAAAATGTATTTTCAAAAAAACAAATATCACATCCAGCATACTATTGTACTGTTGAAATCAGTGAAATCCCTGGAGATGCCCTTTTCCTATTTTTAGAGTTTCAAACTCTTCATCTCGTACACTTTACATCTGGGGAAAGGGATTTCCCCTCTTGCATAGCTTTCTCTTCTGATCATTCACATAGTCATCTCCCTCTTGTAACTGGTAAACCACGGGATTGCAGTATCTGGTACATTCTTGAATGTAAGAGATAGAGAGAGTACTTGGTGTATTTACCAAAGCACCAGAAAGTATATTCTGGGTGTCACAATTAATTTATCTTGTGATCATACTGTATAATGCCTATGATGTTATATAGACACATCCCCTACCAGGAGTCTTCAAGAAAATGTAAACAAAGACTTTTCATGGGTAATGAAAATATAAATGTCTAAACGGAATCTATATCCAGATTCTCAACTTCCATATATGCCTTTTCCTAAAACTGATCTGCCTGAGAATGCAAGCACCTGTAAGCCACCAGTTTCCCTTTCTTCTATTGCCTTTCACAATCGCTCTGTTTCTACTTTACAAAAAAGAAAGCATACTTGTCGCCCATCCCAAATATTGTTATGGTGCATTGCTTCCTGGGTGTAAAAGCCTCCAGAATTTATGCAAAGAGGTAATTCAAGAATGCATTGATCCTGGGGTCAATCCTTTACGAACAAAGCAAGAAAAATGAAAGGGGATGATGCTTATTTTATCCTGGCAAGACTCTGTCTTTCTGCCAGTCTTCCTGACTCCTTACAAATCAATCTATATAGCTACCTCACAATTAGAATTCAGAAGTGAGATGGTTTTCATGGAGTGCATTAACATGTTTATTTGAAGAAAAAAAATGTTTATTCGACCTAAAAAATAAATTCAGTTTTGTTCTTGATCGACAAGTCTGACATGGCTAAGTAGTTTGGCAATGAGGGCTGATTAAGCCCATTGGATTATATGGTGAACATTTTTCATGATTCAATGAAACAGACAACTCCAAAGTTCTGAGAAAATGTATTTAAAACATACATACAATGTATAATATGTTTTTAACTATAGTCTCTGTAGCTACTTAAACTTTAATAAAAAGTATTTTTGATAGCAACTTTAAAATGTACAAAGGCGGTGTGTCAATTTTCCAAATTATTTTAGGAGGCAAATTAAGCAAAAATTTTGAAGATCACAGACAAATGCAACTATATTTCCCCCTCATAGTAGTCTTTTCTCATCCACTCATCCTTTCATTTTACATACATCTTTTATGTTACACTCATGATGAATATTATTTCATTCTGTCATGATTGCACAAAACACCTACATAAAGGATAAGACTTCTACAAATAATGCAAGCTAAAGCATCTTAGACTAAGATCATTCTATTTGCATTTTCTTCAGCTTTCCCCAATCCTCTAACATACGTATAGAATTCTCTGTAAGATATTATATAGGAAAAAACACGCCACTTCCTTGTAGCTTTTGCATTCAATTCATACTGTATACTTCTCTATTCTATATTCACTCAGAACAATTATGATTTGTGTATTTCCTTTAATACCAAGTGAAAAGCAACATTTTTACTTTTATTCTTTCATACATGGATTTGCTAAGCATCTATTATGTGTCCGGGTATAGTGCCATATACTAGAATCTAATGTTGGGTGAGTTAATTGTGCTCTATTGGGAAAAGACACATAAACAGATAAGTTACAATATGATGTGGAAAGATGATTAAATAAAATAAATGTAAAAAAAGTTAATTTACACCCAATAGAGCCAACAATTGATAGCCATTATGATGACGGCTTTTGCCATAGTCAAATTATATACAAATTAGTATGAAAATACAGAAGGAGGAGGATATCCACAATAGAAAACTAAAAAACAGATTCACAATAGGACATAACATCTCAAACAGATTTTAAATATTTAGCCAGATAAAATAGAAAAGTAAAGACATTCTAGGCAGAGAATGGAATAATCAAAGGAACAGAATCTGGAGGGAGTATGGCATATGTAGGGAACTATGAGAAGTCCAGAGAGGCTGAAACATTGAATGTATAGAATAAACATCGACAAATGATTATATAGAGTTCCTGTTGGGGAGATAGATTATTAAGTGCCTGGGGGGATAGATTATTAACTGCCTTGAATACCAAACCAGATTTTTTCTGTAGAAAAAAAAACAAAAAACAAAAACTTAGAACATAGTTTGCATACTAGGAAAGTTTTTTTTAATGTTTATAAATGCATATACAGATTGATTTTGTATACAGATAAAAATCTGGGAGGATAACAGTGAGTATCTAAAGAAAAGATGGGAGAGTGGGAACGTTATGATGATTTTTACTCTGTTAGGGGCACCCTGGTGGCTCAGTTGGTTAACCATTCAACTCCTGATTTCAGCTCAGGTCATGGTCTCAGAGTGATGTTGATTGAGCCCCACATCAGGCTCCACGCTCAGCAGGGAGTCTGCTTGAGATTCTCTCTCTCTCCTTCTCCCTCTGCCCCTCCCACCTCTCTCTCTCTCTCTCAAATGAATAAATAAATCTTTTAAAAGATAATGATTTTTACTCTATTATATACATTCTGTACAACCAACCTTTAATCAGAAGGTGTTTTAGCTATGCTCGTCTTTAATGATCAATGCAAGAAATAATTGAAAATAAGCTTCATGAATATTAAATAAATGTTGAAAAAGATGTTTTTCAATGAAGAAAAAAATTAGCGATGTTTTAAATCTGTAGATTAGTCAAAATATTTCAGAAACACTCTCCTGGTCTTCATGAATACATACAAGAATGCAGCAAACTTTGTAGGTTTTACACTTAAGTAAAGCATCTAAGATTTGTGTTGTGTGTCCATTCATTGCTTTGAAGTATTATGGTGCCAAATGACAAATATAAGGGTAGTAGAAATCTGTCCCTAAAATATGTTTATATTTTATATATGAGTACATTTTTATATTTCATATTTTATATATGAATGCATTTTTATATTTTATATATGAAAGCATTTTTCATGCAAAGTGCTATTAAAGCATCCTAAATAAGAGCTGGTGTGTAATCAGGCTTATAAAACAGAAGTATGAACTATTTTGTAACTCCTAGCTTGTTTAATAAGTATTTGTATGCTTAGGGGCCTTTAATCTAAAACTTCCCTTTATTATAACTGATAACAACATTCACTCACCAAACCCTAAGAGTTTGCCTGAACATATTAACTTAGGTCAAGTTTGAAACAATAAAAACCCATGACTGATGGAGGGAAGAGGTGATATGGTAATAAGAAAAATAACTTATATGTGGCTATATCCCCCATGATATATACTTTTAAAAGATTTCTCTTCTTTAGGCTATTATAACTGTGAGCAGAAGGAAGACTTAAGCCATGGATTAAACATAGTACACAGTTTCAGCCACGAATTATAAAATACAGAATCAAGTTGTATTTATATCAAAATCAGGAATGATAAATCTAAAAGACCTAACTTTCTGGGGCATACCTGAGTGGCTCAGTAGGTTAAGCATCCAACTTTTGATTTCAGCTCAGGTCATGATCTCATGGGCCGTGAGATGGAGCTCCATGTAAGGCTACTTGCTCAGCACAGAGTCTGCTTGTCCCTCTCCTTCCCCTTCTGCTCCTCCCCCAACACCCCAGCTCATTTGCATGTGTTCTCTCAAAAAAATAAAATCTTAGAAAATAATAATAATAAAATAAAAGACCTAAGTTTCTATTCAAGATAAACTACCTCAACTATATTGAATTTCCATTTCTATGTAGAATTGATTATTAAAAATCTTTTCCATACCTTGATTGTGTTTGCTCTACATTGTGTTACCTGTACATAACAAAATGTTCAGCATAAGTTCAAGGTAATCATTTGAGACATTAAAAAGAAAGTTGAAAATTGCATTAATTCAGTTACTTTCATAAACTTATATTCTTCTACATGCTACCTTTTTAAATTTCTTTTATGTGTGTGTGTGTGTGTTCTTATTCCAACCATTCTTGCATTACTCTTTTTCTTTCTTTTTCATGTATAAATTTCTGATTCTAGATTTTCCTACAAACTTCTCTGCTGTCAGTCCCACATTTCCACAGATGAAAAGAATCTTGAAAAGTTATCTAATCCAAGCTATACTATACTTAAACTATGATTTTTCAAATTAGGTCAAGTATGAACCAGCTTATTTCATTCTTCTCAAATCTTATCTTTAAACATCATTTTTCAACATTATGTTATGATAATTCTCACAAACTTCTCCCTGCACCCCTTTCTTTCTCCTGCATTTCTCATTTTTACCTTGCATCACATTAACTCTATATCCTACCAACTCTTCTCTGACATACTATGGTTTTGCCTTATTTTCCTCCAAACTTGAGTCACCTCAAGAAAAACTACAAAGAATTTGCTTTATCACAAAGATACAACTGGTGTGCTTTCTAAGACATCCTACTGCCCTACAAAGTTAAGAAATGAGGGGCTGAGGAAAAGAAAAGAAGTCCCTGATTGCCTACTCTTAGCTCTCAGCACCCTTTAAACAAATAATCTTTACTAAATCTTGACCAACAAAGATACAGCAGGAGCTCCTAAACTTACAGGTGAGGCTAAGAATTACAGTGGAGTTCTAAAGAGGGACAGAAAAGCCAAAATATAATTAGAAAACGTTCTCTGGATTCTGAATTCGGATAGAAAAATATCTTATCATTGGGCATTTGTTTTGTTTCCTTTTCATGAAAATAATAACGGCCTCAGAGCAGATGAAAAAGAACCAAGAAACGTGATCTTAGGGGGTCTACATAAAGCCAGGTACCTGAAGGAAAGCAAGGTTCTGCTTTTGGATGAGTAATCGAAGGCATACATTGTCATTCCCCTACCCTATGTTCATAAGGGAGGACTGGTTGAGCAAGATTAACACCAGAGAGATTGGCTGAATATCTATTACTGTAACACTGGTACACTGGTTGGATACTTTCAACTCTCCAATTTCCTAATAACTTTTGGCCAGGCATGACTATCAGAAGAAACTGACCAAAATACATGGTTAAGTTCCATTTTAAGATCTGCAAAATATAGCACTACCTTACAATGATGAAATACCTGGATGGGTTCTTAAAACCTTTTCCAAAAACTACATTCCATTCTTATGTAAGAGAAACACTCATTGCAAAGAAGCATTCCTTTCAATGATTTAGGTTTGAAAATGGAATAAATCAAAATCTAAACTCTGAGACTCATTTGTTTAACACTGAGTCACAGACTTATCTCCAAACAAAATGACCTACATACTGTGCTGTTTCAATTAGTTCTCTTAGATAGAGTGGCAAAGGCCAAGTGATAGTGACGTAGCACTTCCCTGCTTTCTTTACATGCACTGACGGACTAGTATTATAAAACTGACTGCAGTTACAAAGACAACTGTAATAAAATAATAGAGAGAGAACATGTTTTTACCCAATATATACAAGAATGTATAACACTCTTCATGATAAATGAAAAAGATTTTAAGACTACTTGTCTTAGTTTGGACTGCTATTACAGAATACCATAGACTAGATGGTTTAAATGACAGACATTTATTTCTCACAGTTCTGAAGGCTGGGAAGTCCAAGATCAAGATGCCAGCAGTTTTAGTGTCTGGTGAGACCCCATTTCCTAGCTTGTAGACAGTAGATCCTCTCCTTGGTGCTCACAAGGCCTTTCACTGGTGCTTTCTTATGAAGAGAGAAAAAGCTCTGGAGTCTCTTCCTCTTCTTACAAGGGCACTAATTCCTTCATGAAGGGCCCAACCTCATAAACTCATCTCAACCCAAGTACCTCTGAAAGGCCCTATCTCCAAACACCAACACACTGGGGATTAAGGCATTAACACTGGAATTTGGTAGGAGGAAAAACAAACATTTACCTCATAACATTTCATCCCTCCCATACTCCCCAAATTCATGACTTTCTCACATAAGAAAAAATACATTCATTCCACCTCAACAGGCCCAAAGTCTTAACTCATTCCAACATTAACTCTAAAGTCCAGAGTTTCATCTAACTACCGTCGAAATCAGATATGGGTGAGAGTCTAGTTATACTTCATTCTGAGGCAAACTCCTTTTTAACTATGAATATGTGCAATCAGAAAAGCTATGCATTGCCAAAACATAATGGTGGGATAGTCATAGGATAGATATTCCCATTCCAAAAGGGAACAATCAGAAGAAAGAAAGAGATAGTGGGTCCCAAGTAAGATTCCAAGTAGAGTTCCAAAACCTACCATGGCAAATACCATTAAACTTAAGGTTTGAGAATAATTAAGCCTTGAACTCTGCTCTCTGGACCCACTGGGGTGGCAGCAGCATCCTTGGTTTCACATCCATGGCCCCACCCCTTCGGCTTACCAGAGTGCTGTTCACAAGGCTCTCTGTAAGGGTACCACCCACTCTGCTTTCTACAAGGGTGTTCCTATGCAGCTCTTTTGGGTAGTGCTCCTGACTTTTGAAACCAAGATACAGGCAGTCTTGCCATCCAGGCTATGTATTCTGGGCCGGTGGTATGAGTACCAGCCCAGATGATCTCTGAATTGTCTTTGGGGTCCTTCTTCCCCTCTCTTGAAGGATAGATAATACATGTTCACAGCTTTCCTTTGTTCCGTCCTATTTTCTCCGTTTCCTTTAGTCCCAGCTGGCAGTTTTCTCCTGGTATAATCTCATCTCTATTGCTAGCTCTGTTGAGATGGATGATTACTCCGTAGTTCACAGCCATACTAACCTCATTATCAAATGGTCAGTAAGCCATACCTTAGTGTTTTCTTCTCAACATGCTTACTCAATTTTTGCATTATGGACAGGCTGAAAATTTTCCAAATCTTTTGGTTCCAGTTCCTTTTTGTTTAGCAATTTCTTCTTCAATTTACTTCTCTTTTTGCATTTTACTGCCGGCATTTAGGAAGAACAAACCTACTCCTTCACTACTCTGCTTAGAAATCTCCTCAGCTAAATACCCAATTTCATCTCCCACAAGTTCCACCTTCTACAAAACACTAGAATATGAACATAATTCAGTTAAGTTCTTTGCTACTTGATAACAAGGATCACCTTTTTTCCATTATCCAATAACATACACCTCATTTCTGACCCAGACATCACCAAAATGGCCTTTATCATTCACATTTCTATCAATAGTCATAATTGTGTATTCCAGTAGATGGAAGCTTCCTTTACAACTCTCCTCAATTTTTCCTGCAGTCTCACCAGAATTGCCTTTTAAATTCCCTTCGTGGCAATCTTGGCTTCTTTTAGCATGCACCCCAAAATTCTTTCAGCCTCTACTCATTACCTAATTCTAAAGCTTCCACATTTTTAAGTATTTGTTACAGCAGCATCCCACTTCTCAGTACCAATTGCTGAATTAGTTACCTTGGCCTGCTATAACAAAACACCATAGACTAGATGGCTTAAACAATAAGCATTTATTTCTCATAGTTCTGGATATTAGAAAGTCCAAGATCAAGATGCTGGTAGATGTGGTGCCTGGTGAGAACCCTCTTCCTAACCTGCAGATGGCTACCTTCTTGCTATATCCTCACCTGGTGGAGAGAGAGGTCTCTGGTCTTGTATCCTTTTTATAAGCACTCTAATCTCACCATGTAGGTTCCACTCGCATGATCTCATCTAAATCTAATTACCTCCTAAAGTCCCACCTGTTAGTAACATCACATTGAGGGTTAAGGTTTCAACATATTAATTTTAGGGGAACACAAACATTCAGCCCATAATACCACTATATTTTAATTTTTTTTAGGTACACTCTATGCCCAATGTGGGGCTTGAACACACAACCTCAAGTTAAAGAGTTGCATGCTCTACGGACCGACCGAGCCAGCCAGGCACCCCCGCACCATAATACCACTTTACATAAACAGATAATTTGTTTGGTTTATGCACCTCATTTCACAGGTGATATCTTTGATAATATTCATCTCTTTATCTAAGTAACATGAATTATCTCAAGAAAGTTATTTGCTGATATTTCTGAATGCCTAAAACCTAAGACCAGCAATATGTATACTATCTGTTGAAGTGACATATTTATTGTTATTATTTTTATGTGAACATCTTACACAATAGTTCTCAAAGATGTGCCAGGGTTATTTGCCTAATAAATATTAGATAATTTTAGCTACTAATTCTTATCATAAGTCAGAGGCTACCACTGTTTTTGCCCACGGAATGATTAAAGATTTACCATTAGTTTAAAAAATATCTCTATGGCTATTTACAACATAATATGAGTTTTCCATTCATTCTAGCAGGGTGTTTCTATGAGGAAGCACAGAAATAATTAACTATGAATGCCTTTTGCCCTTGCAAAATTGTCCCCAAACCAATGGAAAATAATGATCTAGCTGACAAGATAGAGATTTTCATATCTAAGTTATAAAAACCTACCAACACAGGATTTTCACTCCTTTGTAATCATGGATAGTCTCAATTCAATGGATTATCATAATTGTCCTCTGGGCTTTTTCTCATTACTATCTCAGTACTATTCCATTTTTGATTAACTTTCTTTCTTTGATTGTCTTGTCACTAAATCATAATATAGATATTTACAATGAATAAATTGTTACTATATTTTTACACATTCACAAAAGTGGTATATTACATTTTTGGAATCCTGCCTTTTAATTACCAATATATTTTTAACATCATTGTAGATGTAGTAAAGGATTAAAAGTTATTTGTATAAACTGGCCTTATATTGTAAATAATATTAAATGGACTGATCAATTAGTTCCAGAGTAAACTAAATTTACCTAATTAATAAATACCACCCTGAAAGATAGCTATCTTTTTTAGGGAGTAAATAACAAGAATCCCAATATTCCTTTGTAGCTGCATGAAGAAACACACCATATATTTTTAAGATTAAAATATTTACAACCATTACAGCACCTAGAACAAAATGGATAAAATGGATAAAATTTTTGAATAAAAATGGTTGGTTTTCTAAAAAATAAAATAACAGGGTGCTCTTTGTTTAGAAAACAAAGTATCTCCTTATAAAATTTACAACTTCCTCTAATATTGAGAAAAATATATATATTTGATATTAACATAAAAAATACAACTTCCTCTAGTATTAAGAAAAAAATTATATTTTACCAACATATAATGGAAATGCTTGATAAACAATGAAAAATTGATCAGTCCATTTTATATTATTTAAAACACAAGGCCAGTTTATACAAATAACAGTACACCCTTTATACTATATCTAAAATTTTTTTCTTTCTAAATTTTTCACTACAGCATCTTTTTTAGTTTTACAGAACATGGCAGACCACAACAGCTCCTTGCCTCAAAATAAAATACACAGCTTATTTTGTCTTCTTCCTCAAAAACCTCAAAACCAAAGAAGCTATTTAAAGCAAAAAAGGAAAAGCATAATACGCATGCAAAACATTGCTCAATAGGAAGAAAAATGTTTCTATTGTGAGGATATGCATCTTTCAATCTAACCACAGCAACCAGTAGTCTAGTTCTGTTAGGCAGTACTTTGGTAGTCAATTTGAAAGGATAAATAATTTTTATTTATGGTCGGGCAAACTATTTAACAACACTGATTTGGAAAGTTTGACTGCATTTTTAAAATGCATATGAAAGGGTTACTCCTAGAAAAAACACCACCACAGGCAGTACTTTATCATTTGTACCTATGTATATAGAAGTTAAAATCTAAAATAAAAATATATTTAAAATTTCAATATGATCACTTCTCTTTTTTATTTATATTTACAATCAAACAAATTAATAAGCAACAGCTGTCCTCTATCATCTAAGGCATAGTGTCGTAACAAGAAATTGGGGGAAGAGGTATAACTCGAATTACATTACCTCTGTCAAGTCAACTAGACACATTTGCCATTAGGGTTGATCATAAAGTCAGAATTTCTTGACGAACTGTTGATTTTCCTCAGTCAGGAAAAAAAAGAAAAAGAATGAAAAAAATGCAGGTTCACCTAATGAGCTATTAGAACAATAAATACTTCAAATGCCCTGTGAGCAGTTTGATGTTATCAGTAAGGATCTATGTTGTAACAAAAAATTTCACAGGGCCCATAGTCACTTATTCTAACTTTCTAAATGTAAAATTCAGCTCATATTTAATCCAAATCCTTCATGCTTCAGGTTAAATTGATTTCTTTTTGTTTGACCTTCAGTGAAGATTGAGAACATCTGGTCTCCATCCTTTATGCATAAGTTAAATACCTCTAAATCTTCCCTTCTCTGGAATAATAATAATCCCTGCTACTTAAAAATTTTTCTTTTAGGTTTCTCTTTCAACCCTTTAATCATCTTTGTGGTCCTCCTCTGAACTTTCTCCAAGTTCTCCACGTCCTTCCTTAGTGGTAGAGCCCAGAACTAGAAACAATGCTCTCATAAGGGCCTGACCAGTGGCAAGTACTACGGGAAAATAACCTCAAGTTTCCTGCATTCTTAATTCTTATTTATATGACCTTGTACTGTGTTTGCTTTCACCAGAACACTACATTGTTAACTCGCACTAATCTTGTTATCCCTGTACTGCTAAGGGGGTTTCCAACTTTACTTAGACACAGTTATCCATCCTTTGGATTTTATGCTACTTTTCCTCTCCAACCATAATGCTTTATACTTGTCCCCAGCTACATTTCATTATCCTAGTTTCTATTCAATATTCCAATTTGCTAAGTTTATTCTAACACTACTATGTACAATGATAAGGCATGGATACCTCTTTCCCCATTTCTCTCTGATTGCAATTGCCAATAATTTATTAAGAATATTACAACATCTAATCATTACCTGTCTACAAGAGTGGTTTAAGTGTTCGAAAAACTCGAGTACCAGAACTCATCATCTTCTGACAAAACTATGCTTGTGGAGACCTTGTTACATTTGTTCCCTCACCTTCAAGTCCCAACCCAACACTAACTGCCTCAGGGACTAGAGGGCAGAAGACGGAAAAACCAAAATGCTTCCATAACTTTATAAAGTCTCAGAGACTTAAAAAATTTTTTTAAAGATTTTATTTATTTATCTGAGAGAGAGAGAGAGCATGAGCGGGGGGGGCAAAGGGAGAGGGAGAAGTAGGCTCCCCACTGAGCATGGAGCCCTATGTGGGCTCAGGGCTCAATCCCAGGGCTCTGAGATCATGACCTGAGCCTAAGTCAGATGCTTAAATGACTGTGCTACCCAGGTGCCCCAAGACTTTAAAATTTAAAATTTCCCAATGTATCGATGAGTTTCTTTTACAGAAAACAATGAAAAGCTTGGACAATCAAAACATAACTATTGGGGTTACCTTGCTATGTGAGGCTTTCTATTCCATCATTAACTGAACGAGAGTTATTTGAATATGTTTACTAATAAATATTTTTTAAAAGGCACTTATATAATGACCTTATTGCATGTGGAACTATGTCAGATAAAATAACAACAACAAAAAAATTAAACAGACCTGGGTTTCTACTGCATAGGAGCTAGGTATTTTCAGAACTTACTAACATGCAAGCATAGATAGCCAGATAAAATCCATCAAGTCATCTACTGCTATCACACAGACATGAATTACATAGAGAAAATGCAAGAGAGATGCAAGAAAAATGCACTTAAGAGATGGAAGACAAGGATCACTAATTAATTGCCAGGAAGAAGAAAAGTAATCATGGTGTACTATGCTCCATCTGAACAAAGCTGTTCTAAACTTCTAAAAATATCTAGTGAGCACTAACATTGCCCCTACAAAGCATAGAAGCAAAAGACTTATAAGTGATAAAACAAGAAGCAAAGGTTATTTTATTGTTTAAAATTAAAAAGGTAAAAGAAGGGGCGCCTGGGTGGCACAGCGGTTAAGCGTCTGCCTTCGGCTCAGGGCGTGATCCCGGCGTTCTGGGAGAGCCCCACGTCAGGCTCCTTCACTGTGAGCCTGCTTCCTTCCTCTCCCACTCCCCCTGCTTGTGTTCCCTCTCTCGCTGGCTGTCTCTATCTCTGTCAAATAAATAAATATAATCTTTAAAAAAATAAAAATAAAAAAAATAAAAAATAAAAAGGTAAAAGAAGAATTAGAAATGATTAAATGTATTAGGAAGATGGGCGTACAGTCAATGGTTTAAATCTCTAAAATTGGGCACCTGGGCTCAGTAGATTAAGCATCTTCCTTCAGCTTGGGTCATGATCCCAGAGCCCTGAGATGGAGCCCCACATCGGGCTTCTTACTCGGTGGGGAGCCTGCTTCTCCCTCTGCCTGCCACTCCCCCCCTGCTTGAGCTCTTTCTCTCTTGCTCTCTCTGACAAATAAATAAATAAAATCTTTAAAAAAATAAATCACTAAAACTATTATCCATACGAGAAGAAAATAAAAGAGAATGTCTAAAATTGACGAATCAAAAAGTTGTGGTAAAATCGTATTATTTAGAAACAGAGCACTAACTCCCAGAAGTAACAGCTGGGAAGGGATGGGTCAAGAGATGTGGCTTATTACCAAAATAAGACATCATTTCAGTGTTAGAAAAATTAACAAAAAAATCCTGTTCTATACACTTATCATGATGAGCACTGAGTAATGTATAGAACTGTTAAATCACTATATAGTACACCTGAAACTAATATAACACTATATCTTAACTCTACTGGAATTAAAAAACTTAATTAAAAAAAGTCCTTTTCTACTCAAGATGGATTAAAACACAATCCATGGCCATAAGAAATTTAGAATAGATTAGATGACAAAAATACAAATAAACTTTAATATGACAGAGTATTCAATAATCATAGGGAGCCATTAATATAGGGTTTTTTTAGCCTAAAAAATGTGCGAGAAACCTCCAGGCATATATATATTTGCCATTCTCTAATAATCCATTCATGTATATATGAAACTTGAGATCTCTTATCTTGATTTTTCTTCTAGTTAAAAAGTAGAGTAACATTGTCATCCTCAACTGAAGAATATTGTATTTCAAATAAGCATAATGATGATATACTCACAAAAAATCCAAACTACTCATCATAGCCTATATGGCTCTAAACGATCGGTCCTTACCTCTCAGTACTATATTCCTTCTCACTCACTATGAACTAACAGCACACACCAACCTACAATCTTCCCCAAATATGCACGGCTTATTTCTACCACATGATTCTTCCCTATATCTTTGTATAACTGAATGAAACTTACCTTACTAGTATGTCCCTGCATTCCATAATCAGTTCCATAGTAATAGCAAGCTTAACATATGTTGTTACCTACAAGGTATGTGTTAGCCTGAAACACTGTTAGTAATAAAGAAATGACTCAAAATATGTTATTTGTGCAAAGTGTTAATAATTCCCATAGGAGTAATGAATCATGGAACTTTACATCAAAAACTAGGGATGTACTGTACGGTGACTAACATAATATAATAAAAAATTATTACAAAAAATATTTTAAAAATTTCAAAAAATTCCCATAGGAATTTTCTCTTTACACTTCACAACAACCTGCACAGTGCAGAAAGTGAAAAGGTATTATTTTCATTCAATGATTGAGCAAACTGAGATTTACAAAAGTCAAATAATTTACCAAAGACCATATGGTTAGTAAGTAGTGACACAGGGTGAGATTTTAACTCACCAATTTTGAAAAACAGTCCAGTGCCCTTAACATTTGTTAAAAGTGACACATTGAAAACTTTTACTTTTGAAAGGCAGAAAATTTGAAGATTCTTGTCTCCAGTACTGAACCACTATGGAGCACTGAGAAAACATGAACTCTCACTATTCTGTAATTCCTAAATAAAAATGACTGTGATATTCCAATGATTTCCAATGATTCACAATTGGAAAATGCTTAAATATCCTCAGATTAAAAACTGTGATATTACAAATTCTTCATATTTCTGTATTTGAACAGATAATTAATGAGAACCTCCCCTGTGCTAGGCACTGTATTAGGTTCTGTGAATATAGCAATGAATAAGATGCACAAGGTTCCCATTTCTTTGGAAAATAGAAGGGATTATTGTTCCTACAACAAATTTGGGTAGGGTGAATTTTAGTGAATACTGATACTATAGAACAAATGTGTGCCAAAAAAACAACTTCTCTACAGAAGAGTATGTAAACCTTTCCTTCCAATAGATTATTAAATTCTAAAAGTAATAAGTAATTGAATAATGTTAACTTACTTCTCTTTATGAAAAACCTAACAGAAAAAAATTAAGTCACTAAATAATTTTATTCAACTAATGCGCTTAGAAATTGTTTAAGATTTCTTATATATGTTAGACATTCTACCAAAATTCTTTTGAGCATGTGCAATATACTAGGAATTATTTACGGATTCTAAACTTTGAAGAAAACATTTTACCCCTATTTGTGAGACAATTAAGAAACTGTATGCCACTTATGACCAAGGTAATATAAATTCATTATTCTTTTTGGACTGGTCCATGCAATGTTCATGGCTTCTTCCATACATGTTCTAATTTTCTTTTTCCTTACCTATCCTACCATCTTTCTAAACACATAAGACATATCCAAGATTCACCTTATCCCGGAAGCATTTTCTGCTGACTTTTCTGTCGACCTCTCTTTTTGAGCTTCACCTGCACGTAAATTATTAACTATATATTGCTTCATATTTTTATACGTACATCTACTTGTATAACTTCTCATCTATAAAATGGGGAAAAATAATAATAACAATAGCTCCTAGTTGCTTTGTGGATAAACTTGGGTATTGCATATATACTGTGCATATTAGCACAATAAGTGCGTAATAAATGTTACTAATATTTCAATTATTGTTGCTTTTGTTAATAGGAATAAATAAGTGTAAACTAATTGATTAAGTTAGTCTCATTCAGTGGTTAATGGAAATTGGTCTTCTGCAATTATGTTTGATAAAACTAGTAACTTCTTTTTCTTTCAGCTTTAAGTTAATCACAAATTCCAAATTTTACATCAGTAAACTGCATAATTTAGAAATGATAGTAACTCTTTTATTAAAGATTATAAAGTAATTAATAATATCCTACTTGTAGATTCTCACTTAATTTAATTCACAAAATAGACACTAAAAGATGATATCTGTAGTATTATAATGTAGCTAATAGCAAACTGGGAACTACCTTGCAATTTATCCTGAATCTTCAAAAGGTTTCCTTGGAAGTTCCCAACCTAAAAACTCACTAGCCCTAATGTAGTTAAGATAAACGAAGTGTCAGGAAAGATTGTGGCAAGTATGAAGTCCTATTTGGCTGGTAAATTTTCTCCATCTGCCAATTTACAGAATCCTCAACCTTTCTTCCAAAAAAACACCATTCTGTTTCCTGAGCACTAGTTATAAATCAAATTCGAAATCCCCAAAGTGCTCTTGCTGCTTGTTGGCCAAATCTAGTATATCTCCTAATTTATTCATCTTGTTCCTTGCCACTTACATTATTTCCAAGACAAAAAAAACTTTTGAGCAGAAGTCCTGATGGCCCCTCTTGTGGATTTATCGTAATACAAAGGGTGTAGCAATATGATGCGGGGACGTTCTGTCACAAAATCGTCATAATGATGTAAACATCAATATGAATATACTATGAAAATGAATCACTGCATGAATAGTTAAAAGACATAATGACAGTGATATGCTAAAACTGTACAAAGACAAGGCAGTAATCCAAAGTAGAGGCTTTTGTTAGACACAAAGAGCAAAACTGTCAAATTCAGAACGACACTCCAAATAACAAAATAGTTAAAACATTTGTCTTCACCTAGGGTCTCAACTTCCATGATCAACTTACTCAGTTCCTATGGTACATAGGACATGATTCTACTCTCACCAAGGAATCATTATGGCAAAAGGGAATTTGGACTGTGACACCCACATTTGGCATTATTGAGCCAAGAAAAAAACTGACTAAAGTAAAAATAGCCTTTCCCACTCAAATCAAATACTTTCCCTAAATTCACCTTAGCCTGCCATGGCACTTAGTCACTTAGATTTTAAAATAATGACCACTTAAGAGATAAGACACAAAGCCACCTTGGACAAATAGAATTAGATTTACTCTGCCCATGAGAAATAGTAAAACAAAGAAAGAGTAAACAAGGTAATTCAAACACCTTCTCTAAAGCATGGCTAAGATGCTGTTTTAATTTCATTAACATGACCAGTTTCATTTAATTAAAGTTTTGAAGTTTTGTATCAGTATTGTAATAGACTAGGAACATGTATAATTAAACTAATAATACACACTCTTCAGGTATGAGATTATTTCAGAAAATATGTCTGGAACCAAAATTACTGTCAGAAACTTGGATTATATATTTTAATTCTGTTTATTTCACAAAGTGCTTCCTTTATCTCCTAATTTCATTTGTTCATTCCTAGTTCCTACCTCAAACACAAACACACACATTTTCATAATAAAGTGAGGCTAAGAAACCATTTATGTTAAGAGGAGTTTTTTCTTAGTACCATGGCTCCTGCCTTTAAGAGACATATTTTTAGCTTAAATTTAAATGAATAAAAATACACATGATTTTGCGCTCGCTTCAGTAGCACATACACTTTAAAAAATTATTCCAAGGTTTTGTCAATTTATTTCATACATCCAACTCATTAAAATGATAATTATTTTGCAAGCTTCACCGCCAGAAAAATACAGGGAATCACAAGACAGACACACAAATGGAGAACAAGACACAGACACTGCTAACAATAATCCCCTGAAATATTCTCTATTGCAAATATTTTCCCTTTCCCCCTCTGTTGCAAATATTCTATCTTAAAAATAAAACATTTCTGTTGACCTCTTGCTAACTAGCTATCCTCAAAAAAGCACTGATCTCAGCAAATAGGAGAACTGCATTCAGTTCTTGGTTGTGATGTGTCATTGAACTTCTCTACAATTATGTCAAATGAGGACTGCTATTCCTTCCCCCTTGTTTATTTCTTTTTTTTTTTTTAAAGATTTTATTTATTTATTTGACAGAGATAGAGACAGCCAGCGAGAGAGGGAACACAAGCAGGGGGAGTGGGAGAGAAAGAAGCAGGCTCATAGCGGAAGAGCCTGATGTGGGGCTGGATCCCATAACGCCGGGATCACGCCCTGAACAGAAGGCAGACGCTTAACCGCTGTGCCACCCAGGCGCTCCCCCCCCCTTGTTTATTTCAAAAGCATATTCCATAAGAATGGAAGTCACATAATATGAAAGGAACAACCAAACAATAGGACCCCACCTCCCAGACCCAGAGAGCAGCTGGCTAGCCCTAAAGACCCATGCTTTTCAGTTCTTGTCCAAGGGACAATATTTTGCACCTTTCTTGTTTAGCATTTAATATCTTTTATTTATACGCATTTTTATCACTTCCAAGGATCCCCTCGTCAAATTAATTCAAGCCAATGACTCCATAACAACATTTATCACTTGCTCAACCTCTATCTTGCTGGGAAGGTGGAATTTATTAGGGATTTTAAGTTCCAACCAAATATTAATGCAGCTGCTCCCCAAAGTTTTAGGGTATGTGAAAATTGTGTGCTTTGGAGAATGAACATTGAAGGTGTTCAGCTTTCTATATCTGCTTTCTTTCCATGTTTCAACTCACTTTTATTTGGCTTTATAGTTTTTTAAGTAAGCTCTACACCCAACATTGGGCTTGAACTCACAAACCCGAGATCAAAAGTCACATGCTCAACTGGCTGAGCCAGCCAGGTGCCCCAATTTAGCTTTGTATTTTATTTTATTTATTTTTGTTTAAAGATTTTATGGACTTATTTGAGACAGAGAGAGAGAATGAGAGGGAGGAGGGACAGAGGGAGAAGAAGAAGCAGACTCCCCCATTGAGCAGGGAGCCGGACATGGGCTTAATTCCAGGACCCTGAGATCATGACCTGAGCTGAAGGCAGGCGCTTAACCTACTGAGCCACCTAGGCACCCCTATTTTACTTTTTTACAAAATTTTATTTATTCACTTGAGAGACAGTGAGAGAGAGAGAGAGAGTGCAAAAGCAGGGGGGATGAGCAGAGGGAGAGGGAGAAGCAGACTCCCTGTTCAGCAGAAAGCCCAACATGGGGCTTGTGGGGCTCGATCCCAGGACTCTAAGATCATGACCTGAGCCAAAGGCATAGGCTTAATAGACTGACCACCCAGGCGCCCCAGCTTTCTATTTTAAATGAAGATATCACATACTCTTCAGGACTACTAAGATTATTAATGAAATAGCCTCTACTGCAGATTAGGATTCACTATCTAGGTTTGGCATAGAGTTTGCTATGGGGTGTGGTAGGGTTGAAGGTAAAAGAGGAGAGTGTTAAATAAGTAATAAAAGCATAATTAATAGAATTTACTGCATTCAAAACTACTCCATGTGTCACAATTACTTGAGCAGAAATTAGACAAGATGACTTTGTAAAAAATTAACGAAATTGCAGATTTTAAGGCAATATTATATTTGTAATTCAGAAGCAGTTTCCTTATTCTATTCACCACACACTGAGAGTTTATTTAGCATTACAAAGCACTGTGATCTAGTCCTTTAACACAGAGACATAAGAAAGATGGTGAATGTTATTAGAGTTCAGAGCAGGAAGAGAATATGACCTTGAAACAATTCCAAATTTACTTATTTCATATATAAAAGTTGCTAGAAATACACACTTAATGTTACATCTCTTTTATAAGACATTTCATGTTTTTTTATTATTTACTTTTGCTTATCTAATGCCCCTTTAAAGTGAGCTTTTGCTACGTGTCATCATATCATCATATCTTCTCTCTACCATGTAAGCTCTTCTAAGAAGTTAGTGAATTCTGTGGAGCCTCAGTGATGACTTGCAAATAAAGATTATAATGTATTCATCAAATAGAGTGGCATCAACCTCTTTTGGGACCATGTAGAAGTGATTCAGTTGGCCCATGAATCTAAATCTCTTAATGAAAGAGGGGAAGCTGGCCTTAAAAACAAAGACTACAGGCTAGAGAAAAAAAATTTTGTAAGAACAAGATTGCTTAAAATAGTTTATACAAACATGAAATGAGTTTTGTTTGGATTCTAAATTTGCAGTGAATTTACAACCCATTCTACTTCAAAATTCCTCTTCATAAGATGTACAATTATGCTGAATGTCTCAGTATTCCAAAGACACTCAAATAGCTACTACCATCCACCTTAAAAAAATTTGTTTTAAATATATACATAAATTTGGTACTCAAAGTTCAGTACCAATACCACTTCATAGAACCAGGCACCTCAGTTTCAACCTACAACTCCCAAATTGTTTCCGTTTCTACACCACTGCAACTAACAATCCTGCCAGACTGCACAAAACCATTCAGTGGTTTTGTCTGATGTGGAAAAAAGTCCATGAGGGACTAGGAGGTGCCACCAAATTCATGCCAGGATAAAGATCTAAGTCAGTTGGGCTAGAAATTGGTGCCTTAACCCAGTGCATCACCTTATTTCCATTCTCTATCTTTTTGAGTAAAAATTATTTTTACCATGGTAATTTTGTATTTATCACTTAAACAAAAAACTGCTTTGTATGAGGGAATGCTAGTGTACCTGAAGTAACCATTTTTGTAGGTTTTTGGAAGAATTCATTTTTCTGACGTTAAAATTTAGGCTGCATAGTGATCAGCAGGGGACTGTGGTTGGCTGAGGAGAACATGAAGTTAGCCTGTCAGGACATCTGAGTTCTAGTTCTGCTGCCACCAGTAACTACTTATAATCTCTTTGGCAAATCATGACACTGTGCCATAATATCCCCACAATGGGTCTCAACTTCACCGCATTGCCAGGAGAGACAGATGAAATACTTCAAATGAACAGAAAAACACTTAATGAGCTTAATAAATTAACCAATCAAAATTAATAAAATAACTTAATTTCATTTTTTATTTTTAACCCAGAAAGAATTCTATCAATAAATATTATTCATCATCCAAAAAAATTATCCAAGGGGCACCTGGGTGGCACAGTCGTTAAGCATCTGCCTTCGGCTCAGGGCGTGATCCCAGAGTCCTGGGATCAAGCCCTGCATCAGGCTCCCTGCTCTGCTGGGAGCCTGCTTCTTCCTCTCTCACTCCCCCTGCTTGTGTTCCCTCTCTTGCTGGCTGTTTCTCTCTCTGTCAAATAAATAAATAAAATCTTAAAAAAAAAATTATCCGAGGCTAAGTACTATTCTGAGACTGTTTCCTTAAAAACCAAATTATAAATCTAGAAAAGTAAACACAGCTCAAAATCATATTCTATAAATACTTATTATATTAATTCGACGATGAAAAATAGAGCTTGAAGAGTACTCCCTATGTTTCAGATGACAGTTGCCATAACAGCAGGAATTACTAGGCTCAATTCTCCCAATCACAATTTCTCTTCTCTCTTGGTAACCTTTTATTGACTTCAGAAGAGATTTTTGCCTTCAGTGGAGGAGAGACAAATAGAACTCAGTCTACAATTTTCACTCCAGGAGAGAAGTCACTTACGAATGTGATTTTAAAACCAAATAAAGCTATCCTATTTCAGTAGAGAAGTTTTTAAAAAAGGAATCTTTTAAATATCACTGAATAAAAATAATTTTGTTCTGTAAATTTGGCATCAAAGAATGTAGAAGGAATACATAACAAAATCCAGTTTGTCCAAAATTCAAAAGGTAAAATTAAAACAACCAGCATCTTTCCATGGTATTGTATAATCTGGAGTTCATAAAGATGTACCCAAGTCAATGCAGGAGCCTGCCAGAATTTCTGATTCATCATATATTAAGTTATATTCAAAGTAATTTTCATATTAAGTACTAATTGTAGACTAGTTCTGCAAATGCATACTAAACCATGGATAAAAATATTATAATTCTCATGTAAATGAAATACCTAATTCTTCATCTTTTTGTAGAAAAAATAGAGAATATTATAGTATGTTACTAATATAAACAAACTGCTTCAAATGTCGGTATGCCCATTTTTCTACATTTAAGTCAATATAAAATACTAAAATGGTTTAATCTATGGCCAACAAGTTATAATAAGAGCTCCAAAAATTTTTTTTCAATTTTTAAATTTTAATTCCAGTATAGTTAGTATACAGTGGTATCTTAGTTTCAGGTGTGTAATATAGTGATTCAATAATTCTATACATTACTCAGTGCTCATCATAACAAACTCTTTCATGCTTAGAAAATTACATATCCCTTATGCCTAGCCTGCAAATAATGCTATTCTGGCAAATTTTAAAGTTAGCATTAGCAAAGTAAAAGAAAATTTTAGCACTAATATGAATATTTAAAATCCTCATCTTTTCCCCCCAAAATGATACTTTCAGGTATAAAAATACAAAGTTTATTCTTAATTCATTTCAGACCAATACATATTCTTCTCTTTGGCAATGAGTGTTTCAACATCTTGAAAATGCATTTGAGCTTATTTTAATATTATTGACTCCTTTCATCAAATCTAAAAGGGGGTTAAACATAATCCACAAAATGCAAATAATTTTTGGAAGCATTTCTTAGTGGACTTCTATGCTGTAACATATTCAATTAAGGATAAGAGACTTTTAAGTAATCTTTAGGGAAAGCCACCTGCCAAACAATACAATGTTCATGGTAAGAAAATTATCTTTGGGATTTGTAATTTCAAATCAAAATAAATCATCAACTTCAAAAAGAATGATTTTCTGTGTCAAATAGAAATGTTAACATTGTGAAAAGCCTGTACCTATGAATCATTTAAAAATCATCCCAGGATACTTCAACTTGATCTAAGCCATAACTGGAAATTTTCAGAGCCAACTGCGAGGTACCTTTACAGTCTATTTTGAATTTAGAAAAACTAAAGTGCAAAAATCACATAAAGATATGATAAGGAGTCTGGTGTTCTGAACTCCTGTCACCTTGCCAAACACAGTTCAACATCTAAGAAGCCAACCTCTCTGTGTTTGTTAAGGGGCACAGATATTCTCCATTTGACTGCAGAATATGGTTCTCTCTCTTCAAATATTGATGTGAAAGGCTTTTGGCTAAGTATAAGGACAATTTTTCCCTGGAGAAACTGCAGCTGTGAGAATTGACCTCAGCCTTTTAAGACCAAAAGATTCTGTCTGGGAAAATGACTTACTGATTATCACAGTCAGCCAGAATAAAAGGCCTCAGTCTTCAGAGATTCTTCACTGAATAACTGCTCTCTTTTAGTATTCCTAATATATCATAAAGTACTGCCATATTGCACAACTCCAGAGCATAACATTCATAGAGAATACAATGAGGGTAAGCTCCCTGGAGTTTTGAAATTTAGCCCTGGTATTGCCATCATCAGTAAAGCTTTCTTGCTTCCTTGTTAAATCCCTGCTTATGAAACCTGGAGTTATTTAATGATATAGTCTACTTGTTATAGATATGCTGCCCAGATCAGATTGCCTTACCAATTTATAGTTCTTGCCAGCCTGACAAAGATCTGCACTCTTATACCTAACCTACAACACCTATTCCTGCCTTTCGAAAAGGGATTTTGCTTGCTCAAGGCAGAGACAGAGAAAAATTCTGCTTAACTTCTTCAGAAATCAAAAAACTGATCATCCATGATAAATACTATAATGTAGTACAAAGACCACTCACAGGAGTGAGGAGATTTACCATTTGTTACTTATATGCCTCACATCACTCCTCTATAGGTTAGGCACAATAATATAACTGTCTTAACCATTTCATAGAATTATTATGACAATTACCAGAAAATACGCCACAGTGCTCTATAAGCTGAAACCCAGTATGTAAACATTATTTTGCAAATAGGTAAATTTTTAATGGGAAAGTCTTCTCAATATTAACTGAACACAGCAATGTTAAGTAAATTATTTGGAACAGAATTTCTAAGGGCTCATTTGTTTAAAGGACCATATTTAGGGTGCCTTTTTTCAGATTTCAGGGTTATTTTTTTAATATAAAATTAACTCAGGGGGGCCTAGGTGGCTCAGGCAGCTCAGCTGGTTAAGTGTCTGGCTTCAGCTCAGGTCATGATCCTGGGGTCATGATCAAGCTCCCTGCTTCTCCTTCTCCCACTTACCCCCCCACTTGTGTTCGCTCTCTCTCTCACTCTCTCTCTCAAATAAATAAATAAAATCTTTTTCAAAATTAGCTCAGATATGAATTAGAGAAGCATGTGATGTAATTTCTTTCTATAAAGTAAAATAAAGGTTATTAGATTATAATACACAACAGTGTCTTTGCCTGCTAATTGTTTCACTTAGCTACAGACTTTTTAGCAGTTTGAAGATTTCATACAATACCCTTATAGTTTCAAGGAATGATTCCTATATAATCCATCGCTAGCAGATACATTTCTGGTTCTGTTTTTGAATTTTATAATCATCAAAGAAAACCCAAAACATTACTTTTGGTGCCACAGGCACAAAGTGATCAACTAAACTTAAAAAACAAAAATCCATTCGTTCCAGGTTTAAACCCAATCATTTTTTCAGAGCTCAGATAAACCTGCTTCTAAAACTAAGCTGAAAAAACACGGCTAACCTGGTAAATGCAATCTCCTGAGAAACAAATGGATGCAAAATATTTAGTGTTACATAAAGTTAGAATTGAGAATTATTATTCTAAGAACCTACATCAACTAGCTTACTAATGGTAATGGTAAAAAGTTTGGCAGGCCTTGTATAATTACCATCTCCATTCTTTCACTCTGATTATGTCTTAAAATAGCTAAAAAGGAAGGAGAAAAAGTGAAAGAGAGAAGGAGAAAATACTTAATATAAAAATTCTACCAAATCTACCAATGATCTGGACCAAGAGTATATGAACCAAGAAGTTAGTCACAACACCTCAGTTAATTGAGTAAACTTCGACTACTGATTTTTTTGGTCTTGTAGATTTACACTCCAAAAACTATAACTCTGCTATATAAGATGTGTGAGACTCTCTGCTATATAGGATGTGTGAGATTCTTATATAACCAGTATGTCAATTATAGTCTGCTTTCATCAAAATCCATGTTCCTAACCCTATCATCTTAATGATCCCATATTCTCACAAATTGGTCATAGATTTAAAATGCAGATTATTCTAAGTGTTAAATCAGTAAAGTCTAAATTCAATACATCTGACTGCTGTTCTTGCAGTCAATACAAGTTCCAGAGAATACCTCCCACCCCCTACCCCCTACCATGTCCAGTAGTAGAGCTGCTCTATTCTATAAATACTATTGTTTCTGATAACGTTGAGGGGGGAAAAATGAAAGAAAATAAATTATAGAAGTCTATCCAAAGGCATGGAAAACAACCAAGACAGATTCTCTTCTTTCTAAGCTTCCATTCCAAGAAAAAGAGTGGAGGTGAGGGGAGACTCTTTTAATATAAGCCAATTAACAGGGCACCTGACTGGCTCAGTCAGAGGAACATAATTCTTGATCTTGGGGTCATGAGTTCAAGCCCCACATTGGGTGTAGAGATTACTTTAATTAATTAATTAATTAAATAGAAGCTAATTAATATATGAGCCAGGACAAGGGAATGGAGAGTGATATGTGACACCAGAGTCTTTCAAAATATTACAAAGATAATCATGGAAGTGAGATTAGTTCTAATGAATGAATTCAGTAAAGCTAAAGGATAAAAAATACACAGAAATTGGGTGTTTATCTACATAGTAATAATGAAGTGGCAGAAAGAGAAATTAAGAAAATAATCCCATTTACAACTGCACAAAAAAAAAATACAAAAAAAAAACCTAGGAATAAATTTAACCAAGGAGGTGAAAGACCTATACTCTGAAAACTATAAGACGATGAAAGAAACTACAGAAACAGAAACAAATGGAAAGATGCATCATGCTCACAGATCGAAATAATTAATATTGTTAAAATGTCCATACTGCCCACAGCCATCTACAGATTCAATGCAATTCCTATCAAAACACGAATAGTATTTTTCACAGAACCAGAATAAGTAACGCTAGTTTGTATGGAACCACAAAAGATCTTAAATAGCTAAACTGATCTTGTAAAAGAACAAAGCTAGAGGTATCACGGTCCCAGATTTCAAGATATACAACAAAGCTAAAGTAATCAAAACCATATGGAACTGGCACCAAAACAGACAAAAAGATCAATGAAAACAGGAGAGAGTGCCCAGAAATAAACTCATGTTTATAGCGTCAACTAACCTATGACAAAGGAGGCAAGAATATGCAATGGGAAAAAGGTCTCTTCAATAAATGGTGTTGGGAAAACTGGACAGCTATGTGCAAAGGAATGAAACTGGACCACTGTCTTACACCAAACACAAAAATAAACTCAAAAGAGATTGAAGAATTAAATGTGAGACCTGAGACCATAAAACTCCTCAAAGAAAACATAGACAGTAATCTCCTGGTCATCATCCTTAGCAACATATTTATGGATATGTCTCCTCAGGTAAGGGAAGCAAAAGCAAAAATAAACCATAAGGACTACATCCAACTGAAAAGCTTTTGCACAGCAAGGAAACCACTGACAAAACAAAAAAAAGCGACCTACTGAATGGGAAAAGATATTTGCAAATGAAATATCTGATAAGAGGCTAATGTCCAAAATATATAAAGAACATATACAATTCAATACCCAAACAACAAATAATCTGATTTAAACATGGGCAGAGGACCTGAATAGACCTTTTTCCAAAGAGTACACACAGATGCCCAACAGACCTATAAAAGATGCTTGACACCAGTAATCACAAGGAAATGCAAATCCAAACCACAGTGAGATACCACCTCACACCAACCAAAATGGCTAGTATCAAAAGACAAATAAGTGTTGGTAAGGATGTAGAGAAAAAGTAACCCTCAAGAACCTCTGGTAGAAATGTAAATTGGTGCAATGATTGTGAAAAACAGTATTGAGGTTCCTCAAGAAATTAAAAATAGACATGCCATATGATCCAGTAATTCCACTACTGGGTATTTACTCAAAGTAAAACACTAATTCAAAAAGGTATACACACCCCTATGTTTTTTGCAGCTTTATTTACAATAGCCACGATATGGGAGCCATCAATAGATGAATGGATAAAGAAGATATGGTATATATATGCAATGGACTATTAGTCCTAAAAAAGAATAGGACCTTGCCACTTTCAACAACACAGATGAACCTACAGGTATTATATTAACTGAAATAAGTTAGACACAGAAATATAAATACCATATGACTCACTTATATGTGGAATCTAAAAAACAAATGAACAACAAAAGTGAAGAGAGATGGCATCAGATATAGAACAAACTGGTGGTTGCCAGAGGAGAAGGGATTGGGAGTATGGGTGAAACAGGTGAAGGAAATTAAGAGGTGCAAATGTCCAGTTATAAAATAAATAAATCACAGGAATGAAAAGTACAGCATAGGGAATAAAAATAATAACACTTTAATAATGTTGTATGGTGACAGATAGTAACAACACTTTATCTTGAATTGAAATAAGTCACCTTTAACAGTCCAACTCCAGATCCTCAAATGAGAATATTTATCAGTAGATACTGCACTTATTGTAGGTAATATTTTTAAAAACTGTAAGGTAATACTAAAATTATTATAAGTTAAATCTGATTTTTCTCACAGTCACAACAGTGAAATGAAGGTCTGAAAATTTTATTCCCCAACTGCTGTCAGTCCTCTCTGGAAATTACTCTGTTGTACAGATCAATTTGCCCAAGATCACACCTCTTCCTGGGGACAGCTGACATCAAATGACTGGTAAATGAAGGAGTACAAAGATCTGGCCTCCTTACCATAAACGGGAACAGCTTGAATGGCCTCCCCATGGGACTTGCTGAGGCCTTTGTTTGGACTGCATCAAATCCCTATTTCTCCTTTGGCCCAATCCTGATTCGTTCCCACCCACCATAGGTATAAATTCCACAAGTTCTCACTAGCAAACATCCCTCGTATTAATCCTGCTTCCTGGGGCACCAACCTACCAACCTGCAACTGTTGTAGATAAATCAAACAAAATTACATAAATTAATCAAGCAAGACTCAATATATAACCAGTCACATAAAATTCTATTTAAGATCATACTATAGCATATGCTACTGCACAAAATTCTCTTTCTTGCAGAGTCTGCTGGACATTCTTTCTCTCACTCTGCTGGTCCCCCAACCTGCACACACACACTCTCTCTTTCAATCTCTCTCAATAAATACATAAATCTTAAAAGTTTAAATAAATAAAAAAAATTTTAAAACCACCAAAGGATGAACACCTACCTTCATTAAGGTCGTGAAATTCAAAATGTTTAGAGGGCTATTTTGAAAGGAAAAAAAAAATTTTTAATTTATTTATTTATCTTAGCAGCAGAGAGAGTTGTATGTGCACATGAGTGGGAGGGGCTGAGAGAGAGGGAGAGAGGCTCTCAAGCAGACTCCTCTCTGAGCTCAGAGCCTGACATGGGGCTCAATCTCATGACGTTGAGATCATGACCTCAATGGAAACCAAGAGTCAGATGCTCAACCGACTGATCCACCCAGGTGCCCAGAAAGGAAAGATTTATTAAAGGCTTAAAGTCATGAAATTTTTAGAGTTGGTCCTAGTATGTCTGTTTTGCCTCCTTCTTCTAACTTCACATTTTGTATAGAAAATATGGTTATCAGAAATCAATTTGTCTCTCTATGTTTAAAAAGAGAAACTCCTTTTGCTTATTTACCATATCATTTCACCAATAATTGGATTTCTTTTTGTTTTTCTGTTTGATCAGTATTTGCTTTTTATTTTCTCACATAAACCATTTTTTCTTTTTTTTAATTTAAATTTTACGTCGTTAACATACACTGCAATATTGGCTGTTTCTGGGGTAGAATTCAGGGATTCATCACTTCCATACAACACCTAGCGCTCATCACAAGTGCCCTCCTTAATACCCCTCACCCATCTAGCCCATCACCTCCTCACCCCTTTTCATCAACCCTCAGTTTGTTCTTTATCATTTAGAGTCTCCTATGGCTTGTTTCCCTCTCTCCTTTTTTTCCTTTCCCCCCTCCCCATATGTTCATCTGTTACCTTTCTAAAATTCCACTTATGAGTGAGATCATATCGTATTTGTCTTTCTCTGACTGACTTATTTCACTTAGCATAATACACTGTAGCTCCATCCATGTCATTGCAGATGGCAAGATTTCATTTTTGATGGCTAAGTAATATTCCATTGTATATATATACAACATCTTCTTTATCCATTCATCAGTTGATGGACATTTGGGCTCTCTCCATAATTTGGCTATTATTGATAATGCTGCTATAAACATCAGGGTGCATATATTCCTTCAAATCTATTTTTTTATCCTTCAGGTAAATACCTATCAGAGCAACTGCTGGATCATAGGGTAGTTCTATTCTGAGGAACCTCCATACTGTTCTACAGAGTGGCTGCCCCAATTTGCATTCCCAATTTGCAAGAGGGTTCCCCTTTCTCTGTAGCCTCGCCAACACCTGCTGCTTCTTGTGTTGTTAATTTTAGCCATTTTAACAGGTGTGAGATGGTATCTCATTGTAATTTTTATTTTTAGTTCCTTGATAACGAGTGATGTTGAGCATCTTTTCATGTGTCTGTTACCATCTGGATGTCTTTTTGGAAAAGTGTCCATTCATGTCTCCTGCCCATTTCTCAACTGGGTTATTTGTTTTTTGGGTTTTGAGTTTGATAAGTTTTGTAGATTTTGGATACTAACCCTTTATCAGAAATGTCATTTACAAATATCTTCTCCTGGATTCCTTTTGGATCCTAATGTTATTCAAAACATAACTGGTTTTTGAATGCAAAGGTCAAGACAACTGGCCTAGAATTTATTAGTCTTGAATGATTTATCATTTGTTGTTTCAGTGTCACTCAATACCCATTTCAATGCCTCTTACACTTGCCTTCCTCTACTATAGTGATTAGAAAACTAAAATACTCTGAGACATGTAATACAATTCAAGACAATGAGACACAGCAAGAAATCCCTCATGCAAACTTCCCTTTTTAGTAGGGAGCAGGAAGAAGCCCAAAAAAATGAGGTTTTTAAATTCTTCTTCCTGCCTAAAAAGTAAATGTAATGCCTGGAAATGTAGCAGCCCTATTGGGTCTGAAGTTAATAAGAGAGAGAATGAGAGTATCATGGTAAGTATAGCACGTGAAAATACAGAAGCCACTACACCTGCCCTTGGATGAGCTACCTCCAAACTTCTTGGTACATAAGAAAAATAATAACCTAACCCAGCAAAGAAGTTATTTATTTTTAGTTTTTCATTATACTTATTATTTAGTAGCAGTAAGCATGTCTGTGTGCTAAGAGAAACAAACTTCTTCTAACGTTAAATTATGTACGAATTTATCATCAAGTTTTTACATAGGGACTCGGAATAATGTTTTCTTTGCAAGTCTCCCTGTATTAGACTGCGTTAAGAGAGGTCAGGGACTGAATCATTTCACCAACTCCTACTATAATAATATATGAAAGGAGGGAAGAAAGGGTTGGAGGGAGGAAAGGAAATTGAGCCACGAATAAAATGAAAGGAAACACACGGCTATAAACTGGGTCTTTGAAAGCTGTATTACTTTGGAGACAAGTTGACATGGCTTTCATAAGTCAAACTGCTACTAGGTGGTAAGAGCCCACTGCCTATACTATTTGTTGTTGCAGTCTGATGATGTCCCAAGGTAGCTAATACAGGTCTGACTGGTAGGGAAGACGGGCGTGGTTCTGACTTACATAACTGAGCAGGTTCTGTGTAGGCATTGTGTTGATCACAGGTTCCAAGGGACTAGATTGATAATTGCATCTACAAAATTAATAGTACTTTTAGCAATCTGCAGCAACACAATGCAGTTTAATCGATTTTACCATGTTATTTGTTTCTTTGAGAGTTTCAATTTTCTCTCTGTTTATCTTTGCAGTTTTGAAGTTTGTCATCAAAAAGCTTTAAATATTCTATCAAGATTTGTAGATAAGCATCAACCCCTATAAGTTTCTTAGTAAAGTCTTGGACACTAGGAACAAATCCTGAATACAAATCCCCAGAGGGCAGCGGAAAGGACACAGGGAGAGAGTGACGTTCGTGCCCACACCCCAGCCCGACCAGGAAAAGCAGCAGGGACCCCAAGGATACAGGGAGGGAGACCTACCCCTTTTCCGGACCCTTGGGGTCTACTCACTCTGCAAGTGGCCAGCAAGAAAGCCATTTGCCAAGCCTCCACCACCCCCTCAGCCACCCTGTGCCTCCAGGGGAGGGAGCTAGGTGCCCCTTTTTTTCTCCCTTGTGCCAAATTCCCCACACTGCAGTGAAGCTGGTAGAGCCGGTTCACCTGGTCTCCAGGGACCCTAATCTTATTAGATATAAGTTAAAGGCTATCCTAGAAGGATGAATGGTTAACATATCCTTTCAGATAACCCTTTCTAAAACTCCAAGAGAGGTACTGCTAAGAAATGTCATTTGTGCAGGTGTTCTGTGTTACAGACAAAACAAAAATCTATGTTATAAATACTAGGAAAAGTCGATGTTTTGCTATGAAAAATTCAAGTCTGATGTAGTCTTATCTAGTTGAAAAACCACCCACTTATGCAGTGATAAAATGCAGTTTTTTTTTTAAATAACCGGTTAGCAGGGTTGTGTAATTTTTTATTTTATTTATTTACCTGAGAAAGAGAGAGAGTGCGCACACTTGAAAGAGAGCACAGGCAGGGGGAGGGGCAGAGTGAGAGAGAGAAGCCCAATCCCAGGACCCCTGGATCATGACCTGAGCCAAAGGCAGACGTTTAACCATTTAACCGACTGAGTCACCCAAGCGCCCCAAACTGCACAAGTTCTTATAGGAAAAGCCAGAGCTCCCCCTTAAAAAGCAGTTTTGTATCTGTTCAAATAAAGTTAATTTAATGTAATATCATATTTCCAGAATGTTGATTTAATAGTCTAATTTCATAATGAGATTAATAACATTTCAATTTTCTATCTTTGTTTTGTTTCTCATACCTAAACAAATATCTGCTTAAGGAGTAAGAGGTGACCTTTTTTTTTGTTTGTGCGTTTATTTATTTACGCAATATCTACACCCAATGTAGTGCTTGATCTCATGACCCTGAGATCAACAGTTGCATGTTCCTTAGACTGAGCTAGCCAGGCATCCCAAGATGACTTTAATACATACAGAATACTACTGTCATCAGCTATGGTACAGTCATTTCATAATCTGAATTGACCTTAAACTATAATATAATTAAAGCACTGGATTTAAAAATAAGCTACCATGGGACACCTGGGTGGGGAGTGAGTTAAGCATCCCACTCTTGGTTTCAGCTCAGGTCATGATCTCATGGTCATGGGACTGAGCCCCATGTTGGGCTCGATGCTGAGCCTAGTTAAAAATTAAAAAAAAAAAAAATTGGGGCACCTGGTTGGCTCCGTCAGTTAAGCATCTGCCTTCTGCTCAGGTCATGATCCTGGGGTCCTGGAATGAAGCCCCTTGTCATTGGGCTCCCTGCTTGGCGGGAGTCTGCTTCTCCCTCTCCCTCTGCCCCTCCCCCTGTTTTGCTTGCTTTCTCACTCTCTCAAATAAATAAGTAAAATCTTTAAAAAAATTTAAATTAAGAAATTAATTAATTAATTAAAGAATTTTTTAAAAATATGCTACCTTTCAGGGTACCTGGTTGGCTCAGTTGGTGGAACATGTGACTCTTGATCTAGGGTTTCTGAGTTCCAGCCCCATATGGGCGTAGAAATTACTTAAAAATAAAATCTTTGAGAAAAAAAAAAAGTTACCTTTCAAATCTGAAAATCCATTCTAATTATGCCAAAAGATATATAAATGGGATAAACTATTATTTTATAGCCCATATGTTATAGTCTTACATAAAGAAATCTATTATTCTAAACTAAGTAATAAGTTGAACCAAAGGGAACTGTCTCCTTAAGCCACACAAATGATAATTTCATATGGTTCAATCTATAAAGTACAGAAATTCAGAAAGAAAAACTTTTTTTCTAAGCAAAATCTTCCTTATGTTCTTGACCAGATAAGCCATTAATCACTTTTTTGCTTCATTTTTAAAAAAATAAACACTAGAATCTGAATAAGGCAAATGTGAACTGGGTATAGCCAACTGATATTTTATAGAAAACAACTAATACATCAAGAAATTTTAAGCAACCACTTAAATAGCTTTGACATCTTATTAACAGTGAATATTAAAATCTTTGGGCATTTTAGTCAAATTAATAACTGAATAAGAATATTAAGTACTATAAATTAGGTATACTATTAACAAGCTACACAAATTTGAGCTCTCTGGCTCCTTTTCGGCCTAAAATTGTCCACACTGGCACATTTTCTTTTGCTGTGATTAATTCTGCTACAAGATAGCAATTCTAGAAATCATCTGAACCAGCAAAAGTGTAGAGTCACTCAAATTTCACAGTTGATAAAAGAACTAACTTTTTAGGGAAATGAGGACAGCTCTTTACCAATATGTTCAAGGGAGTTTTTCATGGGAACCAAATGGACAGTGTATACTCTTCTGGGAAAAGGAACTTGTATTCAAAGGTCAGTGAGCCTCAAAGTCTATATTTCACTTAAAAAGAATAAAAAGTTGTGGCTTGGGGAGTACGAGTGCCAAAAATCATATGTTCACATGCACTTAGGACAGTTTTATTTTCCAAATTATGTCAAATATTTGGTAGGCTAATTGATCCCCAAAACTTATAAGGCAAAAAATTAATAAAATTAAAAATTAAAAAAAGAGGAGGTATTTCCCCACGAAAAACTTACATATATAACAGAAACCAAGCCAGAAAAGCAGATTAAGGAGAAAGGGAACAGCGTCTAAAATGATATACGACCTTTATGTCATTTCAATAATTAAAATACTAAATTTGTCATCGGAAACAAAAGCATTAATACAAGTTCTTATACAGGACCTCTATGGAGAAAGTGACAGGGACAAACGTTTACTACCCCCCCTTTTTAATTTCCTTTTATTATTGTAGGTCCTCAAGGAAGTTGAGCATACGCTCTGTGACCCATGCTTGCTTTGCTTACTTTGTGATCCCAGTATTCTTCCTAATCCACACGGCTGAGTTGCCACTTCATTCTGACATCTGATATTCTTGAAAAGGTAGGCAATGGAATTTTAGATTGCCAGATAAGCTGAAAAGATGTATTACTATCTTTAATCCCAAAAGTGTATGCAGAGCACACACTCTAATGAGCTAACACTGCACAATCTAATGATATTATTTGGCCTGTACAAAAATACCATTTTGGAATGATGATAGAGAATAAAAAACACTAATAAATACACAGATATGAAAAAATTTAACAAACTGCTCTTTCCACTTTTGACTGCATATACCAGTTTCATTTCATATTTGTAAATTTTTCCAAAGAAGAAAGTTGAGGGAAGGGGATGGTTGAAAAGAAAAATCAGGGCACCTGGTGGCTCAGTCGGTTAAGTGTCTGTCTTCAGGTCAGGTGATCCCAGTGTCCTGGGATTGAGTCCTGCATTGGGCTCCCTGCTCAGGAGGGAGTCTGCTTCTCTCTCTCCCTTTGCCCCTCTTCCCCCCTCATTCTCTCTCTCTCTCAAAAATAAATTAATAAAATCTTTTTTAAAAAAATCAAACAATGGTATCAGCATCTGTATTAGCTTCCTGTGGCTGCCACAACAAAGTACCACAAACTTCGTGGCTTAACACAGAAATTTATTGCCTCCCATTTCTGGAGGGTAGAACTTTGAAATTAAGGTGTTCGTAGGTCCATGCTTCCTATGAAACCTGTAGAGGAGAATCCTTCCCTGCCTTTTCTGGCCTCTGTTATTTGCTAGCAATCCTTGGGGGTCCTTGGCTTGTACATGCATCACTCCAATATCAGACTCCGTCATCACATGGACACCTTCTCTCTGTATGTCCCTGTCTCAGTGTCTTCTCTTCTTATAACGACACCAGTCATATTGGATTAAGGGGCTACACTACTCCAGTATGATCTCACCTTAACTACATTTGCAATGCCACCATTTCCAAATATGGTCACACTCTGAGGTGCTGGGGATTAGGACTCCTTTCGGGGATTCAATCTAACCCATACAGCATCTGACAAACAAACATTTCAAATTAGATGTAGAACTATCGTATCAAATATAAAATGCATTAATTTCTCCTACAAATTTTTCTCTGATATCATTATACTCCCAGACCTCTAGGACAATCTTTAACTCATTCTTCTCTACCTTTTCCTTATATTCAGAGTCATCATCATGTTTCTTTCAGGATGGCACTAATTCAATTTAGTCCCTTGAGTCTGATTTGTTCCAACTGTTTCTGAACTGCCCCCCCCCCCAAGTTCTCCCCATTTAAGCAGGCCATTATATATTTACAGTTTTCTTCCCTTCTCCCCAGTATGTGAATCCCCTTAAAAAAACCTCAGGTTCATTCTCAGCTTTTACCCAGGCTTATGATGTTACACTCATCTGAAGGGATTTTCACTTACTTAAAAAGCAAACTTCAAAGCAAATCCCAAACTACCTCTTCCAAATAACCTTTCTTTTTTTTTTTTTAAAGATTTTATTTATTTATTTGACAGAGATAGAGACAGCCAGCGAGATAGGGAACACAAGCAGGGGGAGTGGGAGAGGAAGAAGCAGGCTCATAGCAGAAGAGCCTGATGTGGGGCTCGATCCCACAACGCCGGGATCACGTCCTGAGCCGAAGGCAGATGCTTAACCGCTGTGCCACCCAGGCACCCCTTCCAAATAACCTTTCTTAAAATTAAGAATACTCTGATTTCCTCTTAACTATCATAGCTCCATACTATGCACTGTAGTCCTTGGTTATATACCATTTGCTTCTCATTCACTGCTATTCCATATAAGTTAAGCTTTTCTCTCTAAATATATCATACGCTCTTTGAAAACAAGGCTATTTTCCTGCTTTATTTACCCTCCAGAACAGGAAAGAAGTACATAGTGATGAACTTGTGCATATAATGATTAAGAGTAAAATAACAGGAGATTTTAAAAAGGGATCTCAAAAGAATAAAATAAAAGGCTTCTGCACAGTGAAGGAAACTAAAAGGCAATATTCAGAATGGGAGAAGATATTTTCAAATGACATATCTGATAAAGGGTTAGTATCCAAAATCTATAAAGAACTTATCAAACTCGACACCCAAAAAACAAATAATCCAGTTAAGAAATGGGCAGAAGACATAAATAGACACTTTTCCAAAGAAGACATCCAGATGGCTAACAGACACATGAAAAGATGCTCAACATCACCCATCATCAGGGAAATATAAATCAAAAGTACAATGAGACATCACCTCACACCTGTCAAAATGGCTAAAATTAACAGAACAAGAAACAACATATGTTTGCAAGGATGCAGAGAAAGGGGAACCCTCTTACACTGTTGGGGGGAATGCAAACTGGTGCAGCCACTCTGGAAAACAGTATGGAGTTTCCTCAAAAAGTTAAAAATAGAGCTACCCTATGAACCAGCAATTGCACTAGTAGTTATTTACCCAAAGGATACAAAAATACTGATTCAAAGGGACATATGCACCCCGATGTTGACAGCAGCATTATCAACAACCGCCAAATTATGGAAAGAGCCCAAATGTCCATTGACTGATGAATGGATAAAGAAGATATGGTACACACACACACACACACACACACACACACACTGGAATGTATTACTCACCCATGAAAAAGAATAGAATCTTGCCATTTGCAATAACATGCATGGAGCTAGAGAGTATTATGCTAAGTGAAATAACTCAGTCAGAGAAAGACAAATACCATATGATTTCACTCATATGTGGAATTTAAGAAACAAACAAATGAACATGGTGGGGAGAAGGGAGAGGCAAAACATAAAACAGACTCTTAACTACAGAGGTAGGTTGGAGGATGAGTTAAATGGGTGATGGGTATTAAGGAGGGCACTTGTGATGAGCACTAGGTGTTGTATGTAAGTGATGAATCATTAAATTCTACACCTGAAACTAATATTACACTGCATGTTAACTAACTGGAATTTAAATTAAAAAATGAAACTAAAAAAATCAAAAGAATATAATATAGAACGTGATCTTACTGTAAAATCATGTCCCCAATATCTGTTTTTTAATAATGTTTTCCCCTGATTATAAGATATACATGTTCATTAGGAATATTTAGAAAATGCAGGCAATAATTAAAAAATAAAACCAATTCACCCAATAATCACTGTATATATATCCCTTTTAGTCCTCATTTCAACCTGTATAAGGGTAAATAAAAATTATTTTCTCCACTTACAAGGGGCAAAGTGACTATAGTCTCCTCCCCATTCGGTAGAGTATTTCCTTGAAAATATAGTGAATCTAAATCCTTAGTCTAACCTTTGGGATACAGATAAATCTCTCTAGGGATTGCACCCTGTCTTTACCCCCATCTTTACAACAGTGAAATATATGCATGGTTGCAGGCCAAATAACCTCTAGATATGTAAACATGTACTATGATAATCAGCGCAGGGCTCTCATGAGATGTAGAGAGACCATCTCTAGGTGATTAGAGAAATTACTGTTCTTTCCTCCTCTTTGTTATCTAAATTGTGTGAAATTTTGTCCTAACTATGTAGTCTTTAGCAGGTTAGCTATTTGCATGTAGTTTACTATGCCTACCTAATAACAAACCAGTTTTATTTCTTCTCTAAATTCTTGTGCAATAAAACTTTCATATCCCAAACACCTGATGAATAATAGTGCCCTCTCCCTCCCCCCTTCTCTCTCCCTCCAACTACTCCCCATACACATACAATTACATGTATGTATCTTTAAAATAAAAATGGGATCACACATAAGTGTTTATCCATAAGTCTGTTTGTATACATAATTATATATAATTATTACATATGTGCAATAAATATATAATACATACAACACTTGTCTTTTCACTTAAGATCATGAGGATTTTTTACATTTACTTTTTTGAGTTCCTAATACATGTACTATGCCATTCAGCAGTGTGCTGGAGTCAGTTCTTAGTGGTTCATGAGAAACAATAATATACATCTCTTCCCAATTCCATGTTCAGTGACTTCGTGTTGGTAGCTTGAAAAAAGCCATTGCAGGAGTATTTACACCATGGAAATCTAAAAATGCTATGAATCAGAGCTTTTTTTTCCTGCAGAGTTGTTTCAGCAGTACACAACTGACCACACTACACAGGTCCTACACCTTGGTGTTTTGTTTTTTAGCTATATGTCCTGCCAATTATTCCATATCAGCATATATAGATCTAATAATGATCACTTTATGTTACCATTTAATATGTATTGGAAGTACAACTCAATACTTCTGAAATTTTATTAATTTGATGGGCAAAATTTTTTTTGATTTATTTTTGCATTACCTTTACTTTAGTGAGATATAACATTTTCCATAAATTTTTAAATGGTCAAATTAAAAAAAGAAGCAGATAAGCTAGCCCTATTAGGAGGTTCAGAAAGGCAAATATTATTTTATTAAAGACTAAATTTGTAAGATTCCAAGTAGTCAAAGCAAAATGGTTATGAAGGATTCTATCATTTTTGTTGCTGATAAAAGAAATTATATGAATCCTTTGAAAGATAAAAACTTTTTCTAACAGGAATTCCTCATCATGAAAAGTTTTTTCAAAAAATTATTATGGGAGGGACCCTGGGTGGCTCAGCCATTAAGCGTCTGCCTTCGGCTCAGGTCAGGATCCCAGGGTCCTGGGATCGAGCTGCATCAGGCTCCCTGCTCGCGGGAAGCCTGCTTCTCCCTCTCACACTCCCCTTGCTTGTGTTCCCTCTCTCGCTGTCTCTGTCAAATAAATAAATAAAATCCTTTAAAAAAATTATTATAGGAAACTTCATTCGGGTAACAGATAATACCTTTGATAATAATTTTACAGATGCAGATAAAGGCTCACTAAATGAAGGCTGTTCTGGGAGGAGTTAAGGTTATTTTCAAATCAACTGACATTTAATGAATGTCTACAATGAATCAGACTAACATGATTCAGATATGGTAATATAGCACGCTTCTAAGCACACTTTCATATACCAAGAAGAGTAGATAACTAGCAGCTCCCTTAGACTTTATCCCTTACAAATCATTTATGTCAGCTAAGACTTTCTATCTTTTGGTACATGGACAATTTAAGGTTGGAGTCTTTGGAAAGATCCAGGAGCACAGATACTCCATGTTTCTAACTGAAGGAAAAATCCATACTCTTGGATTTTCTAATACTATATAGAGCCATAACAATACTTTCACCTAGATTGTAAGCCAGGAGTTCTGCAGGCAGAGTTAAGATTTTTCTCAAGAAGCAGCTTTGGCTCCACTGATTGAAAACACTTATGGAAAGTGTTAGTTGTTACCTCCCTTGGATATGTAAAAAAGTCTTAATATTGTTCCTTTGGGATATCTGATTTGAGCCACATACTCTCTTGAAAAAGTTGAACTCTGACTCTACTCATTTGAAACTAGACATTTATATTTCGGGTCATGACTATCACATTGAATTTTAATTTCTGTGTATTGATTTGAGCCATCAGGTTGCATCCTTGCATAAAACACTTTGAAGATATCCCATTATACTTACAATAGTACCAAGTTTCCCTCCTATAACTCACAATTAGAACTCACTATACAATTTGCAGGATCCAGTACAAAACGAAAATACGGAGTTCCTTGTTCAAACACTGCACCCTTCTAAGGGAAGGGTCTTAATCCTTGATTCATCTCTAACCTCATTTCATACCTTTATAATTCCTCCCCACACTGGTGTCATCTCACTTCAGATCTACCAGTGTCCCTCCTGCCTCAGGGCATGGCTAATGCTAGGTCTGAATAATTCTTCCCCTTTGCCCTTCACAAGTGACATCTCATCCTTCAGGTGTCTGCATCAATGTCATTCCTTAGAGAAGACTCTCTACCACCTAAGTATGTCCCCTACTGTTCTCTTTCATTGTATCTTGTTCTTTCCTGTACAGAACACATGATAGTTAATTTATATTTGTTTACTTGTTTATTGCCTGTCTTTTCTTTCCTTCTTAGAATTCAAGCTCGAGGAGTAAAGATTGCATGGACGTATTATTTATGAATGCAGACCCAGTGCCTACTTATAAGTACTGGAGACAGCAGTGACTTCAGGCTGAAGTCAAACAGACCTAATCTTGAATCTCAGCTCTGCCATCTTCTGCCTGTATAACTTTGGGTAAGTCTCCCCATGCCTCAGTTTTCTCAACAGTGAGGATAAAAACAGTATACTACTGTATACTACAAAAATGCCGCTAAGTTTAAATGAGTCAGTATGTATAAAGTTCATAGCAGAGAACTCATTTATAGTATTATTAAGTCAAAAATTAACTATTATTATCATTTAATTATTACATTTATTGTTATTTACATTTTTACTATCTTATTTATACTTTAAGAGTCATCCTTTCTTTATGAATATCGAAAGTTTCTCAAAACTAATTCTGATTCCTAATAAATTTTAAAAGCACCAGGACACAAGGATGCTTGTTCTTGCTATTTGCTACGTCATGATATTATATCAGATTACTGAGTGTTTTACAATGAATGGGGCAAATACAGCCAATTTCTTAACACCTGAGAAGAAGAGGTTGTAGAAACTTTAAAATTACCAACAGGAATATTGTAGTATGTGAAATATCTCAGCATACAAGCTGCTCAAATGTAAGGTTCAATATGGTCATTACAATTTGGGCTGAACATGGAGGAAAGACAAAGAATTATAGGGCAGTGATGAACTCTATGGCCAGAGGAAATAGAAGCTGTTTATGGCAACCAGGTTTTAGTTCATTTTATCAGAACTTCTCCAGCCTAATATTTGGACATTTTAAAGATACAAGCCCTGTAATTTACTAATTAAGCTATAATTCGACCAGTGTCATGAGAGCTCTGAAAAGAATTATACCAATGGTTTCTCAGCTACATTCTAAGATGTTTTTCTTCTGATTGAATTTCAACGCATATATTATTACATCATGCCTGACATTGAAAATATCCTAGTTTTTTTTCTTTTTCAAAAGGCTTCTTGTTAAAGTTGGTAATGAGTACATCTACTCTATTTTTGTATGTATCTGAAAATTTTGAATCAAGGGTTTAAAACATCTGACAGGTTAACAGTATGATCACTGCAAACTTCAGATTTATGTTTAGGTCAAGCCAACCTGATGTTGGAATGATGGAACTGGGCACTGGACGGCATGAATAAGTTTACTACTCTCCAAGCAGATAATCATCAGTTTTATAGTGGTGACATTTATGGTCTCAGAAGGTGGTGAAGAAGGAAAGCATCAACAACTGATTTGATGCATACCTCATATAGATTATACTCATGGACTAACCTGGAAGCTTCCACAGTGAGGTTTGTTAGTCTTCTATCCAAAAACCAACCACCAAACAAAAACAACAACAAACAAAAAACAAGTGCAGATTACCATATGATACCATCTACCGAAGACTTTCAGTGAATTGGAACAACAGTAAACTTAAATAACATAGCATTCTCCTGCCTCATCTAAGGTATGAGAACAAAGAAAAAAATAAATGACAGAATTTTTACAACACTAAATATAACATGAAACACAACCCTTATCATTTCTCTGACAAGAACCCATCTGTAATCTGCTGCAACTGAAAGTTCACCTCAATCCACTTTCTTACTGTGTGATTTGTGGCAATTTATCTAATTTCTCTAAACCTCTTTATCTGTAGGATGGTAAAAATAATATCAATCCACTAAGGTTGTTACAAGGATTAAATCTGATAATGAAATGTCTCTCGTCTTAGGAGTCCATAATTCCCTCCTGGTCAAGGGTTTACTGATAACTTTTTTTAGTTTCAGACTGTCACTTTGATGACAATCTTTTTTTTTTAAATGAGGAACATAAGTACGGTAAAAAAAATAAAAACACATAAAGTGAATAAACATCTTAAAACAAACTAGTGTTGGACAGTGACAGTGCCTACTTTGGCATTCATGTTCTGGAATTGTCTATATTGTCCCCAAATAGTACCACTTTAATTGTGGTACTCATAGCCTAATGAGAAACTAACAGAGGAATACTTACGTAAAATATGTTTTTGTGCCAAGTGAAGGCCAAATGAGATCATAAAGCTGTACAAATAAAGGTTCCAAGCAGTTTGAATAGAGAAAAATGATAGAAGTCAGCACAGAGTAGTACAGACATGCTGAACTCAGATAGAAACCTGTGTTATATCCACTTTGAAAAAGCACTTTAGTTTCAACAATGGTTTTTGCCTACATAGTAATGATGATGTAACGTTCATTGGTTTGTACTTTTCTTGTTATTAAATTTATAATTTATTTTGGCTTTATGACTCCACTGGGTCTATAAGCATAAGGAACTTATACTTTGATATTTGTACATATTGAAATAACAATGACAAAAATAATTTAAAATTGGAGGGTCTGAGACAATATTTTTTTCTTTATTTTTTTAAAGATTTTATTTATTTGTTTGAGAGAGAGAGCATGAGCCGGCAGCTAGGTGGGGGGCTGAAGAAGAGGGAGACGCAGACTTCCCCCACTGAGCAGGGAGCCCCACACGGGGCTTGATCCCAGGATCCTCATATCATGACCTGAGCCGAAGACAGACGCTTAACCAACTGAGCCACCCAGGTGCCCCTAATATTTTTTTCTTTAAAAGGAGTCTGCACATTTCTCTTTTTGAAACTGAGAGAGTGTATACACAGGGTTTAGCCTAAGAAATCTTTTAGTAAAATTTAGTACCTATCACTTTCCCTGTACACATTTATTATTACATAGATATCTGGCATTTGTCTAGGTTTGTTTGTTTTTTCTAGTTCATAGTAATAGTCTGGGAGTGAGGAAGGGGTGGTCTGATGGGAATGATTGATTTCAGTTTTCATGCTTTATACAGCAGAAGTTAATCAATGCCATAGACTGGCATATTTGGCAATCACTTCTGTGGTGTCTTTTGAGTGATAAAAGAGTCACCTTTAATGGTCATTTTTGGAATTTTATCACTAGAAATAGATTCCTTTGGTAGTAAAGAAATAAGATTTAAGGTGTTCAAGAGAAGTCTCAAGGCTTGGAATCCTAAAGTTTCTTAGAAGCAGAAGTAATCAGGGCCTAATAGATTACATAGGAATTCTAGCCCTCTCAAATAATTCTGAAAGTAGAAGTAGGAAGTCACTGAAAATAGTTTTATTCATTTACATAAGTAAATGGTTATAGAACCTGTCTCTTTCCATAAAGAATTTGATACAAGCATACTAATATAAACTAAACCACAGAAAGATGACAGGTTTCATCATAGAGCAGGTCTACTCCAGGGAGAGAGAACACATGGCGTTGTGACTTGCTTGGTCAAGCATTTTTATTTGTATTTTTTTTTCTGTTTTCATAATTCTTATTTTTTTTAGAATTTTAAAATTCTAAAATTCTAAAAAACACACAATGTTACATTAGTTTCAGGTATACAACATAGTGATTCACCATCTCTACATGTTATGTTATGCTTACCACAAGTGTAGCTACCATCTGTCACCATAAAACGCTATTACAATATCATTGACTATATTTCCTATGCTGTGCCTTTTACTCCCATAGTCAAACATTTTTAAACCGTTTGAATTGGTCAAGATTCCTCCTGATTAAGTAGTTCATAGGAGGAGCTATCACTGGGTCAAAGACAAGAGGAGAAAATAAATAAGGAAGGCATTGATAGAGTAGGCCGCCAGAGACTTCAATAAGCTGGTGAAAACTGGGGTAGATTTAGAGGATTAATGAATCTAATTACAGAGCTCCAGGACAGAAGCAAAGGGAGCTTTCAAAGCAAGACATAAACAAAGGAATGGAATGGCTAATGTACTACCGGAGGTCAGGCAACTGTTTTCATGGGTAACAGTAAAAATTCATAATAACACAAGTCATTGAAAATGCATATGCTGTTTCTTCTCTAATTCTAAATACCCTGAAACTAAGGATAATAGTTGGGGTCCTTTTTATTTAGGCACCTGAATATCCCTAAAAAATAGAAACAATAAGTTAGGACATTATCAATAAGAGTGCTACTTTTGCTCTGTCTTTACTACAACTTCTCCTCATAGCTGTGGTTATACTAGTTACCAAAATAACAAAGAAAAAGAATCATAGACATGAGAGGTAATTACATCATGTTGTTCACCTTGATGCCTTCATCAAATAATCTCCTTCATGTCTTTATAAGGATTCATCAACTACTTTATGGACTCATCAATTACAAGTTTTTCAAAGTAGTTTATCTCCTACTAGTTCATTAAATACTGAAATTATGTCTTGGGAAGTTTTGGTTTTCTTATTTTTAAAAATTCTAACATCAGGAGTTAGAATTAAAGGTGTCTTCAGTATCCTTTAAATAAAGATTCTTATTTGAAATTTTCAAACTTACACAAAGTTATAAATTCAAAAATAGCACAACAAAGAACTCTTTTAAACTTTCTACCTAAATTCACCTACTGTTAACATTTTACCCTATTTGTTTTATTATTTACACCTGTGCTCTCTACACAGAGGGTTTTTTTTCCCCCCCCTGAATCATTTGACACTAAGTTACATACATCATGGTCCTTTACCATAAAATTTCAGTGTGTAGTTCCTAAGAAATCCACTCATGGATATTCTCTTGCATAGCCACAGAAGAGTATCAACTGCATAAATTTAGATGGATATAATATTTTTATCTAATCTACTCTCTCCATATTCTAATTTTGTCAGGTGAACTAATAATGTCCTTTACAGGATATATATTTTTCTCCTCTAGTACAGGAAAGAGGCTAGGGTCAGGTATATTTAGTTGTCATGCCTGTTCGGTATTTTTTAAAGTGAATATTTCCACAGCCTTTCTTCATCTTTTATGACATTGACATTTTTAAAGGACACAGTCCTCCCTCCTTTCTCTTAATTAAAAAATTCCTCATTTTGCACTTATCTGATGTGGTTAGGATGAAGTCAGGTATTCTTGACCAGAATATCACATCTGGAGACATATTAGATCTATCTCGGCTTTCATTCTGTAAAACTTTTATTACCTAGTCAAGCTGTTTCCTGATTTCTCCACTGTATAGTTACTGGGATTTTTTCCTCTCTTACACTTGATAAGTAAGTAGCCTAACACTTGGAGTCAATCAAATATCCTTCTCATCAAAATTTCCTCCTAGATTTAGTATCAACACATGATCTTTGCCTGATTTAATCTTCATCAAGATCATTTTCCAACTGTAGATCTCCCCTATATTTACCAATCAGCCCTTAGCTTTCTACTATAAGCAAGAGCCTCTTTCCTTACTACTTACGGACTCATCAATTACTAGTGTTTCAATAATTTATAATTTATTACCATACTTAATTATTTTGGTGCTCAGTTGGTTCCTGGTTGCCAGTGTGAACCCATTCAATCAGATTCTTGGGTTCTTGTTACATGATATCATCAATTTTTTTGAGCACTGGCCCTAACCTACTCTTGAAATCAGCCATTTCACCGAGAAGCCTCTAGGTTCTGCTTTTCTTTGCAAAGTTAGAGTATTTTTAATTCTTAGAATTTAAAGATCCCTCTTAGTAGGTTCTAACACACCAGAGAAGCCAACAATATAAAACTGCTTGGTGCAGCACCTGGGTGGCTCAGTTGGTTAAGTGTCTGCCTTTGGCTCAGGTCATGACCCCAGAGCCTTGGGATCAAGCCCCACATCCATCGGACTCCCTGCTCAGTGGGGAGCCTGCTTCACCCTCCCCCTCTGCATGCTGCTCCCCCTGCTTGTGCTCTCTCTGTTAACTAAATAAATAAAATCTTAAACAAAAACTGCTTGTAAATTTTAAATTTAAAAAAAAACTTTCCAATTGCTTAAAAGTTCAAATATCTTATCGGGTAATTCTGAGCTACCCAAGACATGATCATCATGAAATTTTAAAATATTACATATTTCTTACCTAGAATCTCAAGATGCAAATAATGTAACTATTCTCTGCCAAATTTTTTCAACATTTCAAATTGGCAATGTTTTTCTTTTATTTTTCCTGTTAAAAATGGAAAAAAACTTCCCTGATTTTCAAAATATGTTGCTATATCTACCATTTTATAGTCATTCATTTAAAGCCAATCTTGAATATTAATTCAAACATTAAAACCAAAAAGTATTTAGCAAATTATTCCTTCTCCGGAGGACAAATAGGTAGTCAGATAAAAAGAATGTCTTCTTTATTACTCTCTTGGTTTAAAATATTATTAACCATATGGATAGTTGATACTTTGCAAGACTGCTTAAAGAAGTTTTTTGGAAAAATGTAATTTCAAACTCTGACTACCCCTGATGAATCTGGATGCAAAAACTCTCAACAAAATGTTAGCAAACAACAATGAAAACCCCCATCACATTAAGAGGATCATACAACAGATCAGGTAGGATTCATCTCTGGGATGCAAGAATGATTCAACATACACAAACTATTAAATGTGATAGATCATATTAATAGAATGAAAGATAAAAACATGACCATCTCAGTAGATGAAGAAAAAACCACTGACAAAATTCAACATCTTCTTCTTGTAAAAACTCTCAACAAACTAGGTATAAAAGAAAGAAACCTAACATAATAAAGGCCCACATGATAAATATAAGCCCATGATTATATTATATTCAACAGTGAAAAGTTAAAACTTTTCCTCTAAGGTCAGGAGCAGATAAGGGTGCCCTCTATACTCTCACCACTCTTATTCAACTTAACACTGTAAGCCCTACCCAGACCAACTCAAAATGGAATAAAGATGTAAATAATACCTGAAACCATAAACTTCTAGAAGAAAACATAAGGGAGAACCTTGACATTGGTCTTCACAATGATTTTTTTTTTTTTTTTGTATACGACACCAAAAGCATGAGCAACAGAAGCCAAATAAACAGTGGGACTACATCAAACTAAACGTTTTCCACATAGCAAAAGAACCATCAACAAAATGAAAAAGCAGCACACAGAATGGGGAAAAAAATATTTGCAAACCATTTACCTGATAAGAGTCAGTATCGAAAATATATAAGGAAATCATTCAATCGAATGGCAAAAAACTAATAATCCATTTTTTTAAATGGGCAGAAAAACTAAATAGACATTTTTCCAAAGAGGACATCCAAATGGTCAACAGGCATACAAAAATATGCTCAATGTCGCTAATTATCAGAGAAATGCAAATCAAGCCCACAATGAGATACCACTTCACGCCTGCTACAATGACTATTATCAGAAAGATAACTAATGCTGGCAAAGATGTAGAGAAAAGGGAACTCTTCTGCACTGCTGGTGAGAATTCAAATTGATACAGCCACTGTGAAAAACAGTATGGAGGTTCCACAAAAAAAGAAAAATAGAACTACCATATGATCCAGTAATCTCACTTCTATCTGAAGTGTATCTGAAGGAAGTGAAATCACTACATCAAAGAGTTATTTGCACCTTATGTTTATTAAACATAAACTTATGTTTATCTGAAGGAAGTGAAATCTGTATGTATCTGAAGGAAGTGAAATCACTACATCAAAGAGTTATTTGCACCTTATGTTTATTAAAGCATTACTTACAATAGCCAAGACATGGATACAATCTAAATGTCCAAAGACTAATGAATGGATAAAGAAAATATCATATATATATATATATATATATGTACACACACAATGGAATATTACTTAAGAAGGCAATCTTGCCATTTTCAACAGCATGGATGAAATTTGAGGACATTATGTAAGTGAAATAAGTCACACAGAGAAAGACAAACATTATATGATTTCACTTACATGTGAAGCCTAAAAAAAACCCAAACTCATAGAAACAGAGAGTAGACTGGTGGTTGCCAGAGGAGAAGGAGTGGGGGTGGAAAATTCAGGGAGGGAAATGATAATTGTCAAAGAGTACAAATTTCCAGTTACAAGATGAATAAGTTCTGGGATCTAATGTAGAGCATCAGTGACTATAGTTAACAACGTTGATTGTAAACCTGAAAGTTACTAAGAAAATAGATCTTAAAAGTTTTCTCCACCAAAAAAAAAAAAAAAAAGGTAACTAAGTGAGGTGATGCGTATGTTAACTAACCTTACTGTAATAATCATTTTATAATATATACATACATCAAAACATCACACTGTACAACCTAAACTTACACAATGTTACTTGTCAATTACATCTCAATAAATCTGGGGGTGAAAAAGAAACAAAACAGAAAAAAGAATGAGCTCCATTTAATATGGGTAAATTACCTAATTAATTAATCCCTAAATTATTAGGAAGGGTTTCAAAACCAAAAATGTAGCACTAACTAATGTTCTTTATTACTGAAAAACTCACTACCTATAGATACTAGTCACTGGCTATAAAGGAATGTTGACATATCAGGATGCCCATCTCCATCCCAGAAGCCAACTGTCAGCTCCCTGAACATATAAATTACTTTCTCAAAGAATAATGGCCAACAAAGGCTCTGTCTCATCACTAAACAAATATTTGCCAAGCACCTATGGTAGTGATCAATCAGCAACAAATTCTACCCCAAAAGAGAGGACAAGTGTTAGGAAGATGACATGCATGTAACTATAATATACAGTAAATGCGATAAATTTGATAAGAAAAATGTTCACTCACACCATACACAAAAATAAACTCCAAATGGATGAAAGACCTCAATGTGAGACAGGAATCCATAAAAATTCTAGAGGAACATAGGCAACAACTTCTATGACATCGGCCAGAGCAACCTTT